>NC_138309.1:88412500-88525000 GCF_965601325.2 Salmo salar | reverse complement strand
CAGTAGCTATTTACAGGTCCAGGGTCAGTAGCTATATACATGTCCAGGGTCAGTAGCAATTTACAGGTCCAGGGTCAGTAGCTATATACAGGTCCAGGGTCAGTAGCTATGTACAGGTCCAGGGTCAGTAGCTATGTACAGGTCCAGGGTCAGTAGCTATTTACAGGTCCAGGGTCAGTAGCTATTTACAGGTCCAGGGTCAGTAGCTATGTACAGGTCCAGGGTCAGTAGCTATTTACAGGTCCAGGGTCAGTAGCTATATACAGGTCCAGGGTCAGTAGCTATGTACAGGTCCAGGGTCAGTAGCTATTTACAGGTCCAGGGTCAGTAGCTATGTACAGGTCCAGGGTCAGTAGCTATTTACAGGTCCAGGGTCAGTAGCTATTTACAGGTCCAGGGTCAGTAGCTATTTACAGGTCCAGGGTCAGTAGCTATATACAGGTCCAGGGTCAGTAGCTATATACAGGTCCAGGGTCAGTAGCTATCCTCTCTACTGTATATAGCCTCTCTACTGTATATAGCCTCTCTACTGTATATAGATGCTCTCTACTGTATATAGCCTCTACTGTATATAGCCTCTCTACTGTATATAGCCTCACTACTGTATATAGCCTCTCTACTGTATATAGGCTCTACTGTATATAGCCTCTCTACTGTATACAGCCTCTTTACTGTATATAGCCTCTACTGTTTATAGCCTCTCTACTGTATATAGCCTCTACTGTATATAGCCTCTCTACTGTATATAGGCTCTCTACTGTATATAGCCTCTACTGTATATAGCCTCTCTACTGTATATAGCCTCACTACTGTATATAGCCTCTCTACTGTATATAGCCTCTACTGTATATAGCCTCTACTGTATATAGCCTCTCTACTGTATATAGCCTCTCTACTGTATATAGCCTCTCTACTGTTTATAGCCTCTCTACTGTATATAGCCTCTCTACTGTATGTAGCCTCACTACTGTATATAGCCTCTCTACTGTATATAGCCTCTCTAATGTATATAACCTCTCTACTGTATATAGCCTCTCTACTGTATATAGCCCCTCTACTGTATATAGCCTGTCTACTGTATATAGCCTCTCTACTGTATATAGCCTCTCTACTGTATATAGCCTCTCTACTGTATATATCACCTCTACTGTATATAGCCTCTCTACTGTATATAGCCTCTCTACTGTTTATAGCCTCTCTACTGTATATAGCCTCTCTACTGTATATAGCCTCTCTACTGTATATAGCCTCTCTACTGTATATAGCCTCTCTACTGTATGTAGCCTCACTACTGTATATAGCCTCTCTACTGTATATAGCCTCTCTACTGTATATAGCCCCTCTACTGTATATAGCCTCTCTACTGTATATAGCCTCTCTACTGTATATAGCCCCTCTACTGTATATAGCCTCTACTGTATATAGCCTCTCTACTGTATATAGCCTCTCTACTGTATATAGCCTCTCTACTGTATATAGCCCCTCTACTGTATATAGCCTCTACTGTATATAGCCTCTCTACTGTATATAGCCTCTCTACTGTATATAGCCCCTCTACTGTATATAGCCCGTCTACTGTATATAGCCTCTCTACTGTATATAGCCTCTCTACTGTATATAGCCTCTCTACTGTATATATCCTCTCTACTGTATATAGCTTCTCTACTGTATATAGCCCCTCTACTGTATATAGCCTCTCTACTGTATATAACCTCTCTACTGTATATAGCCTCTCTACTGTATATAGCCTCTCTACTGTATATAGCCTCTACTGTATATAGCCTCTCTACTGTATATAGCCTCTCTACTGTTTATAGCCTCTCTACTGTATATAGCCTCTCTACTGTATTTAGCCTCTCTACTGTATATAGCCTCTCTACTGTATATAGCCCCTCTACTGTATATAGCCTCTCTACTGTATATAGCCTCTCTACTGTATATAACCTCTCTACTGTATATAGCCTCTCTACTGTATATAGCCTCTCTACTGTATATAGCCTCTACTGTATGTAGCCTCTCTACTGTATATAGCCCCTCTACTGTATATAGCCTCTCTACTGTATATATCCTCTCTACTGTATATAGCCTCTCTACTGTATATAGCCTCTCTACTGTATATAGCCTCTACTGTATATAGCCTCTCTACTGTATATAGCCTCACTACTGTATATAGCCTCTCTACTGTATATAGCCTCTACTGTATATAGCCTCTCTACTGTATATAGCCTCACTACTGTATATAGCCTCTCTACTGTATATAGCCTCTCTACTGTATATAGCCTCTCTACTGTATGTAGCCTCACTACTGTATGTAGCCTCACTACTGTATATAGCCTCTCTACTGTATATAGCCTCTCTACTGTATATAGCCCCTCTACTGTATATAGCCCGTCTACTGTATATAGCCTGTCTACTGTATATAGCCTCTCTACTGTATAGAGCCTCTCTACTGTATATAGCCTCTCTACTGTATATAGCCCCTCTACTGTATATAGCCTGTCTACTGTATATAGCCTCTCTACTGTATATAGCCTCTCTACTGTATATATCCTCTCTACTGTATATAGCCTCTCTCTACTGTATATATCCTCTCTACTGTATATAGCCCCTCTACTGTATATAGCCTCTCTACTGTATATAGCCTCTCTACTGTATATAACCTCTCTACTGTATATAGCCTGTCTCTACTGTATATAGCCTCTCTACTGTATATAACCTCTACTGTATATAGCCTCTCTACTGTATATAGCCTCTCTACTGTATATAACCTCTACTGTATATAGCCTCTCTACTGTATATAGCCTCTCTACTATATATAGCCTCTCTACTGTATATAGCCTCTCTACTGTATATAGCCTCTCTACTGTATATAGCCCCTCTACTGTATATAGCCTCTCTACTGTATATAACCTCTACTGTATATAGCCTCTCTACTGTATATAGCCTCTCTACTGTATATAACCTCTACTGTATATAGCCTCTCTACTGTATATAGCCTCTCTACTGTATATAGCCTCTCTACTGTATATAGCCTCTCTACTGTATATAACCTCTACTGTATATAGCCTCTCTACTGTATATAGCCTCTCTACTGTATATAGCCTCTCTACTGTATAGAGCCTCTCTACTGTATATAGCCTCTCTACTGTATATAGCCTCTCTACTGTATATAGCCTCTCTACTGTATAGAGCCTCTCTACTGTATATAGCCTCTCTACTATATATAGCCTCTCTACTGTATATAGCCTCTCTACTGTATATAGCCTCTACTGTATATAGCCTCTCTACTGTATATAGCCTCTCTACTGTATATAACCTCTACTGTATATAGCCTCTCTACTGTATATAGCCTCTCTACTGTATATAACCTCTACTGTATATAGCCTCTCTACTGTATATAGCCTCTCTACTGTATATAGCCTCTCTACTGTATATAGCCTCTCTACTGTATATAACCTCTACTGTATATAGCCTCTCTACTGTATATAGCCTCTCTACTGTATATAGCCTCTCTACTGTATAGAGCCTCTCTACTGTATATAGCCTCTCTACTGTATATAGCCTCTCTACTGTATATAGCCTCTCTACTGTATAGAGCCTCTCTACTGTATATAGCCTCTCTACTATATATAGCCTCTCTACTGTATATAGCCTCTCTACTGTATATAGCCTCTCTACTGTATATAGCCTCTCTACTGTATAGAGCCTCTCTACTGTATATAGACTCTCTACTGTATATAGCCTCTCTACTGTATATAGCCTCTACTGTATATAGCCTCTACTGTATATAGCCTCTACTGTATATAGCCTCTCTACTGTATATAGCCTCTCTACTGTATATAGCCTCTCTACTGTATATAGCCTCTCTACTGTATATAGCCTCTCTACTGTATATAGCCTCTCTACTGTATATAACCTCTCTACTGTATATAGCCTCTCTACTGTATATAGCCCCTCTACTGTATATAGCCTCTCTACTGTATATAACCTCTCTACTGTATATAGCCTCTCTACTGTATATAGCCTCTCTACTGTATATATCCTGTCTTTTTACTGTTGTTTTTATTTCTTTACCTACCTATTGTTCACCTAATACCCTTCTTTGCACTGTTGTTTAGAGCCTGTAAGTAAGCATTTCATTGTAAGATCTACCTACACCTGTTGTATTCAGCATTTCACTGTAAGATCTACCTACACCTGTTGTATTCAGCATTTCACTGTGAGATCTACCTACACCTGTTGTATTCGGTGCGCGTGACAAATAAAATTTGATTTGATTTGAATAGCTATAGACAGGTCCAGGGTCAGTAGCTATAGACAGGTCCACTGTCAGTAACTATGTTCAGGTCCAGGGTCAGTAGCTATGTACAGGTCCAGGGTCAGTAGCTATGTACAGGTCCAGGGTCAGTAGCTATTTACAGGTCCAGGGTCAGTAGCTATGTACAGGTCCAGGGTCAGTAACTATTTACAGGTCCAGGGTCAGTAACTATGTACATGTCCAGGGTTAGTAGCTATAGACAGGTCCAGGGTCAAGTCCAGGGTCAGTGCCAATACCATATTTACAATGTGCAGGGATACTGGAGTGGTAGGGTTAGATATGTATAACAGTCAGGTGACTAGGCATCAGGATAAACAGAATAGCAACAGCGTATGATTGTAATGATTGTATGTGAGCATGTGCATGTTATGTTTTGTGTGAGTAAATGAAGTGTGGATGTGTTTAACTATATTTGTGGGGACCAGAAGTCCCAGTATCCTTGGGACCAGAAGTACCCACAAGAATAGTAAACAAACAAAGGTTTGACCAACATGGGACATTTTGTAGGGTTAGGGTTAGGAGCTAGGGTTATCTTTAGGGTTAGGAGCTAGGGTTATCTTTAGGGTTAGGAGCTAGTGTTAGGTTTAGGTTTAGGAGCTAGGGTTAGGTTTAGGTTTAGGAGTAAGGGTTAGGGTTAGGAGTAAGGGTTATGTTTAGGGTTAGGAGCTAGGGTGAGGTTCAGGGTTAGGAGTAAGGGTCAGTTTGAGGGTTAGGAGCTAGGGTTAGGTTTAGGAGCTAGGGTTAGGAGCTAGGGTTAGGAGCTAGGGTTAGGTTTAGGAGCTAGAGTTAGGAGCTAGGGTTAGGAGCTAGGGTTAGGTTTAGGAGCTAGGGTTAGGTTTAGGAGCTAGAGTCAGTTTGAGGGTTAGGAGCTAGGGTCAGTTTGAGGGTTAGGAGCTTGGGTTAGGTTTAGGAGCTAGGTTTAGGGTTAGGAGCTAGGGTTATCTTTAGGGTTAGGAGCTAGGGTGAGGTTCAGGGTTAGGAGTAAGGGTCAGTTTGAGGGTTAGGAGCTAGGGTTAGGTTTAGGAGCTAGGGTTAGGTTTAGGAGCTAGGGTTAGGTTTAGGAGCTAGGGTTAGGTTTAGGAGCTAGGGTTAGGTTTAGGAGCTAGGGTCAGTTTGAGGGTTAGGAGCTAGGGTCAGTTTGAGGGTTAGGAGCTTGGGTTAGGTTTAGGAGCTAGGTTTAGGGTTAGGAGCTAGGGTTATCTTTAGGGTTAGGAGCTAGGGTGAGGTTCAGGGTTAGGAGTAAGGGTCAGTTTGAGGGTTAGGAGCTAGGGCTAGGTTTAGGAGCTAGGGTTAGGTTTAGGAGCTAGGGTTAGGTTTAGGAGCTAGGGTTAGGAGCTAGGGTTAGGGTTAGGAGCTAGGGTTAGGTTTAGGAGCTAGGGTTAGGTTTAGGAGCTAGGGTTAGGAGCTAGGGTTAGGAGCTAGGGTTAGGTTTAGGAGCTAGGGTTAGGAGCTAGGGTTGGGGTTAGGGTTAGGAGCTAGGGTCAGTTTGAGGGTTAGGAGCTTGGGTTAGATTTAGGAGCTAGGGTTAGGTTTATGAGCTAGCGTTAGGTTAGGGGTGTAAGTGAGTGTGCATAGAGACAGTGCAAAACTTAAATAAAAGGATCAACTCAGATAGTCTTTGTAGCCATTATGTTAGCTATTTACAGTGGCTTGGGTCAGGGTTGGGGTTAGGGTTAGAGTTAGGGTTAGGGTTAGGGTTAGGGTTAGGGTTGGGTGACTTGGGGATAGAAGCTGTTCAGGAGCCACTTGGTGTCGGTCTTGATGCTCGGGTAACACTTGCCCGTGAGGAAGCAGAGAGAAAAGTATATTTCTTGGGTGGATGGGTCTTCCTTTTTACATCACCTGATATAGAGGTCCTGGATGGCAGGCAGCTGGGCACCAGTACTGGGCAGTCCGCACCACCCTCTATAGCACCATGCATGTTTGTGTTTAACCATGTCTGTCTCACTCTGAGCAACATATTGACATGCAGTCTACATACTTTTTTTTAAATGTTCTTGTCAAATGTCTTGCTTAAAAGCCAGATGCTCCAATTAGCTTTGTGCTGTCGCGCTCTTCTTATTATCCAGCGTAATGATGTTTGTTCACTCCCCAAATCTCCCTAAGTGTTTGAACAGCTGCAGCCCGAAGAGAATGACAGGACGGAATAAAAGAACGGACCGAGTCAAATGGAGCCAAGGCAGGTGTGCGTGCGTGCGTGCGTATGTGTGTGTTTGTGCGTTTGTGTGTGCGTGTGTGTGTTTGTGCGTCTGTGTGTGTGTGTGTGTGTGTGTGTGTGTGTGTGTGTGTGCGTGTGTGCGTGTGTGCGTGTGTGTTTGTGCGTCTGTGCGTGTGTGTGTGTGTGTGTGCGTGTGTGCGTGTGTGTGCGTGTGTGTGTGTGTGTGTTCAAGGGATTTCCATATTCCCTGATCCCTGACTGTTTGTTAATACCTCTATTGACAGGATGTGGTCTGTGTGTCAAGGAGATTAAAAAGTCCATGGAGATGTCCCAAATGGCACCCTGTTCCCTATATAATGCACTACCAGTAGTCAAAAGTGGTACACTATGTAGGAAACAGAGAACCATTTGGGACACAGACCCTATCATTATCCTGGCTGGGTAGAACTAGACCATTGTCTGTGTTGTTTAAGCTGAGACGTTGGTCTGTTTGGTGAAAGAAATGTATTGCCAGGAGCCTGGTAACGTCCCTGAGAGTCTGAAACAATTGAATTGTGTTTCTCACGCATCCCCAAGTCCTCAGTTGACCTAGAGGAAGGTATCAAACTCATTTAGCCCCGGAGGCTGCATTCGGCCTTCAACGAAGTCCGGAGGGCGCACTGAAAAGTGGTTAAATTTCCTTGCAGTCAGTACGCATTACTGCTGTATGCCTATTAATGGTAGATGTGGCACCAACAGAGTGAGCCTCGCCTCGAGCTCCGATAAAACATTGCAAATTTCTACATTTTTTGGGGGGGTTTTATTGTGTTTTTGAAAGAAAAAAAAAACTATTAATCAGTTTGTTTTCATGCCTTACTAAATACACCCAGGTAGAACTATTAGATTACGAATCGCTGGGGTACCTCCCCAAATTCCCTGAGACGGTGGAATAATGGACTAGCTTCTTCGGCGAGGCGCCAAGCTGCTTGGGAGTCCTACCAAAAACGCAGACGGAGAGACAGACATAGCGGGGTCTTAGGGAGATTAAGTAAGTCATTTGTAAAAGTAATTTGCGGACCGTGCTCCCAAATTATTACCAACACATCGACTGTCTTACTCGCGGAAATTCTACTCTTGACCACTTTTACACGTTCTTTCGGCTCTGGTATCAAACCCTCTCCTGTCCTCCTTTTGACAAATACAACCGTGACCCCATCTTGCTTCTCCCCGGCCTACAAACAAAAACACAAGAGGGAAGTTCCGGTGGCCAGGTCTGTACAGCGTTGGTCCGACCAATCAGAATTCACGCTCCAAGACTGTTTTGATCTCATGGACTGTAATAAGTTCAGAGTCGCCTTGGAGATAACGTCAATGAATACGTCGACTCAGTCACCGGATTCATAAAAAAATATATATAGAAGACGTAACACCAATAGTGTCTTTCAACACGTTCCCAAATAAAAAAAAAACGTGGATTGATAGCAGCCTTGTATGAAACCTGAAAGAGAGAGATGTTGCTTATAGACAGGGCAAGGTGACCGGGTGACCAAATTTGTTTGGTTAAACAGTACAAATACTACCTACGCAGATCGATCAAGACAGGCGAAACACAAGTATAGGGACAAAGTGGAGGAGCAATTGAGTGGATTGGACTCGAGGCGTATGTGGCAGGGACGCGCGTAATGATCACGGATTACAAAAAAAAAGAAAGCCAACCACCGCCACCCTACTGGAGGAGATTAACACCTTTTTTTCTCACGATTCGTAGAGATTTATAGAGAGCCCCTTGATGGGTAACGTGGGCTACACACTCTCAGTCTCCACTGAGAACGTAAAGTCATTCAAACGTGTTAACCATCGCAGGCCTGCCCGGGCCAAGATGGCATACCTAGCCGTGTCCTCCGGAGCATGTGTAGACCAGCTGGCTGTCAATCTCTCCCTAGCTCAGGCCTCTATCCTCACCTCTTCAAGATGTCCACTATCATCCCCTTTCCCAAGAAAGGGAAAGTAACTGAACTGAATGACCTGGACTTTTTGACTGGCCGCCCCGAGGTGGTGAAGGTGCATCCTCAATCCATTCCTGTACTCACTCTATATCCATTACTGCCTCTGGCCTCACACAGTTCTAATTCCATCATCATGTTCACTGACGACACGACAGTAGTAGACCTGATTACCAACAATGACCAGACTACAGGGAGGAGTTAGGCACTCTGAAGGCGTGCTGCCAGGTAGACAACCTCTCCCTCAACGTTAGCAAAACAAAGGAGCTGATTGTGGACTTCAGGACGAACCAGGCTGGACACGCACTCATTCTCATCAACGGAGACGGTCATTAACTTCAAATTCCTCAGAGAAGCTGAAATGATCTAACCACACGAACACCTTAGTGAAGAAGGCACAACAGCGACTCTTCAACCTCAGGATGCTGAAGAAATCCGGCCTGTCCCCGAGGGCCCTTCACAGTGTTCTACAGGAGCACCATCGAGAGCATCCTGTCCGGCTGCGTCACAGCCTGGTACGGCACCTCCAACGATGCGGACCAGAATGTGCTTCAGATGGTGATAGCTGCAGCCCGAACGCACCATTGGGTGTACACTGCCTGCCCTACGGGACACCTATAACACCATTAGTCACCGGAAGGCCAAGAATATCATTAGGGACCCCAGTCAACCAAGCCATGCCCTGTTCTCCTGCTTCAATCACTCAGACGTGGGCAGTACAGAAAAATTGGAAGACTAGCCAATAGTTTCTACCCTCAGACCATTAGGCTGTTGAATAGCTACCACTACTACTCCCCTTATCAATCCCCCCCTTCCACACCTCCTCAACGGTCACTTACCTTAAATGCTGTTCCCCCTATGGACATTCCCCCCCAACACACACATACACACACCTCTTCACCCACCCCAACGACATTCATTACTGTTGCTGTTGTTTATATGTTAATATTGTTTTTATTTCACCTGGCCCCCACATCCCCTCAATGGTCATGCTGCTCCGCCTACGATCATCCCCCCCTCCCCCTTAATGGTCCTTTTGTCTGCCTGCTGTTCCCCCTATGGTCATTCCCCCCTCCCCCCCAATGGTCCTTTAGTCTGCCTGCTGTTCCCCCTATGGTCATTCCCCCCTCCCCCCCAATGGTCCTTTAGTATGCCTGCTGTTCCCCCTATGATCATTCCCCCCTCCCCCTTAATGGTCCTTTAGTCTGCCTGCTGTTCCCCCTATGGTCATTCCCCCCTCCCCCCAATGGTCCTTTAGTCTGCCTGCTGTTCCCCCTATTATCATTCCCCCCTCCCCCCAATGGTCGTTTAGTCTGCCTGCTGTTCCCCCTATGATCATACCCCCCTCTCCCTCAATGGGCCTTTAGTCTGCCTGCTGCTCCCCCTATGGTCATTCCCCCCTCCCCCCCAATGGTCCTTTAGTCTGCCTGCTGTTCCCCCTATGATCATTCCCCCCTCCCCCCAATGGTCCTTTAGTCTGCCTGCTGTTCCCCCTATGATCATTCCCCCCTCCCACTCAATGGTCCTTTAGTCTGCCTGCTGTTCCCTCTATAGTCATCCCCCCTCCCCTCAATGGTCCTTTAGTCTGCCTGCTGTTCCCTCCATAGTCATCCCCCCTCCCCTCAATGGTCCTTTAGTCTGACTGCTGTTCCCTCTATAGTCATTCCCCCTCCCCTCAATGGTCCTTTAGTCTGACTGCTGTTCCCTCTATAGTCATTCCCCCACACCCCATCAGCAGTCTTTACTCTGCCTTCACCCCAATGGACCAGTATTTCTTCATCACTGCTACAGTTCTGATGTCTATAGTATTATTTATATTGCTGTTTTTATTACCATTTCCATTATTTTTAAATAGCTAGTCCTGCATGTTCGAGCTCGCAGCATAAAATATTCACTGTACCCTGAAATCACACCTGCAACCCTGTACATGTGACCGTTAAACACTCGGAATCTGAATCAATCCCTATTGAATTCCTACATACTGCCTACACATTACCACTGTATTCCCACTCAATCCCTATTGAATTCCTACATACTGCCTACACATTACCACTGTATTCCCACCCAATCCCTATTGAATTCCTACATACTGCCTACACATTACCACTGTATTCCCACTCAACCCCTATTGAATTCCTACATACTGCCTACACATTACCACAGTATTCCCACTCAATCCCTATTGAATTCCTACATACTGCCTACACATTACCACTGTATTCCCACTCAATCCCTATTGAATTCCTACATACTGCCTACACATTACCACTGTATTCCCACCCAATCCCTATTGAATTCCTACATACTGCCTACACATTACCACTGTATTCCCACTCAATCCCTATTGAATTCCTACATACTGCCTACACATTACCACAGTATTCCCACTCAATCCCTATTGAATTCCTACATACTGCCTACACATTACCACTGTATTCCCACTCAATCCCTATTGAATTCCTACATACTGCCTACACATTACCACTGTATTCCCACTCAATCCCTATTGAATTCCTACATACTGCCTACACATTACCACAGTATTCCCACTCAATCCCTATTGAATTACTACATACTGCCTACACATTACCACAGTATTCCCACTCAATCCCTATTGAATTCCTACATACTGCCTACACATTACCACAGTATTCCCACTCAATCCCTATTGAATTCCTACATACTGCCTACACATTACCACAGTATTCCCACTCAATCTCTATTGAATTCCTACATACTGCCTACACATTACCACAGTATTCCCACTCAATCCCTATTGAATTCCTACATACTGCCTACACATTACCACAGTATTCCCACTCAATCCCTATTGAATTCCTACATACTGCCTATACATTACCACTGTATTCCCACTCAATCCCTATTGAATTCCTACATACTGCCTACACATTACCACAGTATTCCCACTCCATCCCTATTGAATTCCTACATACTGCCTACACATTACCACAGTATTCCCACTCAATCCCTATTGAATTACTACATACTGCCTACACATTACCACAGTATTCCCACTCCATCCCTATTGAATTACTACATACTGCCTACACATTACCACAGTATTCCCACTCAATCCCTATTGAATTCCTACATACTGCCTACACATTACCACAGTATTCCCACTCAATCCCTATTGAATTCCTACATACTGCCTACACATTACCACAGTATTCCCACTCAATCCCTATTGAATTCCTACATACTGCCTACACATTACCACTGTATTCCCACTCAACCCCTATTGAATTCCTACATACTGCCTACACATTACCACAGTATTCCCACTCAATCCCTATTGAATTCCTACATACTGCCTACACATTACCACTGTATTCCCACTCAATCCCTATTGAATTCCTACATACTGCCTACACATTACCACTGTATTCCCACTCAATCCCTATTGAATTCCTACATACTGCCTACACATTACCACAGTATTCCCACTCAATCCCTATTGAATTACTACATACTGCCTACACATTACCACAGTATTCCCACTCAATCCCTATTGAATTCCTACATACTGCCTACACATTACCACAGTATTCCCACTCAATCCCTATTGAATTCCTACATACTGCCTACACATTACCACAGTATTCCCACTCAATCTCTATTGAATTCCTACATACTGCCTACACATTACCACAGTATTCCCACTCAATCCCTATTGAATTCCTACATACTGCCTACACATTACCACAGTATTCCCACTCAATCCCTATTGAATTCCTACATACTGCCTATACATTACCACTGTATTCCCACTCAATCCCTATTGAATTCCTACATACTGCCTACACATTACCACAGTATTCCCACTCCATCCCTATTGAATTCCTACATACTGCCTACACATTACCACAGTATTCCCACTCAATCCCTATTGAATTACTACATACTGCCTACACATTACCACAGTATTCCCACTCCATCCCTATTGAATTACTACATACTGCCTACACATTACCACAGTATTCCCACTCAATCCCTATTGAATTCCTACATACTGCCTACACATTACCACAGTATTCCCACTCAATCCCTATTGAATTCCTACATACTGCCTACACATTACCACAGTATTCCCACTCAATCCCTATTGAATTCCTACATACTGCCTACACATTACCACTGTATTCCCACTCAACCCCTATTGAATTCCTACATACTGCCTACACATTACCACTGTATTCCCACTCAAGCCCTATTGAATTCCTACATACTGCCTACACATTACCACTGTATTCCCACTCAATCCCTATTGAATTCCTACATACTGCCTACACATTACCACTGTATTCCCACTCAATCCCTATTGAATTCCTACATACTGCCTACACATTACCACTGTATTCCCACTCAATCCCTATTGAATTCCTACATACTGCCTACACATTACCACAGTATTCCCACTCAATCCCTATTGAATTACTACATACTGCCTACACATTACCACAGTATTCCCACTCAATCCCTATTGAATTACTACATACTGCCTACACATTACCACAGTATTCCCACTCAATCCCTATTGAATTCCTACATACTGCCTACACATTACCACAGTATTCCCACTCAATCCCTATTGAATTCCTACATACTGCCTACACATTACCACAGTATTCCCACTCAATCCCTATTGAATTCCTACATACTGACTACACATTACCACAGTATTCCCACTCAATCCCTATTGAATTACTACATACTGCCTACACATTACCACAGTATTCCCACTCAATCCCTATTGAATTCCTACATACTGCCTACACATTACCACAGTATTCCCACTCAATCCCTATTGAATTACTACATACTGCCTACACATTACCACAGTATTCCCACTCAATCCCTATTGAATTCCTACATACTGCCTACACATTACCACTGTATTCCCACTCAATCCCTATTGAATTCCTACATACTGCCTACACATTACCACAGTATTCCCACTCAATCCCTATTGAATTCCTACATACTGCCTACACATTACCACTGTATTCCCACTCAATCCCTATTGAATTCCTACATACTGCCTACACATTACCACTGTATTCCCACTCAATCCCTATTGAATTACTACATACTGCCTACACATTTCCACGGTATTCCCACTCAATCCCTATTGAATTCCTACATACTGCCTACACATTACCACAGTATTCCCACTCAATCCCTATTGAATTCCTACATACTGCCTACACATTACCACAGTATTCCCACTCAATCCCTATTGAATTCCTACATACTGCCTACACATTACCACTGTATTCCCACTCAATCCCTATTGAATTCCTACATACTGCCTACACATTACCACTGTATTCCCACTCAATCCCTATTGAATTCCTACATACTGCCTACACATTACCACAGTATTCCCACTCAATCCCTATTGAATTCTTACATACTGCCTACACATTACCACAGTATTCCCACTCAATCCCTATTGAATTACTACATACTGCCTACACATTACCACAGTATTCCCACTCAATCCCTATTGAATTACTACATACTGCCTACACATTACCACTGTATTCCCACTCAATCCCTATTGAATTCCTACATACTGCCTACACATTACCACTGTATTCCCACTCAATCCCTATTGAATTCCTACATACTGCCTACACATTACCACTGTATTCCCACTCAATCCCTATTGAATTCCTACATACTGCCTACACATTACCACTGTATTCCCACTCAATCCCTATTGAATTCCTACATACTGCCTACACATTACCACAGTATTCCCACTCAATCCCTATTGAATTCCTACATACTGCCTACACATTACCACAGTATTCCCACTCAATCCCTATTGAATTCCTACATACTGCCTACACATTACCACAATATTCCCACTCAATCCCTATTGAATTCCTACATACTGCCTACACATTACCACAGTATTCCCACTCAATCCCTATTGAATTCCTACATACTGCCTACACATTACCACTGTATTCCCACTCAATCCCTATTGAATTCCTACATACTGCCTACACATTACCACAGTATTCCCACTCAATCCCTATTGAATTACTACATACTGCCTACACATTACCACAGTATTCCCACTCAATCCCTATTGAATTCCTACATACTGCCTACACATTACCACAGTATTCCCACTCAATTCCTATTGAATTACTACATACTGCCTACACATTACCACAGTATTCCCACTCAATCCCTATTGAATTACTACATACTGCTTACACATTACCACTGTATTCCCACTCAATCCCTATTGAATTCCTACATACTGCCTACACATTACCACAGTATTCCCACTCAATCCCTATTGAATTCCTACATACTGCCTACACATTACTACAGTATTCCCACTCAATCCCTATTGAATTACTACATACTGCCTACACATTACCACAGTATTCCCACTCAATCCCTATTGAATTACTACATACTGCCTACACATTACCACAGTATTCCCACTCAATCCCTATTGAATTCCTACATACTGCCTACACATTACCACAGTATTCCCACTCAATCCCTATTGAATTCCTACATACTGCCTACACATTACCACAGTATTCCCACTCAATCCCTATTGAATTACTACATACTGCCTACACATTACCACAGTATTCCCACTCAATCCCTATTGAATTACTACATACTGCCTACACATTACCACAGTATTCCCACTCAATCCCTATTGAATTCCTACATACTGCCTACACATTACCACAGTATTCCCACTCAATCCCTATTGAATTCCTACATACTGCCTACACATTACCACTGTATTCCCACTCAATCCCTATTGAATTCCTACATACTGCCTACACATTACCACAGTATTCCCACTCAATCCCTATTGAATTCCTACATACTGCCTACACATTACCACTGTATTCCCACTCAATCCCTATTGAATTCCTACATACTGCCTACACATTACCACAGTATTCCCACTCAATCCCTATTGAATTCCTACATACTGCCTACACATTACCACAGTATTCCCACTCAATCCCTATTGAATTACTACATACTGCCTACACATTACCACAGTATTCCCACTCAATCCCTATTGAATTACTACATACTGCCTACACATTACCACTGTATTCCCACTCAATCCCTATTGAATTCCTACATACTGCCTACACATTACCACTGTATTCCCACTCAATCCCTATTGAATTCCTACATACTGCCTACACATTACCACTGTATTCCCACTCAATCCCTATTGAATTCCTACATACTGCCTACACATTACCACTGTATTCCCACTCAATCCCTATTGAATTCCTACATACTGCCTACACATTACCACAGTATTCCCACTCAATCCCTATTGAATTCCTACATACTGCCTACACATTACCACAGTATTCCCACTCAATCCCTATTGAATTCCTACATACTGCCTACACATTACCACAATATTCCCACTCAATCCCTATTGAATTCCTACATACTGCCTACACATTACCACAGTATTCCCACTCAATCCCTATTGAATTCCTACATACTGCCTACACATTACCACTGTATTCCCACTCAATCCCTATTGAATTCCTACATACTGCCTACACATTACCACAGTATTCCCACTCAATCCCTATTGAATTACTACATACTGCCTACACATTACCACAGTATTCCCACTCAATCCCTATTGAATTCCTACATACTGCCTACACATTACCACAGTATTCCCACTCAATCCCTATTGAATTACTACATACTGCCTACACATTACCACAGTATTCCCACTCAATCCCTATTGAATTACTACATACTGCCTACACATTACCACAGTATTCCCACTCAATCCCTATTGAATTACTACATACTGCCTACACATTACCACAGTATTCCCACTCAATCCCTATTGAATTCCTACATACTGCCTACACATTACCACAGTATTCCCACTCAATCCCTATTGAATTCCTACATACTGCCTACACATTACCACAGTATTCCCACTCAATCCCTATTGAATTCCTACATACTGACTACACATTACCACAGTATTCCCACTCAATCCCTATTGAATTACTACATACTGCCTACACATTACCACAGTATTCCCACTCAATCCCTATTGAATTCCTACATACTGCCTACACATTACCACAGTATTCCCACTCAATCCCTATTGAATTACTACATACTGCCTACATATTACCACAGTATTCCCACTCAATCCCTATTGAATTCCTACATACTGCCTACACATTACCACTGTATTCCCACTCAATCCCTATTGAATTCCTACATACTGCCTACACATTACCACAGTATTCCCACTCAATCCCTATTGAATTCCTACATACTGCCTACACATTACCACTGTATTCCCACTCAATCCCTATTGAATTCCTACATACTGCCTACACATTACCACTGTATTCCCACTCAACCCCTATTGAATTACTACATACTGCCTACACATTTCCACGGTATTCCCACTCAATCCCTATTGAATTCCTACATACTGCCTACACATTACCACAGTATTCCCACTCAATCCCTATTGAATTCCTACATACTGCCTACACATTACCACAGTATTCCCACTCAATCCCTATTGAATTCCTACATACTGCCTACACATTACCACTGTATTCCCACTCAATCCCTATTGAATTCCTACATACTGTCTACACATTACCACTGTATTCCCACTCAATCCCTATTGAATTCCTACATACTGCCTACACATTACCACAGTATTCCCACTCAATCCCTATTGAATTCTTACATACTGCCTACACATTACCACAGTATTCCCACTCAATCCCTATTGAATTACTACATACTGCCTACACATTACCACAGTATTCCCACTCAATCCCTATTGAATTACTACATACTGCCTACACATTACCACTGTATTCCCACTCAATCCCTATTGAATTCCTACATACTGCCTACACATTACCACTGTATTCCCACTCAATCCCTATTGAATTCCTACATACTGCCTACACATTACCACTGTATTCCCACTCAATCCCTATTGAATTCCTACATACTGCCTACACATTACCACAGTATTCCCACTCAATCCCTATTGAATTACTACATACTGCCTACACATTACCACAGTATTCCCACTCAATCCCTATTGAATTCCTACATACTGCCTACACATTACCACAGTATTCCCACTCAATCCCTATTGAATTCCTACATACTGCCTACACATTACCACAGTATTCCCACTCAATCCCTATTGAATTCCTACATACTGACTACACATTACCACAGTATTCCCACTCAATCCCTATTGAATTACTACATACTGCCTACACATTACCACAGTATTCCCACTCAATCCCTATTGAATTCCTACATACTGCCTACACATTACCACAGTATTCCCACTCAATCCCTATTGAATTACTACATACTGCCTACACATTACCACAGTATTCCCACTCAATCCCTATTGAATTCCTACATACTGCCTACACATTACCACTGTATTCCCACTCAATCCCTATTGAATTCCTACATACTGCCTACACATTACCACAGTATTCCCACTCAATCCCTATTGAATTCCTACATACTGCCTACACATTACCACTGTATTCCCACTCAATCCCTATTGAATTCCTACATACTGCCTACACATTACCACTGTATTCCCACTCAATCCCTATTGAATTACTACATACTGCCTACACATTTCCACGGTATTCCCACTCAATCCCTATTGAATTCCTACATACTGCCTACACATTACCACAGTATTCCCACTCAATCCCTATTGAATTCCTACATACTGCCTACACATTACCACAGTATTCCCACTCAATCCCTATTGAATTCCTACATACTGCCTACACATTACCACTGTATTCCCACTCAATCCCTATTGAATTCCTACATACTGCCTACACATTACCACTGTATTCCCACTCAATCCCTATTGAATTCCTACATACTGCCTACACATTACCACAGTATTCCCACTCAATCCCTATTGAATTCTTACATACTGCCTACACATTACCACAGTATTCCCACTCAATCCCTATTGAATTACTACATACTGCCTACACATTACCACAGTATTCCCACTCAATCCCTATTGAATTACTACATACTGCCTACACATTACCACTGTATTCCCACTCAATCCCTATTGAATTCCTACATACTGCCTACACATTACCACTGTATTCCCACTCAATCCCTATTGAATTCCTACATACTGCCTACACATTACCACTGTATTCCCACTCAATCCCTATTGAATTCCTACATACTGCCTACACATTACCACTGTATTCCCACTCAATCCCTATTGAATTCCTACATACTGCCTACACATTACCACAGTATTCCCACTCAATCCCTATTGAATTCCTACATACTGCCTACACATTACCACAGTATTCCCACTCAATCCCTATTGAATTCCTACATACTGCCTACACATTACCACAATATTCCCACTCAATCCCTATTGAATTCCTACATACTGCCTACACATTACCACAGTATTCCCACTCAATCCCTATTGAATTCCTACATACTGCCTACACATTACCACTGTATTCCCACTCAATCCCTATTGAATTCCTACATACTGCCTACACATTACCACAGTATTCCCACTCAATCCCTATTGAATTACTACATACTGCCTACACATTACCACAGTATTCCCACTCAATCCCTATTGAATTCCTACATACTGCCTACACATTACCACAGTATTCCCACTCAATTCCTATTGAATTACTACATACTGCCTACACATTACCACAGTATTCCCACTCAATCCCTATTGAATTACTACATACTGCTTACACATTACCACTGTATTCCCACTCAATCCCTATTGAATTCCTACATACTGCCTACACATTACCACAGTATTCCCACTCAATCCCTATTGAATTCCTACATACTGCCTACACATTACTACAGTATTCCCACTCAATCCCTATTGAATTACTACATACTGCCTACACATTACCACAGTATTCCCACTCAATCCCTATTGAATTACTACATACTGCCTACACATTACCACAGTATTCCCACTCAATCCCTATTGAATTCCTACATACTGCCTACACATTACCACAGTATTCCCACTCAATCCCTATTGAATTCCTACATACTGCCTACACATTACCACAGTATTCCCACTCAATCCCTATTGAATTACTACATACTGCCTACACATTACCACAGTATTCCCACTCAATCCCTATTGAATTACTACATACTGCCTACACATTACCACAGTATTCCCACTCAATCCCTATTGAATTCCTACATACTGCCTACACATTACCACAGTATTCCCACTCAATCCCTATTGAATTCCTACATACTGCCTACACATTACCACTGTATTCCCACTCAATCCCTATTGAATTCCTACATACTGCCTACACATTACCACAGTATTCCCACTCAATCCCTATTGAATTCCTACATACTGCCTACACATTACCACTGTATTCCCACTCAATCCCTATTGAATTCCTACATACTGCCTACACATTACCACAGTATTCCCACTCAATCCCTATTGAATTCCTACATACTGCCTACACATTACCACAGTATTCCCACTCAATCCCTATTGAATTACTACATACTGCCTACACATTACCACAGTATTCCCACTCAATCCCTATTGAATTACTACATACTGCCTACACATTACCACTGTATTCCCACTCAATCCCTATTGAATTCCTACATACTGCCTACACATTACCACTGTATTCCCACTCAATCCCTATTGAATTCCTACATACTGCCTACACATTACCACTGTATTCCCACTCAATCCCTATTGAATTCCTACATACTGCCTACACATTACCACTGTATTCCCACTCAATCCCTATTGAATTCCTACATACTGCCTACACATTACCACAGTATTCCCACTCAATCCCTATTGAATTCCTACATACTGCCTACACATTACCACAGTATTCCCACTCAATCCCTATTGAATTCCTACATACTGCCTACACATTACCACAATATTCCCACTCAATCCCTATTGAATTCCTACATACTGCCTACACATTACCACAGTATTCCCACTCAATCCCTATTGAATTCCTACATACTGCCTACACATTACCACTGTATTCCCACTCAATCCCTATTGAATTCCTACATACTGCCTACACATTACCACAGTATTCCCACTCAATCCCTATTGAATTACTACATACTGCCTACACATTACCACAGTATTCCCACTCAATCCCTATTGAATTCCTACATACTGCCTACACATTACCACAGTATTCCCACTCAATCCCTATTGAATTACTACATACTGCCTACACATTACCACAGTATTCCCACTCAATCCCTATTGAATTACTACATACTGCCTACACATTACCACAGTATTCCCACTCAATCCCTATTGAATTACTACATACTGCCTACACATTACCACAGTATTCCCACTCAATCCCTATTGAATTCCTACATACTGCCTACACATTACCACAGTATTCCCACTCAATCCCTATTGAATTCCTACAT
Organism: Salmo salar; assembly: GCF_965601325.2. NCBI lineage: Eukaryota > Metazoa > Chordata > Actinopteri > Salmoniformes > Salmonidae > Salmo > Salmo salar. Next base: position 88,503,978 of record NC_138309.1, on the reverse strand, counting down.
ACTGCCTACACATTACCACAGTATTCCCACTCAATCCCTATTGAATTCCTACATACTGACTACACATTACCACAGTATTCCCACTCAATCCCTATTGAATTACTACATACTGCCTACACATTACCACAGTATTCCCACTCAATCCCTATTGAATTCCTACATACTGCCTACACATTACCACAGTATTCCCACTCAATCCCTATTGAATTACTACATACTGCCTACATATTACCACAGTATTCCCACTCAATCCCTATTGAATTCCTACATACTGCCTACACATTACCACTGTATTCCCACTCAATCCCTATTGAATTCCTACATACTGCCTACACATTACCACAGTATTCCCACTCAATCCCTATTGAATTCCTACATACTGCCTACACATTACCACTGTATTCCCACTCAATCCCTATTGAATTCCTACATACTGCCTACACATTACCACTGTATTCCCACTCAACCCCTATTGAATTACTACATACTGCCTACACATTTCCACGGTATTCCCACTCAATCCCTATTGAATTCCTACATACTGCCTACACATTACCACAGTATTCCCACTCAATCCCTATTGAATTCCTACATACTGCCTACACATTACCACAGTATTCCCACTCAATCCCTATTGAATTCCTACATACTGCCTACACATTACCACTGTATTCCCACTCAATCCCTATTGAATTCCTACATACTGTCTACACATTACCACTGTATTCCCACTCAATCCCTATTGAATTCCTACATACTGCCTACACATTACCACAGTATTCCCACTCAATCCCTATTGAATTCTTACATACTGCCTACACATTACCACAGTATTCCCACTCAATCCCTATTGAATTACTACATACTGCCTACACATTACCACAGTATTCCCACTCAATCCCTATTGAATTACTACATACTGCCTACACATTACCACTGTATTCCCACTCAATCCCTATTGAATTCCTACATACTGCCTACACATTACCACTGTATTCCCACTCAATCCCTATTGAATTCCTACATACTGCCTACACATTACCACTGTATTCCCACTCAATCCCTATTGAATTCCTACATACTGCCTACACATTACCACTGTATTCCCACTCAATCCCTATTGAATTCCTACATACTGCCTACACATTACCACAGTATTCCCACTCAATCCCTATTGAATTCCTACATACTGCCTACACATTACCACAGTATTCCCACTCAATCCCTATTGAATTCCTACATACTGCCTACACATTACCACAATATTCCCACTCAATCCCTATTGAATTCCTACATACTGCCTACACATTACCACAGTATTCCCACTCAATCCCTATTGAATTCCTACATACTGCCTACACATTACCACTGTATTCCCACTCAATCCCTATTGAATTCCTACATACTGCCTACACATTACCACAGTATTCCCACTCAATCCCTATTGAATTACTACATACTGCCTACACATTACCACAGTATTCCCACTCAATCCCTATTGAATTCCTACATACTGCCTACACATTACCACAGTATTCCCACTCAATTCCTATTGAATTACTACATACTGCCTACACATTACCACAGTATTCCCACTCAATCCCTATTGAATTACTACATACTGCTTACACATTACCACTGTATTCCCACTCAATCCCTATTGAATTCCTACATACTGCCTACACATTACCACAGTATTCCCACTCAATCCCTATTGAATTCCTACATACTGCCTACACATTACTACAGTATTCCCACTCAATCCCTATTGAATTACTACATACTGCCTACACATTACCACAGTATTCCCACTCAATCCCTATTGAATTACTACATACTGCCTACACATTACCACAGTATTCCCACTCAATCCCTATTGAATTCCTACATACTGCCTACACATTACCACAGTATTCCCACTCAATCCCTATTGAATTCCTACATACTGCCTACACATTACCACAGTATTCCCACTCAATCCCTATTGAATTACTACATACTGCCTACACATTACCACAGTATTCCCACTCAATCCCTATTGAATTACTACATACTGCCTACACATTACCACAGTATTCCCACTCAATCCCTATTGAATTCCTACATACTGCCTACACATTACCACAGTATTCCCACTCAATCCCTATTGAATTCCTACATACTGCCTACACATTACCACTGTATTCCCACTCAATCCCTATTGAATTCCTACATACTGCCTACACATTACCACAGTATTCCCACTCAATCCCTATTGAATTCCTACATACTGCCTACACATTACCACTGTATTCCCACTCAATCCCTATTGAATTCCTACATACTGCCTACACATTACCACAGTATTCCCACTCAATCCCTATTGAATTCCTACATACTGCCTACACATTACCACAGTATTCCCACTCAATCCCTATTGAATTACTACATACTGCCTACACATTACCACAGTATTCCCACTCAATCCCTATTGAATTACTACATACTGCCTACACATTACCACTGTATTCCCACTCAATCCCTATTGAATTCCTACATACTGCCTACACATTACCACTGTATTCCCACTCAATCCCTATTGAATTCCTACATACTGCCTACACATTACCACTGTATTCCCACTCAATCCCTATTGAATTCCTACATACTGTCTACACATTACCACTGTATTCCCACTCAATCCCTATTGAATTCCTACATACTGCCTACACATTACCACAGTATTCCCACTCAATCCCTATTGAATTCCTACATACTGCCTACACATTACCACAGTATTCCCACTCAATCCCTATTGAATTCCTACATACTGCCTACACATTACCACAATATTCCCACTCAATCCCTATTGAATTCCTACATACTGCCTACACATTACCACAGTATTCCCACTCAATCCCTATTGAATTCCTACATACTGCCTACACATTACCACTGTATTCCCACTCAATCCCTATTGAATTCCTACATACTGCCTACACATTACCACAGTATTCCCACTCAATCCCTATTGAATTACTACATACTGCCTACACATTACCACAGTATTCCCACTCAATCCCTATTGAATTCCTACATACTGCCTACACATTACCACAGTATTCCCACTCAATCCCTATTGAATTACTACATACTGCCTACACATTACCACAGTATTCCCACTCAATCCCTATTGAATTACTACATACTGCTTACACATTACCACTGTATTCCCACTCAATCCCTATTGAATTCCTACATACTGCCTACACATTACCACAGTATTCCCACTCAATCCCTATTGAATTCCTACATACTGCCTACACATTACCACAGTATTCCCACTCAATCCCTATTGAATTCCTACATACTGCCTACACATTACCACAGTATTCCCACTCAATCCCTATTGAATTACTACATACTGCCTACACATTACCACAGTATTCCCACTCAATCCCTATTGAATTACTACATACTGCCTACACATTACCACAGTATTCCCACTCAATCCCTATTGAATTACTACATACTGCCTACACATTACCACAGTATTCCCACTCAATCCCTATTGAATTCCTACATACTGCCTACACATTACCACAGTATTCCCACTCAATCCCTATTGAATTCCTACATACTGCCTACACATTACCACAGTATTCCCACTCAATCCCTATTGAATTACTACATACTGCCTACACATTACCACAGTATTCCCACTCAATCCCTATTGAATTACTACATACTGCCTACACATTACCACAGTATTCCCACTCAATCCCTATTGAATTCCTACATACTGCCTACACATTACCACAGTATTCCCACTCAATCCCTATTGAATTCCTACATACTGCCTACACATTACCACTGTATTCCCACTCAATCCCTATTGAATTCCTACATACTGCCTACACATTACCACAGTATTCCCACTCAATCCCTATTGAATTACTACATACTGCCTACACATTACCACAGTATTCCCACTCAATCCCTATTGAATTCCTACATACTGCCTACACATTACCACAGTATTCCCACTCAATCCCTATTGAATTACTACATACTGCCTACACATTACCACTGTATTCCCACTCAATCCCTATTGAATTCCTACATACTGCCTACACATTACCACAGTATTCCCACTCAATCCCTATTGAATTACTACATACTGCCTACACATTACCCCAGTATTCCCACTCAATCCCTATTGAATTCCTACATACTGCCTACACATTACCACTGTGTTCCCACTCAATCCCTATTGAATTCCTACATACTGCCTACACATTACCACTGTATTCCCACTCAATCCCTATTGAATTCCTACATACTGCCTACACATTACCACTGTATTCCCACTCAATCCCTATTGAATTCCTACATACTGCCTACACATTACCACAGTATTCCCACTCAATCCCTATTGAATTCCTACATACTGCCTACACATTACCACAGTATATTTTTATGTCGTAGCCACATTTCTCAAACACACGTACTTGTTAGCTAGCATGATGAAAACAAAAAAGAGGCTACCTAGCTACATTTCAATGGGACTAGCAAACAGCTAGGCTAAGCACAATACCTTTTTTGGGCTAACAATCTTTTTTTTTTATGTTGTATAAAGTCATTTAAACGTCTAAACAACGACATGAACGTAGTCATAAAGATAAAGGAAAGTTCAACTTCCGCACAGTGCCAGGTCCCGAGTTGGTAGAGCATGGTGTTTGTAACGCCAGGGTTGTGGGTTCGATTCCCACAGGGGACCAGTATGGGGAAAAAAATAAATAATAATTTTTGAAATGTATGCATTCACTACTGTAAGTCGCTCTGGATAAGAGTGTCTGCTAAATGACTAAAATGTAAAAAATAAAAGGCCATGAAAAACAGGATGACAAAGGATGGAATACGGTTACATTTGGGATTGTAAAAAAACAAACAGTAGTTAGCTAACAACCAACTATTTCCTGTTTTGTCTTCTTCTGCGGTTGCAAAAACCCTCTGTCGTCTGGTTGTAGTGTTGTGACTACTTATTTACTACCAACATCAGGTAGTAAAAACTCCACCTGATTACTATTGGAAACACTACTGTTTTCCTACTGAACACTACAAAACTTTATTTGTGTATCTTGAGTAGTGCATAAACTACACAATCCCTACCACTCCGTCACTACGGCACAAATAGGTTTTGTGTAGTACTTTTTCATGAGGGCACTCCAACGACACTGATGACTGTCGGTCTATCTAACGACACTGATGACTCTCGGTGTATCTAACGACACTGACGACTCTCGGTCTATCTAACGAGAGACTGAAGACTGTCGGTGTATCTAACGAGACTGAAGACTCTCTGTGTATCTAACGAGACTGAAGACTCTCTGTGTATCTAACGAGACTGAAGACTCTCAGTGTATCTAACGAGACTGAAGACTGTCGGTGTATCTAACGAGACTGAAGACTGTCGGTGTATCTAACGAGACTGAAGACTCTCTGTGTATCTAACGAGACTGAAGACTCTCTGTGTATCTAACGAGACTGAAGACTCTCTGTGTATCTAACGAGACTGAAGACTCTCGGTGTATCTAACGACACTGACGACTCTCGGTCTATCTAACGAGAGACTGAAGACTGTCGGTGTATCTAACGAGACTGAAGACTCTCTGTGTATCTAACGAGACTGAAGACTCTCGGTCTATCTAACGAGACTGAAGATTGCGGGTCTAACTAACGAGACTGAAGATTGCGGGTCTAACTAACGAGACTGAAGATTGCGGGTCTAACTAACGAGACTGAAAACCATCCATCTAACGAGACTGAAGACTGTTTTGTTGAACTCTCTTTGCCCTCTCTGATCCTCCGTCTTTCGAGCCTAGTTAAAGGCACCCTCTTCCCCTCTTCCTCTGCCGTCTCCTTCCAGTGGTAATGTCTTCATAGGAGGCTAGTCAAGGCCGTGCTGTGTGCTATGCTGTGTGCTGTGTGCTATGCTGTGTACTGTGTGCTCTGCTGTGTACTGTGTTCTATGCTGTGTACTGTGTGCTATGCTGTGTACTGTGTGCTATGCTGTGTACTGTGTGCTCTGCTGTGTACTGTGTGCTATGCTGTGTACTGTGTGCTATGCTGTGTACTGTGTGCTATGCTGTGTACTGTGTGCTCTGCTGTGTACTGTGTACTCTGCTGTGTACTGTGTGCTCTGCTGTGTACTGTGTACTCTGCTGTGTACTGTGTGCTCTGCTGTGTACTGTGCTGTGTGCTCCCTGCTATCTCCAGGCATGCAGTGTGTGGGCTACTTTGCATAATTCAGTAGAAGGGCATCATTAAACAGAGAGAGAGAGAGAGAGAGAGAGAGAGAGAGAGAGAGAGAGAGAGAGAGAGAGAGAGAGAGAGAGAGAGAGAGAGAGAGAGAGAGAGAGAGAGACAGAGACAGAGACAGAGACAGAGACAGAGAGCCCTGGCTGCTACCGTGCAGTATGCTTCGATGTGGCGTAAGAAGAAGTTTCTCTTTTTCCATGACTCTGTTGCTCAGATATTTTGGTACATATAGCTGTTTGTTTTTTAGGGTGTAGCCTTGGCCTCGGATGCATTACTAATTCAGCAATCAGATTCCATTTTTTTACGGTGTTAAAAGGACACTGTCCTCCTCCTGCGGTGAAACGCAATACCTATTATCATTAGCTTGTATCCATGAATCGAATCCCACAATTCAGCTGTACGGTATTCCCTAATTCAGATATTCAGTGTATAGCTGCAATCGGATTCAGCTGCACCTGCATAACAGCCCTACCACTCCTTCACCTCTCTCTCTCTCTCTCTCTCTCTCTCTCTCCCTCCCTCTCCCTCTCCCTCTCCCTCTCTCTCTCTCTCTCTCTCTCTCTCTCTCTCTCTCTCTCTACCTCTCTCTCTCTCTCTCTCTACCTCTCTCCCTCCCTCTCCCTCTCCCTCTCCCTCTCCCTCTCTCTCTCTCTCTCTCTCTACCTCTCTCCCTCTATCTCTCTACCTCTCTCTACCTCCCTCTATCTCTCTCCCCTTCTCCCCGCTCCTCCACCCTCCCTGGACGGTGAAAAGGCTTACTCAACACAAGTCTTAATCAGCAAAGTTTGTTCCCACTAAACCATTTCTCAGAGGTGTGCATTTTCAGGTACTTTTTAACAGCCGTTGTCACCCCCCCCCCCCCCCCTTTTGTTTCACATTGAAACTCCTCTCCCCTCCCAGCCTCTAAACGACTCAGCATTTTCACAGACTGAAGATCTCCAATCAATCCCCCCCCCCTCCCTCCCTCTCTCCCCTCGACAGGAGCTCTCTCATTCCCAGACAGAGCTGGGTGAAAAAAGGCTTTGTTCCCCGTTGAGAAGAGCTGGAGAGAAACGCTACAGAACCCACTGTGGTTTAAGTCAAGTGGCTGAAAGGGTCATTTTAAGGAGAGCCTACGAACTAAAGTATTAAATGCCAAGAATCCCTGTCTGGCTAAACGGACACATCCAACATCCAACCACAGCCCTTCTGGTTCCACCACACCACTGAGGTGTTAGCCCTTCTGTTTCCACCACACCACTGAGGTGTTAGTCCTTCTGGTTCCACCACACCACTGAGGTGTTAGTCCTTCTGGTTCCACCACACCACTGAGGTGTTAGTCCTTCTGGTTCCACCACACCACTGAGGTGTTAGTCCTCCTGGTTCCACCACACCACTGAGGTGTTAGTCCTTCTGGTTCCACCACACCACTGAGGTGTTAGTCCTTCTGGTTCCACCACACCACTGAGGTGTTAGCCCTTCTGGTTCCACCACACCACTGAGGTGTTAGCCCTTCTGGTTTCACCACACCACTGAGGTGTTAGTCCTTCTGGTTCCACCACACCACTGAGGTGTTAGACCTTCTGGTTCCACCACACCACTGAGGTGTTAGTCCTTCTGGTTCCACCACACCACTGAGGTGTTAGTCCTTCTGGTTCCACCACACCACTGAGGTGTTAGTCCTTCTGGTTCCACCACACCACTGAGGTGTTAGTCCTTCTGGTTCCACCACACCACTGAGGTGTTAGTCCTTCTGGTTCCACCACACCACTGAGGTGTTAGTCCTTCTGGTTCCACCACACCACTGAGGTGTTAGTCCTTCTGGTTCCACCACACCACTGAGGTGTTAGTCCTTCTGGTTCCACCACACCACTGAGGTGTTAGTCCTTCTGGTTCCACCACACCACTGAGGTGTTAGACCTTCTGGTTCCACCACACCACTGAGGTGTTAGTCCTTCTGGTTCCACCACACCACTGAGGTGTTAGTCCTTCTGGTTTCACCACACCACTGAGGTGTTAGTCCTTCTGGTTCCACCACACCACTGAGGTGTTAGTCCTTCTGGTTCCACCACACCACTGAGGTGTTAGTCCTTCTGGTTCCACCACACCACTGAGGTGTTAGTCCTTCTGGTTCCACCACACCACTGAGGTGTTAGTCCTTCTGGTTCCACCACACCACTGAGGTGTTAGTCCTTCTGGTTCCACCACACCACTGAGGTGTTAGTCCTTCTGGTTCCACCACACCACTGAGGTGTTAGTCCTTCTGGTTCCACCACACCACTGAGGTGTTAGACCTTCTGGTTCCACCACACCACTGAGGTGTTAGTCCTTCTGGTTCCACCACACCACTGAGGTGTTAGTCCTTCTGGTTTCACCACACCACTGAGGTGTTAGTCCTTCTGGTTCCACCACACCACTGAGGTGTTAGTCCTTCTGGTTCCACCACACCACTGAGGTGTTAGTCCTTCTGGTTCCACCACACCACTGAGGTGTTAGTCCTTCTGGTTCCACCACACCACTGAGGTGTTAGTCCTTCTGGTTCCACCACACCACTGAGGTGTTAGTCCTTCTGGTTCCACCACACCACTGAGGTGTTAGTCCTTCTGGTTCCACCACACCACTGAGGTGTTAGTCCTTCTGGTTCCACCACACCACTGAGGTGTTAGTCCTTCTGGTTCCACCACACCACTGAGGTGTTTGTCCTTCTGGTTCCACCACACCACTGAGGTGTTAGTCCTTCTGGTTCCACCACACCACTGAGGTGTTAGTCTTTCTGGTCCCACCACACCACTGAGGTGTTTGTCTTTCTGGTTCCACCACACCACTGAGGTGTTAGGCCTGCTGCGTCACAAAGCTTATACATCTGGCTCGAAAGACATATGGGGTTTTAAACAGTACTGGTCTAAAAGAGAACATTTAAGATCTATCTAATACACTAACTGGTATTGATTCAGGATAACTGAGAGAGAGCGAGAGAGAGAGAGAGAGAGAGAGATGATGATGATGATGATTTCATTTTGAATTAGTGTGGGAAGGTAACATGTATCAATTTTTCAAATACTGTTATAAGAATTGTCTACAAAGTTAATGAAGACAAAAGTATAGTTAGGCCATTGTATTAGCTAAGGGAAAATACACAAAACATATCTTAGATTCAATCTAGCGGCCTTTCGATTACTGAGCCAAAATACCAAGCGAGGACCTACCTGCTGCTAAACCAATAATTACATCCAAAGGGTCTGGAAGTCATGTGTGTATATATGTTTCACCTACGGCTGGTCAAGGGAATCAAACACACTATCCTGGCATGGCAAACACAGCGCGATGCTAACTGAGCTACAGAGGACCATGTTCTACTAACTGAACTACAGAGGACCATGTTCTACTAACTGAACTACAGAGGACCATGTTCTACTAACTACAGAGGACCATGTTCTACTAACTACAGAGGACCATGTTCTACTAACTGAACTACAGAGGACCATGTTCTACTAACTGAACTACAGAGGACCATGTTCTACTAACTGAACTACAGAGGACCATGTTCTACTAACTACAGAGGACCATGTTCTACTAACTACAGAGGACCATGTTCTACTAACTGAACTACAGAGGACCATGTTCTACTAACTGAACTACAGAGGACCATGTTCTACTAACTACAGAGGACCATGTTCTACTAACTGAACTACAGGGGACCATGTTCTACTAACTACAGAGGACCATGTTCTACTAATTGAACTACAGAGGCCCATGTTCTACTAACTACAGAGGCCCATGTTCTACTAACTACAGAGGCCCATGTTCTACTAACTACAGAGGCCCATGTTCTACTAACTACAGAGGACCATGTTCTACTAACTGAACTACAGAGGACCATGTTCTACTAACTACAGAGGCCCATGTTCTACTAACTACAGAGGCCCATGTTCTACTAACTACAGAGGACCATGTTCTACTAACTGAACTACAGAGGACCATGTTCTACTAACTACAGAGGACCATGTTCTACTAACTACAGAGGACCATGTTCTACTAACTGAACTACAGAGGACCATGTTCTACTAATTGAACTACAGAGGACCATGTTCTACTAACTACAGAGGACCATGTTCTACTAACTGAACTACAGAGGACCATGTTCTACTAACTACAGAGGATCATGTTCTACTAACTACAGAGGACCATGTTCTACTAACTGAACTACAGAGGACCATGTTCTACTAACTGAACTACAGAGGACCATGTTCTACTAACTGAACTACAGAGGACCATGTTCTACTAACTGAACTACAGAGGACCATGTTCTACTAACTACAGAGGACCATGTTCTACTAACTACAGAGGACCATGTTCTACTAACTACAGAGGACCATGTTCTACTAACTACAGAGGACCATGTTCTACTAACTGAACTACAGAGGACCATGTTCTACTAACTGAACTACAGAGGACCATGTTCTACTAACTGAACTACAGAGGACCATGTTCTACTAACTGAACTACAGAGGACCATGTTCTACTAACTGAACTACAGAGGACCATGTTCTACTAACTGAACTACAGAGGACCATGTTCTACTAACTGAACTACAGAGGACAATGTTCTACTAACTACAGAGGACCATGTTCTACTAACTACAGAGGACCATGTTCTACTAATTGAACTACAGAGGACCATGTTCTACTAACTGAACTACAGAGGACCATGTTCTACTAACTGAACTACAGAGGACCATGTTCTACTAACTGAACTACAGAGGACCATGTTCTACTAACTGAACTACAGAGGACCATGTTCTACTAACTGAACTACAGAGGACCATGTTCTACTAACTGAACTACAGAGGACCATGTTCTACTAACTACAGAGGACCATGTTCTACTAACTACAGAGGACCATGTTCTACTAACTGAACTACAGAGGACCATGTTCTACTAACTACAGAGGCCCATGTTCTACTAACTACAGAGGACCATGTTCTACTAACTGAACTACAGAGGACCATGTTCTACTAACTACAGAGGCCCATGTTCTACTAACTACAGAGGCCCATGTTCTACCAACTACAGAGGCCCATGTTCTACTAACTACAGAGGACCATGTTCTACTAACTACAGAGGACCATGTTCTACTAACTGAACTACAGAGGACCACGTTCTACTAACTGAACTACAGAGGACCATGCTCTACTAACTACAGAGGCCCATGTTCTACTAACTACAGAGGACCATGTTCTACTAACTGAACTACAGAGGACCATGTTCTACTAACTACAGAGGCCCATGTTCTACTAACTACAGAGGCCCATGTTCTACTAACTACAGAGGCCCATGTTCTACTAACTACAGAGGACCATGTTCTACTAACTACAGAGGACCATGTTCTACTAACTGAACTACAGAGGACCACGTTCTACTAACTGAACTACAGAGGACCATGTTCTACTAATTGAACTACAGAGGATCATGTTCTACTAACTACAGAGGACCATGTTCTACTAACTGAACTACGGATGACCATGTTCTACTAACTGAACTACAGAGGACCATGTTCTACTAACTACAGAGGACCATGTTCTACTAACTACAGAGGATCATGTTCTACTAACTACAGAGGACCATGTTCTATTAACTGAACTACAGAGGACCATGTTCTACTAACTACAGAGGACCATGTTCTACTAACTACAGAGGACTATGTTCTACTAACTGAACTACAGAGGACTATGTTCTACTAACTGAACTACAGAGGACCATGTTCTACTAACTGAACTACAGAGGACCATGTTCTACTAACTGAACTACAGAGGACCATGTTCTACTAACTGAACTACAGAGGACCATGTTCTACTAACTACAGAGGACCATGTTCTATTAACTGAACTACAGAGGACCATGTTCTACTAACTGAACTACAGAGGACCATGTTCTACTAACTACAGAGGACCATGTTCTACTAACTACAGAGGACCATGTTCTACTAACTGAACTACAGAGGACTATGTTCTACTAACTGAACTACAGAGGACCATGTTCTACTAACTACAGAGGACCATGTTCTACTAACTGAACTACAGAGGACTATGTTCTACTAACTGAACTACAGAGGACCATGTTCTACTAACTACAGAGGACCATGTTCTACTAACTGAACTACAGAGGACTATGTTCTACTAACTGAACTACAGAGGACCATGTTCTACTAACTGATCTACAGAGGACCATGTTCTACTAACTGAACTACAGAGGACCATGTTCTACTAACTGAACTACAGAGGACCATGTTCTACTAACTGAACTACAGAGGACCATGTTCTACTAACTGAACTACAGAGGACCATGTTCTACTAACTACAGAGGACCATGTTCTACTAACTGAACTACAGAGGACCACGTTCTACTAACTACAGAGGACCATGTTCTACTAACTGAACTACAGAGGACCATGTTCTACTAACTACAGAGGACCATGTTCTACTAACTGAACTACAGAGGACCATGTTCTACTAACTGAACTACAGAGGACCATGTTCTACTAACTGAACTACAGAGGACCATGTTCTACTAACTGAACTACAGAGGACCATGTTCTACTAACTGAACTACAGAGGACCATGTTCTACTAACTGAACTACAGAGGACCATGTTCTACTAACTACAGAGGACCATGTTCTACTAACTGAACTACAGAGGACCATGTTCTACTAACTACAGAGGACCATGTTCTACTAACTGAACTACAGAGGACCATGTTCTACTAACTGAACTACAGAGGACCATGTTCTACTAACTACAGAGGACCATGTTCTACTAACTGAACTACAGAGGACCATGTTCTACTAACTACAGAGGACCATGTTCTACTAACTGAACTACATAGAAGTAAGTATTAAACACATTAAGGACATTTTGACATAATGTAAAATAGAATAATGTTCTTCTCAGTGTCAGCTTATCCTGTCTTGACATAATGTAAAATATAATAATGTCCTTCTCAGTGTCAGCTTATCCTGTCTTGACATAATGTAAAATATAATAATGTTCTCTCAGTGTCAGGTTGTCCTGTCTTGACATAATGTAAAACAGAATAATGTTCTTCTCAGTGTCAGCTTATCCTGTCTTGACATAATGTAAAATATAATAATGTTCTCTCAGTGTCAGGTTGTCCTGTCTTGACATAATGTAAAACAGAATAATGTTCTTCTCAGTGTCAGCTTATCCTGTCTTGACATAATGTAAAATATAATAATGTTCTCTCAGTGTCAGGTTGTCCTGTATTCACTCTGTCACCGTTTTTCCAGGAGGTGCTTGATTACATTAGGAGCTCCGCTGTACTGACGTGATATTTAATTCCTTTATTGCCCGCGGTGGGAAGGAACTTAACTTTCTCTATTAATTCTATAACTCTAGGCAAGGGATAACAAATGTAAATATGTGTCTTGAGATATCTCGGCAAGCAGATGCTGTCTGTTGTTCAATTAAGCACACATTCCCAGTCGGATTACCGCTTGCTACTTTGTCGGATTTAAATGTAGATTGGATTTTCTGCTGTATGAAATAAATGGCCCGTGACCGCTGCTTATCATGGCCTAAGTACATTTACGTTCAGCTGAGCATGTTATAGCAATTCTAAAGGAGCGTTCGTATATATATACACACACACACACACACACAGACAGACAGACAGACAGACAGACAGACAGACAGACAGACAGACAGACAGACAGACAGACAGACAGACAGACAGACAGACAGACAGACAGACAGACAGACAGACACACAGACACACAGACACACAGACACACAGACACACAGACACACAGGGAAGGGAAGCAAATGAAAAGAGGTGTTTGTACTGTTTGTAACGTGCACCTGACTGCCCATTGCACCGCTGGTTTTCAATTACTTGACAAATGGGGCGTTGTATGGTGGAAAATTGTTGTTATCTCGTTAAATAGCTATTACTACCATTATACGTGATGATTATATGTAAAATCACTTCCACGAGAACCAGCGGTCACAAAAAATGGGTCGTCATGAGGCTGTGTTGTGTTTATGCTGTTTATCTGTTTAGTTCAGAGCCTTCAGAAAGTGTTCATAGCCTTTGACTTATTCCACATTTTGTTGTGTTGAGTCTTGGATTCTAAATGGATTAAATAGATTTTTACACACAATTTCCCCATAAATGACAAAGTGAAAACAGGTTTAAGAAATGTTTGCAGATGTATTAAAAAACGAAGTACAGAGATTTAATTTACATAAGTATTTACATCCCTGAGTCAATACTTTTTAGAAGCATCTTTGACAACAATTACAGCTGTGAGTCTTTCTGGGTAAGTCTCTAAGAGCTTTCCACATCTGAATTGTGCAAGATTTGCCCAATATTCTTTTTAAAATTCTTCAAGGTCTGTCAAATTGTTTGTTGATCATTGCTAGTCTCTTAAGCAATCTTCGCGTAAAATATATACCCAAATCTAACTGCCTGTAGCTTAGGCCCTGAAGCAAGGATATGCATATTCTTGGTGCCTTTTGAAAATAAACACTTTGAATTTTGTGGAAATGTGAAAGGAATGTAGTAGAATATAACACAATAGATCTGGTAAAAGACAATACAATGAAAAAAAAAAAACGTTATTTTATAATGTTTTGTACCATCATCTTTGAAAGGCCATAATGTATTATTCCAGCCCAGGTGCAATTTCGATTTTGGCCACTAGGTGGCAGCAGCATATGTGCAAAGTTTTAGACTGATCCAACGAACCATTGCATTTTTGTTCAAAAAATGTGTTTCCAAACTTCCCTATTGTGCCTAATTTGTTTATTAATAACTTTTCACGTTTAACATTTTGCACTCTCCTCAAACAATAGCATGGTATTCTTTCACTGTAATAGCTACTGTGAATTAGACAGTGAAGTTAGATTAAGAAGAATTTAAGCTTTCTGCCCATATAAGATATGTCTATGTCCTGGGAAATGTTCTTATTACTTACAACCTCATGCTAATTGCATTAGCCTACGTTAGCTCAACCGCGGACGGGACACCGATCCCGATTAACCATTTCCAGGTCTTACCATAGAATGTCAAGTAGATTTAAGTCAAAACTATAACTCAGCCACTCGGGAGCATTCACTATCTTCTTGGTAAGCATCTCCGCAGTAATCTATGTCCTGGGAAATTTTCCGGTTACTTACAACCTCATGATAATCGCATTAGCTTACGTTAGCTCAACTGTCCCACTGGGGACCCACCGATCCTGTAAAGGTTTAAAGATGTATGCTTCTTAAACGCAAAACATTAATCTTTCATTGAATATGACTGAGCAAAAAAAAGCTCCTGGCTTCCTCACATATGAGATCTCACACTGATGCAGACCTTTGGAACATCTACATTTTAAAAAGTCTAATAAATTCATGTAACATAGCCTACACCTTCACAATACATCCATTATTTATTTTAGAAATGTTTTAATAAGAAACATGACATTTTTTATTGATTTATTTTTAATTTATTTCACCTTTATTTAACCAGGTAGGCTAGTTGAGAACAAGTTCTCATTTATAACTGCGACCTGGCCAAGATAAAGCAAAGCAGTTCGACACACACAACAACACACACAACAACACAGAGTTACACATGGAATAAACAAACATACAATCAATAATACAGTAGACAAATCTATATACAGCATGTGCAAATGAGGTAGGATAAGAGAGGTAAGGCAATAAATAGGCCATGGTGGTGAATTAATTACAGTACAGCAATTTAACACTGGAATGGTAGAATGTGCAGAAGATGAATGTGCAAGTAGAAATACTGGTGTGCAAAGGAGCAAGATAAATACATAAATACAGATGGGGATGAGGTAGATTGGATGGGCTATTTACAGATGAGCTATGTACAGGTGCAGTGATCTGTGAGCTGCTCTGACAGCTGGTGCTTAAAGCTAGTGAGGGAGTTAAGAGTCTCCAGCTTTAGTGATTTTTGCAGTTCGTTCCCGTCATTGGCAGCAGAGAACTGGAAGGACAGGCGGCCAAAGGAAGAATTGGCTTTGGGGGTGACCAGTGAGATATACCTGCTGAGCGAGTTCTACGGGTGGGTGCTGCTATGGTGACCTGTGAGCTGAGATAAGGTGAGGCTTTACCTAGCAGAGACTTGTAGATGACCTGGAGCCAGTAGGTTTGGTGACGAGTATGAAGTGAGGGCCAGCCAACGAGAGCGTACCGGTCGCAGTGGTGGGTAGTATATGGGGCTTTAGTGACAAAACGGATGGCACTGTGAAAGACTGCATCCAATTTGCTTAGTAGAGTGTTGGAGGCTATTTTGTAAATGACATCGCCGAAGTCGAGGATCGGTAGGATGGTCAGTTTTACGAGGGTATGTTTGGCAGCATGAGTGAAGGATGCTTTGTTGTGAAATGGGAAGCCGATTCTAGATTTAACATTTTTAGGATAGGGGGCAGCATTTGGAATTTTGGATGAAAAGCGTGCCCAAAGTAAACTGCCTGCTACTCAGGCCCAGAAGCTAGGATATGCATATAATTACATTTGGATAGAAAACAACTCTAAAGTTTCTAAAACTTAAAATTATGCCTGTGTGTATAACAGAACTTATTTAGCAGGCGAAACTCCGAAGACAGTGAAGGTGACAGTGTTTTCAATAAGGTTTCTATGTGGATCTAGATTTCTAAGGCGCTTGCTTGCAGTTCCTGTCGCTTCCACTGGATGTCAACATTCTTTAGAAATTGGTTGATGCTTTTCTTTTGAGTAATGAAGAAGTATGGCTGTTCAGAACGAGGGTCAAGTCTAGTGTACTGTTGTGGTTGGGGCGCACGACCTGAAAGCTCGCTCCACTTTGTTTTCGTCCTGTATTGAACACAGTTTATCCCGTCTTAAATGTTATCGATTATTTACATAAAAAAATACCTAAAGTTGTATTTGGAAAGTTGTTTGAAATGTTTGGACAAAGATTACAGGTAACTTATCAGATATTTTGTAGTCATGTTGCGCGAGTTGGAACCGATGTTTTTCTGAATAAAACGCGCCAAATAAATTGACATTTTGGAGATATAATGACGGAATTTATTTAACAAAAGGACCATTTATGATGTTTATGGGACGTAGTGGAGTGCCAACAGAAGAAGATCTTCAAAGGTAAGGCATGAATTATATCGCTATTTCTGACTTTCGTGTCGCAACTCCCTGGTTGAATTATGATTGTCATGTCTTTGTTTGATGGGGTGCTGTCCTCAGATAATAGCATAGTTTGCTTTCGCCGTAAAGCTTTTTTGAAATCAAACACGGCGGCTGGGTTAACAACAAGTTAAGCTTTATTTGATGCATTGCACTTGTGATTTCATGAAAGTTTAATATTTATAGTAATTTAATTTGAATTTGGCGCTCTGCAATTGCCCTGGAAGTTTTCGAAGAAGCTAGCGTCCCACTAATCCGCAAGAAGTTAACAAAGAAACTGGTACTCCTTTACGCTTCATTTAGAGTTATTAATGTAACTTTAGTTGTTCTACAAAGGTGGGTCTATATGTGTTGATGTTTAATACATTCTAAGGCTGCATGATGAGACTCTAATGATGATTTGGAAAAAAGTCACTTGAAAGTCATGAGCTCTGCTTTGTTTTTTTGTGCAGGCTGAACACACTTCATCAGTCTCTTATTGATCTGATAGATCCCAAATGAATACAACCACTAGCATCAAAAACATGTTTTAAGCCATGAGGCTGATGCAACAGATCAGAACGTTTAGCTTAAAATGTTGATACTCTATTAGGCTAGTTCTTCACATTATATTATGCAGCACGGCGCACACGGCAGAAGGCTACAAGCGCAGGTGTTCTATTAGCAGGAAAACACAAATTAGCAAGTGACCACAAATGCAATTATGCATGTCATTATTTATTATAAAGGTGCATTTTTATGGTGAAAATTTTCTTCCCCAAACTTGAAACTCAGGCGCAGCCTATGTATGCCAGTTAGGCTCTACACCCGTTGTAAAGCGGATTAACCTCTCTAGGGAAGGTAGGACGAAATCGTCCCACCTACGTAACAGCCAGTGGAATCCTGTGGCGCGTTATTCAAATACCTTAGAAATGCTATTACTTCAATTTCTCAAATATATGACTATTTTACACCATTTTAAAGACAAGACTCTCATTAATCTAACCACACTGTCCGATTTCAAAAAGGCTTTACAACGAAAGCAAAACATTAGATTATGTCAGCAGAGTACCCAGCCAGAAATAATCAGACACCCATTTTTCAAGCTAGCATATAATGTCACATAAACCCAAACCACAGCTAAATGCAGCACTAACCTTTGATGATCTTCATCAGATGACACACCTAGGACATTATGTTATACAATACATGCATGTTTTGTTCAATCAAGTTCATATTTATATCAAAAAACAGCTTTTTACATTAGCATGTGACGTTCAGAACTAGCATACCCCCTGCAAACTTCCGGTGAATTTACTAAATTACTCACGATAAACGTTCACAAAAAACATAACAATTATTTTAAGAATTATAGATACAGAACTCCTCTATGCACTCGCTATGTCCGATTTTAAAATAGCTTTTCGGTGAAAGCACATTTTGCAATATTCTAAGTAGATAGCCCGGCATCACAGGGCTAGCTATTTAGACACCCACCAAGTTTAGCCCTCACCAAAGTCAGATTTACTATAAGAAAAATGTTATTACCTATGCTGTTCTTCGTCAGAATGCACTCCCAGGACTTCTACTTCAATAACAAATGTTGGTTTGGTTCAAAATAATCCATAGTTATGTTCAAATATCCTCTGTTTTGTACGTGCGTTCAAGACACTATCCGAAGTGTAAAGAAAGGTGACGAGCACGAAGCGTTTCGTGACAAAAAAAATCTAAATATTCCATTACCGTACTTCGAAGCATGTCAACCGCTGTTTAAAATCAATTTTTATACAATTTTTCTCATAAAAAAGCGATAATATTCCGACCGGGAAAGCGTGTTTACGTTCAAAGAGAGAGAAAATAAAAACATGGGGTTGCCTCGTGCTCGCGCCTCAGTCAGATTGTCCTCTGATAGACCACTTACCAAAGGCACTAATGTTTTTCAGCCAGGGGCTGGAATTACATCATTCAGCTTTTTCCCGGGTTCTGAGAGCCTATGGCAGCCGTAGGAAGTGTCACGTTACAGCAAAGATCCTCAGTTTTCAATAAAGAGAGTCAAGAAGAACAAGAACTTGTCAGACAGGCCACTTCCTGTAAGGAATCTTCTCAGGTTTTTGCCTGCCATATGAGTTCTGTTATACTCACAGACACCATTCAAACAGTTTTAGAAACTTTAGGGTGTTTTCTATCCAAAGCCAATAATTATATGCATATTCTAGTTTCTGGGCAGTAGTAATAACCAGATTAAATCGGGTACGTTTTTTATCCGGCCATGTAAATACTGCCCCCTAGCCCTAACAGGTTAATGTGCTTCATTTTAAGAAGCTATTTGGCCACTTTAGTTGTGATACAAAACTTATCAAAAACATATAGGCCTATGGACTAGGCTACATGAGGTGTGCGACTATGATTAGAAAAAGTCCCAAAAAAGGCAGTTTCTTCTAATGGGCATCATTCAGTGATAGGCTAATATTGTCACCCATCACACTATTCTTGATTTAATATTGTCTCTACATTTACTAAATAATATATGTGTGGAATTATTTTGATTTAGAATGGACCGTTATCTTGAAACACGGCCTGCGGAAAAAAATCAATACAATCTATGCACTTAAATAGTGAATAGAGGACACTTTTCCCTTGGTAGGCTATACTCCTGTTGTAAAGAGAAGCAATGTGCTTAATATTAGGAAAGTTGATAAATAAATATAACAGGCCTAGCCTATAGAGAGCTGATGGGTTCCTCCTCTTTTTAATAGAAGCCATCACTCCGTTTTCTTAGGCAATTACATAGCCTATAGAAATGTTGCGCAACATGAGCTCATGGGCTCTCATGATGTGTTGTGATTAGATTTGCCAATACATTTGCATTGATGTCAGAGTAATTACAGGGACAATAGAGTGCTGAGTACCAGGCAGTTAGCAAGTTTGGTAGGCTACTAATGACCATCAGCATTAGAGCTCGGAGAAGCCTAATTACCGTGACTAAATGGTAATTTGGAATTTGACTGCCTTCATGACTTGGGACCACCGGTGTGGCGGTAATACGGGCACCACAACAGCCCTAGTCTCATATTCCTAGCACGCAATTGATGCATTTGATTTAACTCCAATTTGAGCAGCAGCAGCTGAAAAATGAGCTCCTACAAATATTGAAATTTACATGGTTTTTAGAGTGAAGTACATCGGAAAAAAGCAAAAGAAAACTGCAAGACTGAATAGGAGAAAAAACAAGCAACAAACAAAGAAGATAGGCTTTTGAAAAATAACTATTTTTCATAAAATTGTAGTTATCTTAGCAAGCTGAATTGTTTACCAGTTGCTAAGCAGTTGCTAGGGACTCTTTTGGAAGAAGCTAGCTAGCTAACGAAGAACAACAAAGAATATCTAGTTAACAGAAGAAAAGAAAGAGAAAATCAGGACAGAAGAAAAAGGATATCAAAGTGAAACAGTTCTCTAAAGACACAGGAGACAATAATACAAGAAACAACACTTCTGTAGCTTGTCAACTATGTGTCTGTCTATCCCTGTTCTCTCCTCTCTGCACAGGCCATACAAACGCTTCACACCGCGTGGCCGCTGCCACTCTAACCTGGTGGTCCCAGCGCGCACGACCCACGTGGAGTTCCAGGTCTCCGGCAGCCTCTGGAACTGCCGGTCTGCAGCCAACAAGGCTGAGTTCATCTCAGCCTATGCTACCCTCCAGTCCCTAGACTTCCTGGCGCTGACGGAAACATGGATTACCACAGATAACACTGCTACTCCTACTGCTCTCTCTTCGTCTGCCCACGTGTTCTCGCATACCCCTAGAGCATCGAGCCAGCGGGGTGGTGGCACTGGAATCCTCATCTCTCCCAAGTGGACATTCTCTCTTTCTCCCCTGACCCATCTGTCTAGCTCCTCATTTGAATTCCATGCTGTCACAGTTACCAGCCCTTTCAAGCTTAACATCCTTATCATTTATCGCCCTCCAGGTTCCCTTGGAGAGTTCATCAATGAGCTTGACGCCTTGATAAGTTCCTTTCCTGAGGATGGCTCACCTCTCACAGTTCTGGGTGACTTTAACCTCCCCACGTCTACCTTTGACTCATTCCTCTCTGCCTCCTTCTTTCCACTCCTCTCCTCTTTTGACCTCACCCTCTCACCTTCCCCCCCTACTCACAAGGCAGGCAATACGCTTGACCTCATCTTTACTAGATGCTGTTCTTCCACTAATCTCATTGCAACTCCCCTCCAAATCTCCGACCACTACCTTGTATCCTTTTCCCTCTTGCTCTCATCCAACACTTCTCACTCTGCCCCTACTCGGATGGTATTGCGCCGTCCCAACCTTCGCTCTCTCTCTCCCGCTACTCTCTCCTCTTCCATCCTATCATCTCTTCCCTCTGCTCAAACCTTCTCCAACCTATCTCCTGATTCTGCCTCCTCAACCCTCCTCTCCTCCCTTTCTGCATCCTTTGATTTTCTCTGTCCCCTATCCTCCAGGCCGGCTCGGTCCTCCCCTCCTGCTCCGTGGCTCGACGACTCACTACGAGCTCACAGAACAAGGCTCCGGGCAGCCGAGCGGAAATGGAGGAAAACTCGCCTCCCTGCGGACCTGGCATCCTTTCACTCACTCCTCTCTACATTCTCCTCTTCTGTCTCTGCTGCTAAAGCCACTTTCTACCACTCTAAATTCCAAGCATCTGCCTCTAACCCTAGGAAGCTCTTTGCTACCTTCTCCTCCCTCCTGAATCCTCCTCCCCCTCCCCCCCCCTCCTCCCACTCTGCGGATGACTTCGTCAACCATTTTGAAAAGAAGGTTGACGATATCCGATCCTCGTTTGCTAAGTCAAACGACACCGCTGGTCCTGCTCACACTGCCCTACCCTGTGCTTTGACCTCTTTCTCCCCTCTCTCTCCAGATGAAATCTCGCGTCTTGTGACGGCCGGCCGCCCAACAACCTGCCCACTTGACCCTATCCCCTCCTCTCTTCTCCAGACCATTTCCGGAGACCTTCTCCCCTTCCTCACCTCGCTCATCAACTCATCCTTGACCGCTGGCTACGTCCCTTCCGTCTTCAAGAGAGCGAGAGTTGCACCCCTTCTGAAAAAACCTACACTCGATCCCTCCAATGTCAACAACTACAGACCAGTATCCCTTCTTTCTTTTCTCTCCAAAACTCTTGAACGTGCCGTCCTTGGCCAGCTCTCCTGCTATCTCTCTCAGAATGACCTTCTTGATCCTAATCAGTCAGGTTTCAAGACTGGGCATTCAACTGAGACTGCTCTTCTCTGTGTCACGGAGGCTCTCCGCACTGCTAAAGCTAACTCTCTCTCCTCTGCTCTCATCCTTCTAGACCTATCTGCTGCCTTTGATACTGTGAACCATCAGATCCTCCTCTCCACCCTCTCCGAGTTGGGCATCTCCGGCGCGGCCCACGCTTGGATTGCGTCCTACCTGACAGGTCGCTCCTACCAGGTGGCGTGGCGAGAATCTGTCTCCGCACCATGCGCTCTCACCACTGGTGTCCCCCAGGGCTCTGTTCTAGGCCCTCTCCTATTCTCGCTATACACCAAGTCACTTGGCTCTGTCATATCCTCACATGGTCTCTCCTATCATTGCTATGCAGACGACACACAATTAATCTTCTCCTTTCCCCCTTCTGATAACCAGGCGGCGAATCGCATCTCTGCATGTCTGTCAGACATATCAGTGTGGATGACGGATCACCAGCTCAAGCTGAACCTCGGCAAGACGGAGCTGCTCTTCCTCCCGGGGAAGGACTGCCCGTTCCATGATCTCGCCATCACGGTTGACAACTCCCTTGTGTCCTCCTCCCAGAGTGCTAAGAACCTTGGCGTGATCCTGGACAACACCTTGTCGTTCTCCACTAACATCAAGGCGGTGACCCGATCCTGTAGGTTCATGCTCTACAACATTCGCAGAGTACGACCCTGCCTCACACAGGAAGCGGCGCAGGTCCTAATCCAGGCACTTGTCATCTCCCGTCTGGATTACTGCAACTCGCTGTTGGCTGGGCTCCCTGCCTGTGCCATTAAACCCCTACAACTCATCCAGAACGCCGCAGCCCGTCTGGTGTTCAACCTTCCCAAGTTCTCTCACGTCACCCCGCTCCTCCGCTCTCTCCACTGGCTTCCAGTTGAAGCTCGCATCCGCTACAAGACCATGGTGATTGCCTACGGAGCTGTGAAGGGAACGGCACCTCCATACCTTCAGGCTCTGATCAGGCCCTACACCCAAACAAGGGCACTGCGTTCATCCACCACTGGCCTGCTGGCCCCCATACCTCTGAGGAAGCACAGTTCCCGCTCAGCCCAGTCAAAACTGTTCGCTGCTCTGGCACCCCAATGGTGGAACAAGCTCCCTCACGACGCCAGGACAGCGGAGTCAATCACCACCTTCCGGAGACACCTGAAACCCCACCTCTTTAAGGAATACCTAGGATAGGATAAAGTAATCCTTCTAACACCCCCCCCCCCCCCCTTAAAAGATTTAGATGCACTATTGTAAAGTGGTTGTTCCACTGGATATCATAAGGTGAATGCACCATTTTGTAAGTCGCTCTGGATAAGAGCGTCTGCTAAATGACTTAAATGTAAATGTAAATGTAAATTTACCCCCAAAACATGCTAACCTCCCTGTTATTGGTACCATTGAGAGTTTAGCATGTCTTGGGGTATGTCTGAGTCTAAATGGCAGATTTCCACTAAATGGAAATATTTCCAGGATAGATTTTGACAGGGTGATGAAAAGAAAATGACAGATAGCTCACCAAGGATATGGCAGAACAGACAGCGTGAGTTCAAAACAAATGTATTCATTAAGCCCTTTATACATTAGAACATAACAGAAACCCAGCCTAAAACCCCAAAAAGCAAGCCATGCGGATGTAGAACCACAGTGGCTAGGAAAAACTCCCAAGCACATGGATAGACAGCGGTATAGGGAGTTATCATGACAGTACCTGGACATATAGTGGCATGGTGAGTTATCATGACAGCACCTGGACATATAGTGGCATGGTGATGTATCATGATAGTACCTGGATAGACAGTGGCATGGTGATGTATCATGATAGTACCTGGATAGACAGTGGCATGGTGATGTATCATGATAGTACCTGGATAGACAGTGGTATAGGGAGTTATCATGACAGTACCTGGATAGACAGCGGTATAGAGACTTATCATGATAGTACCTGGATAGACAGCGGTATAGAGACTTATCATGATAGACAGCGGTATAGAGACTTATCATGATAGTACCTGGATAGACAGTGGTATAGGGACTTATCATGACAGTACCTGGACATACAGCACAGAAAAAAAAATGTATGATATTGTATTAAATGTATGCATTCACTATTGTAAGTCGCTCTGGATAAGAGCGTCTGCTAAATGACTAAAATGTAAAAATGTACAAATGTAGTGGCATGGGGCATTATCATGACAGTACCTGGATAGACAGTGGCATGGTGACTTATCATGACAGTACCTGGACAAATAGTGGCATAGGGAGTTATCATGATAGTACCTGGATAGACAGTGGTATAGGGACTTATCGTGACAGTACATTTTCAAAGTGAATTGAGCTAGCATTGTGTTGGCTTAAAATTGTGTGTGTGTGTGTGTGTGTGTGTGTGTGTGTGTGTGTGCGTGCGCAGACTCACCAACAATGAAGGTTTACAGGGCGTGGGTTAACTATTAAATTCTTCAGCAGCTGTGTATAAATGAACATTAGTTTAATAACAACATTGTTTTCTGAGGAGATGGAGGACAAAGTGGTAGGTTGGCCAGTTTATAGACAGCTTGCTATGAATACTCTGACAGAGGGACATGCCAGTATAACCCACCATTAAGTTTTCCCATTCATTTTCATGAGCAGAGTTTTTAAGTGCAGACTATACATATTTGATTAGCATTTCCGAATGATGTCAACTCCACTGTGTCTCGTTAAAACCGTAAGTGTACTCGTAACAAATGGCCGGGTCATGAATCTGGGATGAGGCGTCTACACTACTTTAGGTAATTGTATTTTCACTCCAGCAGTCACAACACTATGGATCAACTCCTCAGAAATCTTCATGAGTGCTGGAGAGATTTTTTTTTTTCTTTTGTGAACAGATACATTTGTCACCGAGTAATTCATACAATGTCATGTTAGCTGGCCTCAATACATGAAGAGAATGGTAGCTAGCTTCAATATATTTAGAGAATAAAGAGATGGCCATTGCAAAATGTTGATTTTTGTATTTTATTAGGATCCCTATAATTGCTGTAAAAAAAATATATGTAAATATATAGTGCAATAGCACAATAGTATTCTAAACTGTAAGTCATTTCAGTATTCTAAACTGTAAAGTCGTTTCAGCATTCTAAACTGTAAGTCATTTCAGCATTCTAAACTGTAAGTCATTTCAGTATTCTAAACTGTAAGTCATTTCAGTATTCTAAACTGTAAGTCATTTCAGCATTCTAAACTGTAAGTCATTTCAGCATTCTAAACTGTAAGTCATTTCAGCATTCTAAACTGAAAGTCATTTCAGCATTCTAAACTGTAAGTCATTTCTCACTGCCTTCATACATAATGAAAATGCTAAGCACATTTTTGCAAAACAGTAAACACAACTCTCCACAAAACATGCAAAACTCAGTTGAGTAAATCATGACAACGAAAATTAAAACATATGGTCACAGCTGATACAAATTACTCCCATGATTGTGAACCTCAAAACTTCTTTGCACAATTGTTCAGTCAGCAATCAGTCCTTATTCATGCATGAAAGAGGTCACCTCTGAGTTGCTATTTGCATGAATGGACCAAGTAAGAGGCCGATGGCAAGGACAAAGGAGAGGTAGAGGGGCCCATAGAGGAGGAGAGTTGGTAGAGGGGCCCATAGAGGAGGAGAGTTGGTAGAGGGGCCCATAGAGGAGGAGAGTTGATAGAGGGGTCCATAGAGGAAGATAGTTGATAGAGGGGCCCATAGAGGAAGATAGTCGGTAGAGGGGCCCATAGAGGAAGATAGTCAGTAGAGGGGCCCAGAGAGGAAGATAGTCGGTAGAGTGGCCCATAGAGGAAGAGAGTTGGTAGAGGGGCCCATAGAGGAGGAGAGTTGGTAGAGGGGCCCATAGAGGAGGAGAGTTGGTAGAGGGGCCCATAGAGGAGGAGAGTTGGTAGAGGGGCCCATAGAGGAGGAGAGTTGGTAGAGGGGCCCATAGAGGAGGAGAGTTGATAGAGGGGTCCATAGAGGAAGATAGTTGATAGAGGGGCCCATAGAGGAAGATAGTCGGTAGAGGGGCCCATAGAGGAAGATAGTCAGTAGAGGGGCCCAGAGAGGAAGATAGTCGGTAGAGTGGCCCATAGAGGAAGAGAGTTGGTAGAGGGGCCCATAGAGGAAGAGAGTTGGTAGAGGGACCCATAGAGGAAGAGAGTTCAGCTCTCAGTTAAAATGGAAGAAAGGTCAAGTAAAGCTTTTGTTTCTGGATATTCATGCTCTTGAGTGATATTCTAACTTTTTAAAAACTTTTTTTTTTTACCCCAATTTTGTGGTATTTGTAGTTACAGTCTTGTCTGATCGCTGCAACTCTTTTTTACGGACTTGGGAGAGACGAAGGTCGAGAGCCGTGCGTCCTCCGAAACACAACCCAACCAAGCCGCACTGCTTCTTGACAAAATGCCCACTTAACCCGGAAGCCAGCCGCACCAATGTGTCGGAGGAAACACCTTGCACCTGGCAACCGTGTCAGCGTGCATTGAGCCCGGCCCGCCACAGGAGTCGCTAGTGCTCGATGGGACAAGGTCATCCCGGGCCGGCCAAACCCTCCCCTAACGACGCTGGGCCAATTATGTGGTGCCTCATGGGTCTCCCGGGCGCGACCGGCTGCGACAGAGCCTGGACTCAAACCCAGAATCTCTAGTGGCACAGCTAACAGTGTGATGCAGTGCTTTAGACCACCTCGCCACTCAGGAGGCTTGAGTGCCGTTCTTTCTGCGTTGGTCATTTCTTGTCAGGGTCTTCCCTGTGGCTCAGTTGGTAGAGCATGTTGTTTGCAACGCCAGCATGGTGTGTGCAACGCGTGGGTTCGATTCCCATGGGGGGCCAGTACAAAAAAATAAAAAATTAAAATGCATTGTATGGAATGTATGTATTCACTACTGTAAGTTGCTCTGGATAAGAGCGTCTGCTAAAATGTAAATGTAAATCATTTCAGCTATAAGAATAGAGCCCTTGTTGTGATAATGTGTTTACTTACCTTTCATGGCGCATACTATAATTCTAGTATCGACGAACGGCACAGACATACACTGATTATACCAAACATTAGGAACACCGTCCTAATATTGAGTTGCAACCCCCTCCCCTTTTGCCCTCAGATAAACCCAGCAGCGTTGCAGTTCTTGACTCAAACCGGTGTGCCTGGCACCTACTACCATACCCTGTTCAAAAGGTACTCATATTTTTTGTCTTGTCCATTCACCTTCTCTGTGACACACATACACAATCCATGTCTCAATTGTCTCAAGGTTTCAAAATCCATCTTTTAACCTGTCTCCTTCCCTTCATCTACACTGATTGAAGTGGATTTAACAAGTGATATCAATAAGGGATCGTAGCTTTCAGCTGGATTCACCTGGTCAGTCTATGTCATGGAAAGAGCAGGTGTTCTTAATGTTTTTTCCACTCAGTGCGTTAAAGAGGGTGTAGATAGTATTTATTATGACATTGTGTAACAATTGATTGAAATAACTTTTCATTAGATAACATGTTATATATTTTGATGAGGTAGTTGATTTTGTGTCATGTTCTGTATTTCATGTTTTGAGAGTCTTAATGCATTTTGTAAATTAACATGTTTCATTTTGGCTAGCATGTTTCATTTTGGCTAGCATGTTTCAGTTTGGCTAACATGTTTCATTTTGTCTAACATGTTTCATTTTGTCTAACATGTTTCAGTTTGGCTAACATGTTTCAGTTTGGCTAACATGTTTCAGTTTGTCTAACATGTTTCAGTTTGTCTAACATGTTTCAGTTTGTCTAACATGTTTCAGTTTGTTTACTAACATGTTTCAGTTTGTTTACTAACATGTTTCAGTTTGTCTAACATGTTTCAGTTTGTTCACTAACATTTTTCAGTTTGTCTAACATGTTTCAGTTTGTCTAACATGTTTCAGTTTGGCTAACATGTTTCAGTTTGGGGCTGTGTGTTAATACTTTTTGTAATTTAACCAGGCAAGTCAGTTAAGAACACATTTTTATTTACAATGACGGCCTACCAGGGAACAGTGGATTACAGTGGGCAAAATTACCGAATTTTACCTTGTCAGCTCGGGGATTCTATCCAACAACCTTTCAGTTACTGGCCCAACGCTCTAACCACTAGGCTACCTGCCATGCTCAAACAGAGTACCCAAACAATCGAGAAAAAACATGATGAAGTTATTTTACATTCCTTGTATTTCTTTCCAGCCCCACAAAAAAACGTAACAAAGTGCCTACTCAAAGCCCTCTGTCTGTCAATCAAAAACTTCTTCCAGTGTCTGCCTGCCAGCTGAAATTTTTTTCCAGTGTGTAGGCTACCTGCCCTTCCTCCCCTGAAGCTTAGCTGTAGCCTACTGACGTTGCAGAGAAGAATGGATCAACTTTTTCCATGCTAGTTAGGGATACTATAGTTATCACATTTCACATTGGATTTATTAACGACAAAAAGGTAAGATCTGTTTTTAATTCTGGTGCCGCTCTGCACACACAAGCTTGCTAGCTAGCTACAGTGCCTTGCAAAAGTATTCATCCCCTTTGGCGTTTTTCCTATTTTGTTGGATTACAACCTGTAATTTAAATAGATTTTTATTTGGATTTCATGTAATGGACATACACAAAATAGTCCAACTTGGTGAAGTGAAATGAAAAAAATAACTTGTTTCAAAAAATAAAAAAGTGAAAAGTGGCGCATGCATATGTATTCACCCTCTTTGCTATGAAGCCCCTAAATAAGATCTGGTGCAACCAATTACCTTCAGAAGTCACATAATTAGTTAAATAAAGTCCACCTGTTTGTAATCTAAGTGTCACATGATCTGTCACATGATCTCAGTATATATACACCTGTTCTGAAAGGCCCCAGAGTCTGCAACACCACTATGCAAGGGGCACCACCAAGCAAGCGACACCATGAAGACCAAGGAGCTCTCCAAACAGGTCAGGGACAAAGTTGTGGAGAAAAATATCCAAAACTTTGAACATCCCATGGAGCACCAGTAAATCCATTATTAAAAATGGAAAGAATATGGCACCGCAACAAACCTGCCAAGAGAGGGCCACCCACCAAAACTCATGGACCAGGCAAGGAGGCCATTAATCACAGAGGCAACAAAGAGACCAAAGATAAACCCTGAAGGAGCTGCAAAGCTCCACAGCGGAGATTGGAGTATCTGTCCATAGGACCACTTTAAGCTGTACACTCCATGCAAAAGCCATTGCATAAAGAAAAAAATAAACAAACATGTTTGGTTTTCATTAAAAGGCATATGGGAGACTCCCCAAACATATGGAAGAAGGTACTCTGGTCAGGTGAGACTAAAATGTTGCTTTTTGGCCATCAAGGAAAACACTATGTCTGGCGCAAACCCAACACCTCTTACCACCCTGAGATCACCATCCCGACAGTGAAGCATGGTGAGTGCAGCATCATGCTGGGGGGATGTTTTTCATCGGCATGGACTGGGAAACTGGTCAGAATTGAAGGAATGATGGATGGTGGTAATACCCCAAGAGACTTGCAGCTGTAATTGCTGCCAAAGGTGGCTCTACAAAGTATTGACTTTGGGGGTGTGAATAGTTATGCACACTCAAGTTTTCTGTATTTTGTTGTGTTATTTCTTGTTTGTTTCAAAACATATATATATTTTGCATCTTCAAAGTGGTAGGCATGTTGTGTAAATCAAATGATACAAACCCCCCAAAAAATCTATTTTAATTCCAGGTTGTAAGGAAACAAAATAGGAAAAATGCCGTGGGGTGAATACTTTCACAAGCCACTGTAGCTTGTCTGGTCCAATGTTGAGCCAACAAGTTCAAAGACATTCAAAGTTCTTCCATAGAAGCTGCTCCTCTGTAGGTATTGTTCTGTGGCCCTAATTCAGATAATGCAGGTCCATACACTGGTCTGTCCATCATGAATGTAAACAACTCACTGAGCTATTGCTAGCCCACTTCATAGCAAGATGTTGTATCCACACTACATGATTGCTGAAGTAATGTAATGTCAAGCTAAATGTAAAAATTATGATTTTTGAGGTTTAAAAAAATAAACAGAATGAAATATAAACCACTACGTTTTCAGGGGTTCAAAATTGTATTTGCTCAGTCTCAAACAACGAGGGACTGGACTCTCAGTCTCAAACAACGAGGGACTCTCAGTCTCAAACAACGAGGGACTCTCGTCTCAAACAACGAGGGACTCTCAGTCTCAAACAACGAGGGACTCTCAGTCTCAAACAACGAGGGACTCAGTCTCAAACAACGAGGGACTGTCAGTCTCAAACAACGAGGGACTGTCAGTCTCAAACAACGAGGGACTCTGAATCTTAATTAATAGCACTACATTTTTCTATCCTGCTTTTCTTTTCCCCTGCCTGTTCTTTACGTCATTGGCTAACATCAACAAGAGGAATGTTGATCCATTGTTTCCCAGGACAGGGTTCTGGAACACAACAGCGGAGTACAATTCCCCCATTCTATTGCCGGTGGAAAACAACACAAGGCAGACAATAATGTTATTATGATTGAAATGTCAGATGCTGAGATATTGATTAGAGTGACAGACGCCGGGAGAGCGTGACCCTGATGTAAGTAGATCATTGTTATTCTGGTTAAATCTCCTGGTAGAATATGTGTTAACTACATATTAAACATTGAGACATACACATGGCAGTTAGGATCAGAGATGACTGAAAGATACACACACACACACACACACACGCACACACACGCACACACACGCACACACACACACACACACACTCAAAGACACACACAACCTCCAGCCAGGTCACCACCAGATCCACTGCAGTATTCAACGTTTGTCCAGGTCCCAAGGATGTCAGAAATGCCTTCAATACCGGCCACTAGGGGGCAGTGGTTAGTGCTATTACTATCAAGTAGGCTCGCGGCTTGCTAGGGCGTTGTGGACGAGGATGGCAGATGGGCGTAAGCAGCGAGCTCCAGCACCGAGGATCACAGATTAAATCCCAGTGTTCATTTTAAATATTCACCTTTAATCCTATCCTTAATCTTAACCCTTGCCTTAACCCTTACCTTAACCATTTGGAATGAATGACTAAACTTAACCTACTGGGTAGGGTAGGTCTGCTACAGAAAGCGGCACAGCCACAAAGGACCTAAATTCTGACAAACTAAAAAAATGGACAAGTAACTCCTATGTTGTCAAGATCTCCCCCGAACACTGAATATTTTAACCTTCCAAATAGATAAACATCTTACTTCGCTACCTCGCCAACCTTAACAATTTGATCCCTGGTTCATTGAATGAGGGAATTATTTTATAAAGACATAAAAAGTATTTGGTTGTAATTGTAATGTTGCAGGGTGGCCAACCATCCTCCAGGAGAGTCCAGGAGAGATACTCGGTGTGCAGGGTGGCCAACCATCCTCCAGGAGAGTCCAGGAGAGATACTCGGTGTGCAGGGGGGCCAACCATCCTCCAGGAGAGTCCAGGAGAGATACTCGGTGTGCAGGGGGGCCAACCATCCTCCAGGAGAGTCCAGGAGAGATACTCGGTGTGCAGGGTGGCCAACCATCCTCCAGGAGAGTCCAGGAGAGATACTCGGTGTGCAGGGTGGCCAACCATCCTCCAGGAGAGTCCAGGAGAGATACTCGGTGTGCAGGCTTTTACTTTAGTCCTGGTAGAACACATCACATTGAAAAAAAATCTGCAGGGTTGGGTCAAAGCCTGCACAACCAGTAGCTCTCTTGATGGTTGACAGATATCTGTTTTAAACAGAAGCCTGTTAGTGCAGTATTTGACGTACGTGCCTTAATCAAAGCCACAACAGCAGGAGATATACTACATGGGATCATAGACCAGTAGATTTCTGTTGTCAATACCAGTGATAATTATTATTTTGTGAAGTGGTTCCTTGCATCATACAACACAATTTTCAGTTACCTTTTTGGCCCATGGTGTTACAGACCATTGTTTATTTTTTTTGTCCTACATGTCCGGAGGAGAAGTGGCTAAAAATTAATATCAAATCCTGTCACCAATGTTGCCATGACATCACCTACAGTTGTGATCTGGGATTTCTACTGGGGGAGAAAAAAATAATCAGTTTCTGCCTATCTTCATCCTGGACTGTCTTTGCTACAGCTGCGTTTCGTTATGACGGCGCATCAGGAACTGTGCTTTACATGAGCGAAATCTCCATCATCAC
The DNA here is from genome assembly GCF_965601325.2 of Salmo salar. Classification (NCBI taxonomy): domain Eukaryota; kingdom Metazoa; phylum Chordata; class Actinopteri; order Salmoniformes; family Salmonidae; genus Salmo; species Salmo salar. The sequence continues at coordinate 88,471,077 of NC_138309.1, read as the reverse complement.
CGTGGAGATGAGGCACCCTAACGCTTTTACGTCTGTCATCGATTGCGATGCTTTCTAAGGCCAATACTAAAGGGAATGTCCGTAATGGAGACAGGCAGACAGATGATAGACTCCCAAACACTGACATCATATGCTTTAGGTCAGGGGTATTCAAATCCTACCCTACGAGATCCAGACTACTGCTGCTTTTCTATTCTACCTGATCGTTAATTGCATCCACCTGTCTAAAATCATTCCATAACAAGAGGGGAAGAATAAAACAAAATAAAAAAGAAGTGGAACTGGCTTTTAGGTCCAGATTCAAATTTGGGGGGGGGGGGGATTAGGTGATTAAAACGGGTTACGGTGTAAACTATGTGGTCTGTGAATGGATTTGATGTCTCATTCCTCTCACTCATTGGTTACAGTGGAATGCAGTGACGTGTCGAAATGATGGAATGCAGTGACGTGTCGTATTGATGGAATGCAGTGACGTGTCGTATTGATGGAATGCAGTGACGTGTCGTATTGATGGAATGCAGTGACGTGTCGTATTGATGGAATGCAGTGACGTGTCGTATTGATGGAATGCAGTGACGTGTCGTATTGATGGAATGCAGTGACGTGTCGTATTGATGGAATGCAGTGACGTGTCGTATTGATGGAATGCAGTGACGTGTCGTATTGATGGAATGCAGTGACGTGTCGTATTGATGGAATGCAGTGACGTGTCGTATTGATGGAATGCAGTGACGTGTCGTATTGATGGAAGTGTGTAGAAGTGTAAACAGTGAACATCTAAAGTTTTCTTTACCTAACTACAGCTGCCTTTGATCCTGCTCATTACCAGGCCCATATCTAGAGTCATCTTTAACAGTGCAAACATTATGGTACAGCTATATGGACACTTAATCATCACGGGTTGCTTTTTAATGGTAAGTTTACAACACATTGGTTGTGGTAAATATAATTGAAACTTTATTATGGTATGTGGGGAAATAAGTATAGCCAGATACAATTGTAATGGCTTAGCGGATCATTACAAAAAAGAAAAAAAAAGATACATTTTTACCTGGCTAAAAAAATAAAGAATACTATTGTTTACTGGAAATTCACTCTACAGCTATAGATGAGGTTGGGTGGAAAAAAGACTGAGAGGGAGAAATATATTTTTGTCATGGGCAAATAAACTCAAAAGGAGTGATTATATGAATTAACAACTGTGCAAACAACTGTACAAACAGCTCCTCAAGGAAGATGGATGCTATTAAATAGGCTATTGGACCAAAAACAGATCCGGCTAATTAATCTATATGGGACAAATAATGATGATCCACAATAGATATAATTATCTATTGAGCTCACAAACAACAAATGAATGTATTATTATGGTGGGAGACTATAATATGGTTTTTAAGTACCTCAATGTATTGTAAAGGAAATCACTCTACAAACCATCACCCTCAAGCACTTAATGAGATCACGAATAGCATGGATACATCAGAACTAGTGGATATGAGGAGGCTGAAAATCCAAGACTTAGTGAGATATACACGGAGGAGGCTTAATCAAGCTAGCCATCTTGATTATTTCCTGGACTCGTTCTTGCTGACATCAAAAGTTTAACTGTCACGTCCTGACCAGTAAAAGGGGTTGTTTGTTATTGTAGTTTGGTCAGGACGTGGCAGGGGGGTGTTTGTTTTATGTGTTTCGTTTTTTTTTTTTTGGTTAATGTTCTATGTTAGTATATTTCTATGTTCGTTCTAGTTTTTCTATTTCTATGTTTAGTTTATTGGTTTGACCTTCAATTGGAGGTAGCTGTTCCTCGTTGCCTCTAATTGAAGGTCCTATTTAGTAGGGGTGTTTTTCCATGGGTGTTTGTGGGTAGTTGTTCCGTGTGTAGCTGTGTAGCCTCACAGGACTGTTTTTCGTTGTTGTTTTTGATTAAGTGTTTATTTTGGTTTTCTTCATAATAAAAAGGATGAGTATTCACATTCCCGCTGCGTTTTGGTCTACTCCTTACGACGAGCGTGACATTAACAAGTATTAATAGGAGACGGAATGTGATCGGACCACCATCTGATTGGCCTCCACAAAACTCTTACAGAATTTCCACGTGGACGGGGATATTGGAAATTTAATCAAAGCCTATCGGATGACAATGTATTCTTAACTAAGACAAAATAATTCATAATTGACTTTTTTTTCTGCACAACATAGGTAGAGGAGATCCCCCTTATTGTATGGGACACTTGTAAATGTCCCTTTAGAGGTCATTCAATACAATACTCATCATTAATTAAAACAAAAGCACTTTAGGTCAAATGAAGGCTGGGGTGGCAGGTAACCTAGTGGTTAGAGTGTTGGGCCGGTAACCGAAAGGTTATGACTTTGGGGGGCATAAAAAAATTAAATAATATAGCTTTAAACCTCTCACTAAAATAATCAGTCATACATAAATTATACTTAAATTCAAAATGGTTCTCCAGTAGATTATTAAGAAAGGCTCATCCTTTGTTCAAAAATTGCATTTTAGTCTACAACTACAACTTCTCATTTCTCATTTCCGACTAATTGAAACTGAAATTATATTTCAATTATCGACCTTTCTTAAACAAGCCATACAAAGCTGGTTACAATTTCAGTTTAATCGTCCAGAAAAAAATAAACAAATATTACAACAAATATCATGGTTAAACTCAAATATACTGACTAATAAAAAAACATTCTTTATTGATATATATATACTTTTTTTTGTAAATGGTCTGAAAACGTATGTAAATGTCATATTTCCGTTTTTTTCTTAATTAAAATGTGCAAAAATGTCAAAAAAACTTTTTTTGTTTTATCATTATGGGGTATTGTGATGTCATTGTGGGGTATTGTGATGTCATTGTGGGGTATTGTGATGTCATTGTGGGGTATTGTGATGTCATTGTGGGGTATTGTGATGTCATTGTGGGGTACTGTGTATAGATCAATGAGGGGGGAAAAAAACGATTTCATTTATTTTAGAATAAGGCTGTAACGTAACAAAAAACTGTAAAAGTCAAAGGGTCTGAACACTTTTTGAATGCACTGTATGCAGCTATTGAAAATATATGGCAATGTCTGCTCAATCCAAACTTACAACCAACTGATTGCAGCATTACCACAAAAATAGAGGAGGCAAGTGGAAGAGGGAGAGGGTAGGAACTTGTTTGTCTTCCATATATTAAAGATACAAATTGGCTGAAAATAATTGGCATAAATAGAAAAATATACCAGTTTCATTTGAGGACAAAAATGTTGACAGCTGCGCCATTGTCACGATTCCCACCGACGGTGGCGCCCCCTCCTGCTCGGGTGTTGCTCGGCGGTCGTCACGTCGCCGGCCTATTAGCTGCCACTGATTCCCTTTTTGTTTTTCCCCTGTTTGTAATTGTGTGCACCTGTTCTGAGTGGGGGGATTAGCGGGGCTATTTATATTAGCTGGTCCGCCTTTTCTTTGTGCAGGATTGCGTTTATTTCATTGTATGCTGTGCGTGGTGACACGCTGTTTGTTGTACAGTTTGGGAAAAGTTTGGGAAAAGATTTTTAATGTACCGATTCCATGGCACATGGTTTATGAACTTATACAAAAAACATCACTTGATTCAACACTTACAGATTTTCAATTTAAATTATTATAAAAAATTCTTATATATATGTGTGTGTGTGTGTGTGTGTGTGGCATACAACAATCTCAGCAAACAACAATCTCAGCTCTGCAGATTTTGCTGCGAAGAGACAGAATCAATAGATCATTTATTCTGGTATTGCACCTATGTAACTTGTTTCTGGTCACAGGTTCAGGAACGGATAAAAAAAAATCACAATAATCACAAATAACCTTACAAATAGCAATGGTTGGTGATCTGGAAAGCCGTAGTCAGTTAATAAATCATATAATATCACTCGTAGGACAGGTTTTTCATCTTTATCAATCAATCAAATGCATTTATAAAGCTCTTTTTACATCAGCCCGAAGTCAGACAAAGTGCTGTACAGAAACCCAGCCAGAAACCCCATAAAAGCAAGCAACGCAGATGTAGAAGCACGGTGGCTAGGGGAAAAACTCCCTAGAAAGGCCAAAACCTAGGAAGAAACCTAGAGAGGAACCAGGCTATGAGGGGTGGCCAGTCCTCTTCTGGCTGTGCCGGGTGGAGATTATAACAGAACATGGCCAAGATGTTCAAATGTTCATAAATGACCAGCAGGGTCAGATAATAATAATAATCACAGTAGTTGTCGAGGGTGCAACAGCTCAGCACCTCAGGAGTAAATAGCTCACAATCTGTGGATACTATATGATTAGAAAGGTTCAACATTCATGTAAAACATCACAGCACACATGAAAAATATATGACACATGGAAACCAAACGAGAGTGGTCTATGGTGATAGGTGGGATGGGCTGAGAGTGGTCTATGGTGATAGGTGGGATGGGCTGAGAGTGGTCTATGGTGATAGGTGAGATGGGCTGAGAGTGGTCTATGGTGATAGGTGGGATGGGCTGAGAGGGTGGTCTATGGTGATAGGTGGGATGGGCTGAGAGGGTGGTCTATGGTGATAGGTGGGATGGGCTGAGAGTGGTCTATGGTGATAGGTGGGATGGGCTGAGAGTGGTCTATGGTGATAGGTGGGATGGGCTGAGAGGGTGGTCTATGGTGATAGGTGGGATGGGCTGAGAGGGTGGTCTATGGTGATAGGTGGGATGGGCTGAGAGTGGTCTATGGTGATAGGTGGGATGGGCTGAGGAGTGGTCTATGGTGATAGGTGGGATGGGCTGAGAGTGGTCTATGGTGATAGGTGGGATGGGCTGAGAGTGGTCTATGGTGATAGGTGGGATGGGCTGAGAGTGGTCTATGGTGATAGGTGGGATGGGCTGAGAGTGGTCTATGGTGATAGGTGGGATGGGCTGAGAGTGGTCTATGGTGATAGGTGGGATGGGCTGAGAGTGGTCTATGGTGATAGGTGGGATGGGCTGAGAGTGGCTGAGGGCTGGGATTAAGGAGCATATGTTCAGTAATGTATTATTGTTATGTGAAAAAGTACCATCTCTGTAAAATGTGTATGAAAAAAATTTATATATCTGTAGCAGAAAAGCAGTAAAAAAAAAAACTACAAATATATGTGTCCTCCGAAGGGGGGGGTAGTGGATGGATTAATAAAACATTGTATACAGACATTTAATTAACTGACGTATCTATCATTCATCAGCACAATATCATCCATTTAAGCTTCAAAAAGACAAACAGGCACTCGGCAAGTTGATATACGACAAAAGAGATCATTCATCTGCATGCATCCTGCTCTCCCTTACGCCATGCTGACATGTGGATAGAGCCATCGTGAACCTTACCCCATGCTGACATGTGGATAGAGCCATCGTGAATCTTACCCCATGCTGACATGTGGATAGAGCCATCGTGAACCTTACGCCATGCTGACATGTGGATAGAGCCATCGTGAACCTTACCCCATGCTGACATGTGGATAGAGCCATCGTGAACCTTACCCCATGCTGACATGTGGATAGAGCCATCGTGAATCTTACCCCATGCTGACATGTGGATAGAGCCATCGTGAACCTTACGCCATGCTGACATGTGGATAGAGCCATCGTGAACCTTACGCCATGCTGACATGTGGATAGAGCCATCGTGAACCTTACCCCATGCTGACATGTGGATAGAGCCATCGTGAACCTTACCCCATGCTGACATGTGGATAGAGCCATCGTGAATCTTACCCCATGCTGACATGTGGATAGAGCCATCGTGAATCTTACCCCATGCTGACATGTGGATAGAGCCATCGTGAACCTTACGCCATGCTGACATGTGGATAGAGCCATCGTGAACCTTACGCCATGCTGACATGTGGATAGAGCCATCGTGAACCTTACCCCATGCTGACATGTGGATAGAGCCATCGTGAACCTTACGCCATGCTGACATGTGGATAGAGCCATCGTGAACCTTACGCCATGCTGACATGTGGATAGAGCCATCGTGAACCTTACCCCATGCTGACATGTGGATAGAGCCATCGTGAACCTTACCCCATGCTGACATGTGGATAGAGCCATCGTGAATCTTACCCCATGCTGACATGTGGATAGAGCCATCGTGAACCTTACGCCATGCTGACATGTGGATAGAGCCATCGTGAACCTTACGCCATGCTGACATGTGGATAGAGCCATCGTGAACCTTACCCCATGCTGACATGTGGATAGAGCCATCGTGAACCTTACCCCATGCTGACATGTGGATAGAGCCATCGTGAACCTTACCCCATGCTGACATGTGGATAGAGCCATCGTGAACCTTACCCCATGCTGACATGTGGATAGAGCCATCGTGAACCTTACCCCATGCTGACATGTGGATAGAGCCATCGTGAACCTTACCCCATGCTGACATGTGGATAGAGCCATCGTGAACCTTACCCCATGCTGACATGTGGATAGAGCCATCGTGAACCTTACCCCATGCTGACATGTGGATAGAGCCATCGTGAACCTTACCCCATGCTGACATGTGGATAGAGCCATCGTGAACCTTACCCCATGCTGACATGTGGATAGAGCCATCGTGAACCTTACACCATGCTGACATGTGGATAGAGCCATCGTGAACCTTACCCCATGCTGACATGTGGATAGAGCCATCGTGAACCTTACGCCATGCTGACATGTGGATAGAGCCATCGTGAACCTTACCCCATGCTGACATGTGGATAGAGCCATCGTGAACCTTACGCCATGCTAACATGTGGATAGAGCCATCGTGAACCTTACCCCATGCTGACATGTGGATAGAGCCATCGTGAACCTTACCCCATGCTGACATGTGGATAGAGCCATCGTGAACCTTACCCCATGCTGACATGTGGATAGAGCCATCGTGAACCTTACCCCATGCTGACATGTGGATAGAGCCATCGTGAACCTTACCCCATGCTGACATGTGGATAGAGCCATCGTGAACCTTACCCCATGCTGACATGTGGATAGAGCCATCGTGAACCTTACCCCATGCTGACACGTGGATAGAGCCATCGTGAACCTTACCCCATGCTGACATGTGGATAGAGCCATCGTGAACCTTACCCCATGCTGACATGTGGATAGAGCCATCGTGAACCTTACCCCATGCTGACACGTGGATAGAGCCATCGTGAACCTTACCCCATGCTGACACGTGGATAGAGCCATCGTGAACCTTACCCCATGCTGACATGTGGATAGAGCCATCGTGAACCTTACCCCATGCTGACATGTGGATAGAGCCATCGTGAACCTTACGCCATGCTGACATGTGGATAGAGCCATCGTGAACCTTACCCCATGCTGACATGTGGATAGAGCCATCGTGAACCTTACGCCATGCTGACATGTGGATAGAGCCATCGTGAACCTTACCCCATGCTGACACGTGGATAGAGCCATCGTGAACCTTACCCCATGCTGACACGTGGATAGAGCCATCGTGAACCTTACCCCATGCTGACATGTGGATAGAGCCATCGTGAACCTTACCCCATGCTGACACGTGGATAGAGCCATCGTGAACCTTACCCCATGCTGACACGTGGATAGAGCCATCGTGAAGTTATCAGTCCAGTCCAGTGACAAATTTGTTCTAATCTGCACGTTGCTGCTGCTTCTCCCATTGGTCATCACCTCTAGGTAATCCACCTGTCTTTCTCTACCCACTGCTATCAGACTGTGTAATAACTAGCTTTTAAATGGTTAATCTCAACAACAACAACTAAAAATGTATCACATTTTAATATTTACATTTCCATCATGACAAATGTCCTGTAATGTTTTCAATTGTTCAATATTCTATGTATGTTACGTATTGTGTTATTTATTTTAAATGAGTGTTTTGCATTTATTAGTAATTTAAAATCTGCATTTCTTCAGTTTTATCTGTGAGCAAGAATAAATCAACTCAAACTCTTTTAAACAGCTTCACACCATCATACCAGTTCATAACTCAGTGGATGTGTACGATTGATATTTGTAGCTTAATTAAGTCTATTCTCATCAGCACTCTGTCTTTGGTTATGTCTCTGTGACAGTGTTGATTGGAAACCTTGTTGGACAGAGAACGAGAGAGTGAGAACGAGAGAGAGGGAGAACGAGGGAGATAATGAGAGATAAAGAGAGAGAGGAATGTTTTCTGTCATGTAAAGTCGTTCAACGGCAGAAGAAGTCATGTGGCCTTTTCATTCAATGACATATTTCAACGTCTCACAGACAATAGCTGCCTGGTAATTAACCATTCTGTAACCGTCAAGACGTTGTCGTATCCTCGTCTTCGTGCTGTTTTCTGCTGGTGGCATTTCAGCCAAAACTTTACACTTGGTGATTAAAATAGCATCGCAACCCCTAATTACATCTAATGGAGGCTTAATGAGGAGTGTTATGAAACAATCAATCAGAGGACTATGGGTAAAGAGAGTGAACTGCACTAATGATGTCGGAATGGGGTCTGGAAAGCAAAGACAACTTACAGTCGCTTGTCTCCTAATGACTCTCTTACATCAATAACTCTTATTCAGATGTCACAATCTCACCTGTGTCATGAAATCAATAAGATGAATTAACGGAAGTGTTATGATATGGGCGAAGTGTTAGGACATACACTACCGGTCAAAAGTTTTAGAACACCTACTCATTCAAGAGTCTTTCTTTATTTAGACAATTTTGTACATTGTAGAATAATAGTGAAGACATCAAAACTATGACATATCACATATGGAATCATGTAGAAACCAGAAAAGTGTTAAACAAATCAAAATATATTTGAGATTTGAGATTCTTCAAATAGCCACCTTTTGCCTTGATGACAGCTTTGCACACTCTTGGCATTGTCTCAACCAGCTTCATGAGGTAGTCACCTGGAATGCATTTCAATTAACAGGTGTGCCTTCTTAAAAGTTAATTTGTGGAATTTCTTTCCTTCTTAATGCATTTGAGCCTATCAGTTGTGTTGTGACAAGGTAGGGGTGGTATACAGAAGACAGCCCTATTTGGTAAAAGACCAAGTCCATATTATGGCAAGAACAGCTCAAATAAGCAAAAATAAATGACACTCCATCAATACTTTAAGACATGAATGTCAGTAAATACGGAACATTTCAAGAACTTTGAAAGTTTCTTCAAAGTGCAGTCGCAAAAACCATCAAGCGCAATGATGAAACTGGCTCTCATGAGAACAGCCACAGGAAAGGAAGACCCAGAGTTACCTCTGCTGCACAGGATAAGTTAATTAGCCTCAGAAATTGCAGCCCACCAAATGCTTCACAGAGTTCAAGTAACAGACAAATCTCAACATCAACTGTTCAGAGGAGACTCTGTGAATGAAGCCTTCGTGGTCGATTTTGCTGCAAAGAAACCACTACTAAAGGACACCAATAAGAAGAAGAGACTTGCTTGGGCCAAGAAACACAAGCAATGGACATTAGACCAGAGGTCTGAAGTCCAAATTTGAGATTTTTGGTTCCAACCGCCATGTCTTCGTGAGATGCAGAGTAGGTAAACGGATGGTCTCAGCATGTTTGGTTCCACCGTGAAGCATGGAGGAGGTGTGATGGTGTGGGGGTGCTTTGCTAGTGACACTGTCTTTGATTTATTTCGAATTCAAGGCACACTTAACCAACATGGCTACCACAGCATTCTGCAGCGATACGCCATCCCATCTGGTTTGGGCTTAGTGAGGCTATCATTTGTTTTTCAACAGGACAATGACCCAACACACCTCCAGGCTGTGTAAGGACTATTTGACAATCACCCGACCTCAACCCAATTGAGATAGTTTGTAATGAGTTGGACCGCAGAGTGAAGGAAAAACAGTAAACAAGTGCTCAGCATACATAGGAACTCCTTCAAGACTGTTGGAAAAGCATTCCAGGTGAAGCTGGTTGAGAGAATGCCAAGCGTGTGCAACGCTCTTCTTCATCTATGCCATTGAACCAACCTACTTCAATTACCAGAGGCAGTATCCCAGTTCTCAACTGGGCACACACGGACCTTTGGTTTCTGGTTAGGTGAGAGGTGAAAATCTTCTGGATCGTAGCTGTTTCTGATTTGGTTGTCTGTTCTGAGTTTTGATTTGAGCAATATGTCAGTTGACCATTTTTCTTTATAGCGTGATTATCTTGTGATTGAACATGTTGATATTACATCCTAACGTGTTTCTAAATATGTGTTGCAGATGAGCTACCTTAACATGGAAATACATTCCTTTGTCCAAGTGTAGATGTGTGTTTTATCCCAGTTTAAAAACATTTTTTGTTATTCTGTCCTTTGGCATATTGATAAGATGGTTCCATAACCTAATAATTTCACTACTTAATTCATAGGGCTCCCCATCCATGTCTCCTTGAATAGCAAGGCTTGGAGAAAACATATGCACTAACAGAAAACAGTGTATGCCTCTATTTTTTTTACAACCCCAGATTCCAGCAGTATAGTTCAGTATATGACAAACACATGAATTATAGAGCTGTGATTATGTACAAAAGCCAAGGTCTATACAGATGTTCAGTTTACTACAAACAGACCCCAAATGCTCTACCTGCACGTTCTGTTAAAGACTTTATACCTTCCTCAAAGGCCATACATTCATCTGACAGGTATTTATATGAGCTGGTGTAGTTTAGGGGCAAGAATAATTCTTACTGTACCCTTTAGTGAGTCTGAAGTACCTTATCTGGGTTAATCATTCATCTCCATTTGGTACAACACAGATTGACAGTGTTCAACAAACATCTCAAATCAAACTCAATCTGTCAAGAGGACAAAATAATCTGCATAAAATTGTATCCCAAAAGTCGTGTCATCTACTTTAACTCCAAGGTTAACATGCTTGATTTGCTGCGACAAATCAATTACAAAAAAAAGTGGATAACGAAGTGGAGGAAACCATGTGGCATTGTTTGACTCCAAAAGGAGTAGGACACCATTAACCTGTCCACAGGAAACTGGAGCTGTATATAGGAAACCATCCAGTCTTCAGTTCATTAACCTGTCCACAGGAAACTGGAGCTGTATATAGGAAACAATCCAGTCTTCAGTTCATTAACCGGTCCACAGGAAACTGGAGCTGTATATAGGAAACCATCCAGTCTTCAGTTCATTAACCTGTCCACAGGAAACTGGAGCTGTATATAGGAAACCATCCAGTCTTCAGTTCATTAACCTGTCCACAGGAGACTGGAGCTGTATATAGGAAACCATCCAGTCTTCAGTTCATTAACCTGTCCACAGGAAACTGGAGCTGTATATAGGAAACCATCCAGTCTTCAGTTCGTTAACCTGTCCACAGGAAACTGGAGCTGTATATAGGAAACCATCCAGTCTTCAGTTCGTTAACCTGTCCACAGGAAACTGGAGCTGTATATAGGAAACCATCCAGTCTTCAGTTCGTTAACCTGTCCACAGGAAACTGGAGCTGTATATAGGAAACCATCCAGTCTTCAGTTCATTAACCTGTCCACAGGAGACTGGAGCTGTATATAGGAAACCATCCAGTCTTCAGTTCATTAACCTGTCCACAGGAAACTGGAGCTGTATATAGGAAACCATCCAGTCTTCAGTTCATTAACCTGTCCACAGGAAACTGGAGCTGTATATAGGAAACCATCCAGTCTTCAGTTCATTAACCTGTCCACAGGAGACTGGAGCTGTATATAGGAAACCATCCAGTCTTCAGTTCATTAACCTGTCCAAAGGAGACTGGAGCTGTATATAGGAAACCATCCAGTCTTCAGTTCATTAACCTGTCCACAGGAAACTGGAGCTGTATATAGGAAACCATCCAGTCTTCAACTCGTTAACCTGTCCACAGGAAACTGGAGCTGTATATAGGAAACCATCCAGTCTTCAGTTCATTGACCTGTCCACAGGAGACTGGAGCTGTATATAGGAAACCATCCAGTCTTCAACTCGTTAACCTGTCCACAGGAAACTGGAGCTGTATATAGGAAACCATCCAGTCTTCAACTCGTTAACCTGTCCACAGGAAACTGGAGCTGTATATAGGAAACCATCCAGTCTTCAACTCGTTAACCTGTCCACAGGAGACTGGAGCTGTATATAGGAAACCATCCAGTCTTCAACTCGTTAACCAGTCCACAGGAAACTGGAGCTGTATATAGGAAACCATCCAGTCTTCAGTTCATTAACCTGTCCACAGGAAACTGGAGCTGTATATAGGAAACCATCCAGTCTTCAGTTCATTAACCTGTCCACAGGAAACTGGAGCTGTATATAGGAAACCATCCAGTCTTCAACTCGTTAACCTGTCCACAGGAGACTGGAGCTGTATATAGGAAACCATCCAGTCTTCAGTTCATTAACCTGTCCACAGGAGACTGGAGCTGTATATAGGAAACCATCCAGTCTTCAGTTCATTAACCTGTCCACAGGAGACTGGAGCTGTATATAGGAAACCATCCAGTCTTCAGTTCATTAACCTGTCCACAGGAAACTGGAGCTGTATATAGGAAACCATCCAGTCTTCAGTTCATTAACCTGTCCACAGGAGACTGGAGCTTTATATAGGAAACCATCCAGTCTTCAGTTCATTAACCTGTCCACAGGAAACTGGAGCTGTATATAGGAAACCATCCAGTCTTCAGTTCATTAACCTGTCCACAGGAAACTGGAGCTGTATATAGGAAACCATCCAGTCTTCAGTTCATTAACCTGTCCACAGGAAACTGGAGCTGTATATAGGAAACCATCCAGTCTTCAGTTCATTAACCTGTCCACAGGAAACTGGAGCTGTATATAGGAAACCATCCAGTCTTCAGTTCATTAACCTGTCCACAGGAAACTGGAGCTGTATATAGGAAACCATCCAGTCTTCAGTTCATTAACCTGTCCACAGGAAACTGGAGCTGTATATAGGAAACCATCCAGTCTTCAGTTCATTAACCTGTCCACAGGAGACTGGAGCTGTATATAGGAAACCATCCAGTCTTCAGTTCATTAACCTGTCCACAGGAAACTGGAGCTGTATATAGGAAACCATCCACTCTTCAGTTCATTAACCTGTCCACAGGAAACTGGAGCTGTATATAGGAAACCATCCAGTCTTCAGTTCATTAACCTGTCCACAGGAAACTGGAGCTGTATATAGGAAACCATCCAGTCTTCAGTTCATTAACCTGTCCACAGGAAACTGGAGCTGTATATAGGAAACCATCCAGTCTTCAGTTCATTAACCTGTCCACAGGAGACTGGAGCTGTATATAGGAAACCATCCAGTCTTCAGTTCATTAACCTGTCCACAGGAGACTGGAGCTGTATATAGGAAACCATCCAGTCTTCAGTTCATTAACCTGTCCACAGGAAACTGGAGCTGTATATAGGAAACCATCCAGTCTTCAGTTCATTAACCTGTCCACAGGAAACTGGAGCTGTATATAGGAAACCATCCAGTCTTCAGTTCATTAACCTGTCCACAGGAAACTGGAGCTGTATATAGGAAACCATCCAGTCTTCAGTTCATTAACCTGTCCACAGGAAACTGGAGCTGTATATAGGAAACCATCCAGTCTTCAGTTCATTAACCTGTCCACAGGAAACTGGAGCTGTATATAGGAAACCATCCAGTCTTCAGTTCATTAACCTGTCCACAGGAAACTGGAGCTGTATATAGGAAACCATCCAGTCTTCAGTTCATTAACCTGTCCACAGGAAACTGGAGCTGTATATAGGAAACCATCCAGTCTTCAGTTCATTAACCTGTCCACAGGAGACTGGAGCTGTATATAGGAAACCATCCAGTCTTCAGTTCATTAACCTGTCCACAGGAGACTGGAGCTGTATATAGGAAACCATCCAGTCTTCAGTTCATTAACCTGTCCACAGGAAACTGGAGCTGTATATAGGAAACCATCCAGTCTTCAGTTCATTAACCTGTCCACAGGAAACTGGAGCTGTATATAGGAAACCATCCAGTCTTCAGTTCATTAACCTGTCCACAGGAAACTGGAGCTGTATATAGGAAACCATCCAGTCTTCAGTTCATTAACCTGTCCACAGGAAACTGGAGCTGTATATAGGAAACCATCCAGTCTTCAGTTCATTAACCTGTCCACAGGAAACTGGAGCTGTATATAGGAAACCATCCAGTCTTCAGTTCATTAACCTGTCCACAGGAAACTGGAGCTGTATATAGGAAACCATCCAGTCTTCAGTTCATTAACCTGTCCACAGGAGACTGGAGCTGTATATAGGAAACCATCCAGTCTTCAGTTCATTAACCTGTCCACAGGAGACTGGAGCTGTATATAGGAAACCATCCAGTCTTCAGTTCATTAACCTGTCCACAGGAAACTGGAGCTGTATATAGGAAACCATCCAGTCTTCAGTTCATTAACCTGTCCACAGGAGACTGGAGCTGTATATAGGAAACCATCCAGTCTTCAGTTCATTAACCTGTCCACAGGAAACTGGAGCTGTATATAGGAAACCATCCAGTCTTCAGTTCATTAACCTGTCCACAGGAAACTGGAGCTGTATATAGGAAACCATCCAGTCTTCAGTTCATTAACCTGTCCACAGGAAACTGGAGCTGTATATAGGAAACCATCCAGTCTTCAACTCGTTAACCTGTTTGACGGGTCGCCAGGTGGGGCTCTGCCCTGAATGACGGGTCACCAGGTGGGGCTCTGCCCTGAATGACGGGTCACCAGGTGGGGCTCTGCCCTGAATGACGGGTCGCCAGGTGGGGCTCTGCCCTGAATGACGGGTCACCAGGTGGGGCTCTGCCCTGAATGACGGGTCACCAGGTGGGGCTCTGCCCTGAATGACGGGTCGCCAGGTGGGGCTCTGCCCTGAATGACGGGTCGCCAGGTGGGGCTCTGCCCTGAATGACGGGTCACCAGGTGGGGCTCTGCCCTGAATGACGGGTCACCAGGTGGGGCTCTGCCCTGAATGACGGGTCGCCAGGTGGGGCTCTGCCCTGAATGACGGGTCACCACTGGTAGCTTTTCATTCTTCGTCTGGCTCTAATCACAGTGGATACGGTGTACCAGAGATGGGACCAAGTCATTGTTTTACAAGTCACAAATAAGTCTCAAGTCTTAGCACTCAAGTTCCAAGTCAAGTCCCAAATCAAGAAATATCTATATCTATATATTTACATATATATCTATATCTATAAATTTATATACCTATATATATATAATATCTATATATTTATATATCTATATATATCTATATATATCTAATATATATGTATTTATATATATATCTATATCTATATATTTATATATCTATATATCTATATCTATATATTTATTACTTTCCAAATCAACATTATTTTCCATGGAAATACATGGGTAGCCATGAGAAAGATCCCCCCCCCCCAATAGTGATCGACGATCGAGGATCGCTATGGGGCGCAATCGGGCGATGTAGGCTTGTATACAATCGCCAAACAATCGCCCAACCTCTGTGTGTGGTTACAGTAGGCTAATGTATGTCAATGTCTTTAGGAACAGCAGTAACATCAGGCAGGGTTTAGGCTACCAACTGCCTAGTCAGTTGTAGCTTTATCTTGGGTGCAGTGATCACGTTCCCCCACTGACTGACTGTGTGGAGGCTCATTGATTTAACGTCACGTTAGCCAACATGCTACACTAGCAAAGTTATAAATTATATAGCTGTCGGCTATATTAGCCACGATTTACCATTCTTTGTGCAGATTCAAATGTCGAACAAAGTTGGAAATTGTTTGCTCCTCCATCTGTATTTTTCTTCCCGCATGTTTTACAAGTTGCAATCCGTTTTTTGTTGATACAGCATTGTCTTTATATCTGAAAATAATAATTTGGGGGGGGAATCATCTTTCCAAGGGCTCCATCTGAATTCACCCGCCGACGTTCCTCTGCACTGCCACGCACAACTTTTTCTCAGCTGGCACAATTTGATTGGCTGCTGTCCGATTTAAACTGTAACACATTAAATGAAGAGTTGATGCACTGCACACTTTTTTTTTAATAGCATCATTTTTAATATTTGGGCTTGGGGAGGGTATCAAGTCAGGTCGAGTCAAAAGGCTCAAGTCCAAGTTAAGTCACGAGTTATTGGTGTTAAAGTCAAAGTCGAGTTGCAAGTCATCACATTTGTGAAACGATTCTGACTTGAGTCCAAGTCATGTGACTCGAGTCCACACCTCGGCAGTGTACTATAGATCTGATCTGTACAAGCCCTGTTTCTACAAGTAAACCTAACATTTCCAAATTATTAACCTTCATCCTTAACATACCAGAGTATATCTGAACCTGTTGTTTACCATTCCAGAGTATAACTGAAGCTGATGTTTCAGATCCCAGAGTATAACTGAACCTGTTGTTTAACATACCAGAGTATATCTGAACCTGTTGTTTAACATTCCAGAGTATAACTGAACCTGTTGTTTAACATACCAGAGTATAACTGAACCTGTTGTTTCAGATCCCAGAGTATAACTGAACCTGTTGTTTAATAACATACCAGAGTATAACTGAACCTGTTGTTTAACATACCAGAGTATAACTGAACCTGTTGTTTAACATACCAGAGTATATCTGAACCTGTTGTTTAACATACCAGAGTATAACTGAACCTGATGTTTAATAACATACCAGAGTATAACTGAACCTGTTGTTTAATAACATACCAGAGTATAACTGAACCTGTTGTTTAACATACCAGAGTATAACTGAACCTGTTGTTTAACATACCAGAGTATATCTGAACCTGTTGTTTAACATACCAGAGTATATCTGAACCTGTTGTTTAACATTCCAGAGTATAACTGAACCTGTTGTTTAACATACCAGAGTATAACTGAACCTGTTGTTTCAGATCCCAGAGTATAACTGAACCTGTTGTTTAATAACATACCAGAGTATAACTGAACCTGTTGTTTAACATACCAGAGTATAACTGAACCTGTTGTTTAACATACCAGAGTATATCTGAACCTGTTGTTTAACATACCAGAGTATAACTGAACCTGATGTTTAAGATCCTAGAGTATATTTCAAGACTGCTAATAAGGCTGTAATTCAATGGAACCCTGGATCATTCTTTGATGACTTTGGTATTGGGTTAATGACGGCGCTGTTGTAACGTTGGCCGTAGAAAGGGGACCAAGGCGCGGCGTGTAAAGTGCTCATATTTTACTTGAATGAAGACACTAAATCAAACCAACAAAAAACGACCGTCAACAGTTCCGTCAGGTTACAAGGAACAAAACAGAAAAACAACTACCCACAAAACCCAAAGGAAAAACAGGCTGCCTAAGTATGGTTCCCAATCAGAGACAACTATAGACAGCTGCCTCTGGTTAGGAACCATACTCGGCCAAACACAAAGAAATACAACACATAGAATGCCCACCCCACACCGTGACCTAACCACATAGAGAAACAAACCCTCTTTCTCAGGTCAGGGCGTGACAGCTGTACCAAGTTGAAAGGAATATAATTTGCAAAACACATTTGAAAAATACAAAAATAGAGTCTGCAGTAACCTATTAGAATTTAGAACTTCATTTGGAAGAATCTCTGTTCCTCTATTTTCTAGTTTTTCTAACTTCCTACATGGTAAATGTTTAATTCAGGAATGACTTTTAGGTGTGTCCAGCCTTATTCATTTCAATTTCCAACCCATTCTTTAAGTTACAAGTATAATTTAAGAAGTCATCATCAAACACAAATTGTATAGTGTTGCCTGAAAATAGGTTAACAAAATTATTCTCCAAGTTATTCAATACATAATTCTTCTTATGTTCTAGTTCACCATTTTCCAGTATGATTTATATGGGGATTTTCATAACTTTTTTTGAACCCAGTATAATAATTTCATTCCAATATTGCTGAGGTTAATTATTTGGCTGTTGTTCGATTCACAGTACTTGGCCCCTTCTGAATGTCCTCTGATTGTCACGTCCTGACCAGTGAAAAAGGTCATTTGCCATAGTAGTATGGTCAGGGCGTGGCAGGGGGGTTTGTTTTGTGTGTTTTGGTTTTTTTTTGGTTCTAGGGGTTTTTGGTTCTAGTTTTCTATTTCTATGTTTCATTTTCCGTGTTTGGCCGAGTATGGTTTCCAATCAGAGGCAGGTGTTTTTCGTTGTCTCTGATTGGAAGCCATTCTTAGGCAGCCTGTTTTCCTTTGTGTTTTAGGGGTGGCTGTTTTTCGTATAATCGTGGTACCTTACTGAACTGTTGTTTGTTTATTTTGTTTAAGTGTTCTCTCATTAATAAAAGAAGATGAGCACTCAACACGCCGTGCCTTGGTCCAATCCTTCCGACAACTGTGACACTGATAGAACCTCAGCTTGTCGTTATGATAGCTTGTTGACTCTTTTCTTATGCCTCTTCTCATTGATTGGTCTTAACATTTTAGGAACTTATTTTCTCCAACTCTCATAACAGACCATATATTACTCTTTATTCCAATATGGTTGACCAGCTAGATGAGGTCTCTTAAGCTCTTAACGTATTTAACAGGTAAACACTTTTGCATTGCCTCATGTAGTACATGACAGAACCGGCCATAACACTGATCAATATTATATGTTGTTTTCTGGCAAGCTTCCAGGTTATCAATAAGGTCCATAAGAACAGTACATGTCATATGACAGACAATGGTCAGGTAAGTTTCTAGGCCTTCTGTTCGTCTGATTTGCACTTGACTTAGATACAGTAAGCCTACATCCCCTTCCTCCTCAGATAAGATCCCATTCCTCTTTAGTTAAGATCCCCTTCCTCCTCAAATAATATTCGCTTCCTCCTTAGATAAGATCCCCTTCCTCATCGGACAAGATCCCCTTCCTCCTTATATAAGATCCTTTTCCTCCTCAGATAAGATCCTTTTCCTCCTCAGATAAGATCCCCTTCCTCCTTAGATAAGATCTTATTCCTCCTCAGATAAGATCCCCTTCCTCCTCAGATAAGATCCCCTTCCTCCTTAGATAAGATCCCAATCCTCCTTAGATAAGATCCCTTCCTCCTTAGATAAGATCCCTTCCTCCTCAGATAAGGTCCTCTTCCTCCTTAGATAAGAACCCCTTCCTCCTTAGATAAGATCGCTTTCCTCTTTAGATAAGATCCTTTTCCTCCTTAGATAAGATCCTGTTCCTCCTCAGATAAGATCCCCTTCCTCCTTAGATAAGATCCCACTCCTCCTTAGATAAGATCCCACTCCTCCTTTGATAAAATCCCTTCCTCCTTAGATAAGATCCCCTTCCTCCTTAGATAAGATCCCCTTCCTCCTTAGATACGATAATGTTCCTCCTCAGATAAGATCTCTTTCCTCATCGGACAAGATCCCCTTCCTCCTTAGATAAGATCCCCTTCCTCCTCAGATAAGATCCTTTTCCTCCTCAGATAAGATCCCCTTCCTCCTCAGATAAGATCCCTTCCTCCTTAGATAAGATCCCCTTCCTCCTTATATAAGATCCTTTTCCTCCTCAGATAAGATCCCCTTCCTCCTCTGATAAGATCCCTTTCCTCTTTAGATAAGATCCCATTCCTCTTTATATAAGATCCCTTTCCTCATCGGACAAGATCCCCTTCCTCCTTAGATAAGATAATTTTCCTCCTCAGATAAGATCCCTTTCCTCATCGGACAAGATCCCCTTCCTCCTTAGATAAGATCCCACTCCTCCTTAGATAAGATCCCACTCCTCCCTTGATAAAATCCCTTCCTCCTTAGATACTATCCCCTTCCTCCTTAGATAAGATCCCCTTCCTCCTTAGATAAGATCCCTTCCTCCTTAGATAAGATCCCCTTCCTCTGTAGATAAGATCTCCTTCCTCCTCTGATAAGATGCCCTTCCTCCTCTGATAAGATCCCTTTCCTCTTTAGATAAGATCCCATTCCGCTTTATATAAGATCCCCTTCCTCCTCAGATAATATCCCTTCCTCCTTAGATAAGATCCCCTTCCTCTGTAGATAAGATCTCCTTCCTCCTCTGATAAGATCCCCTTCCTCCTCTGATAAGATCCCTTTCCTCTTTAGATAAGATCCCACTCCTCCTTAGATAAGATCCCACTCCTCCTTTGATAAAATCCCATTCCTCTTTAGTTAAGATCCCCTTCCTCCTCAAATAATATTCGCTTCCTCCTTAGATAAGATCCCCTTCCTCATCGGACAAGATCCCCTTCCTCCTTATATAAGATCCTTTTCCTCCTCAGATAAGATCCTTTTCCTCCTCAGATAAGATCCCCTTCCTCCTCAAATAATATTCGCTTCCTCCTTAGATAAGATCCCCTTCCTCATCGGACAAGATCCCCTTCCTCCTTAGATAAGATCCTGTTCCTCCTCAGATAAGATCCCCTTCCTCCTTAGATAAGATCCCACTCCTCCTTAGATAAGATCCCACTCCTCCTTTGATAAAATCCCTTCCTCCTTAGATAAGATCCCCTTCCTCCTTAGATAAGATCCCCTTCCTCCTTAGATACGATAATGTTCCTCCTCAGATAAGATCTCTTTCCTCATCGGACAAGATCCCCTTCCTCCTTAGATAAGATCCCCTTCCTCCTCAGATAAGATCCTTTTCCTCCTCAGATAAGATCCCCTTCCTCCTCAGATAAGATCCCTTCCTCCTTAGATAAGATCCCCTTCCTCCTTATATAAGATCCTTTTCCTCCTCAGATAAGATCCCCTTCCTCCTCTGATAAGATCCCTTTCCTCTTTAGATAAGATCCCATTCCTCTTTATATAAGATCCCTTTCCTCATCGGACAAGATCCCCTTCCTCCTTAGATAAGATCCTGTTCCTCCTCAGATAAGATCCCCTTCCTCCTTAGATAAGATCCCTTCCTTCTTAGATAAGATCCCCTTCCTCTGTAGATAAGATCTCCTTCCTCCTCTGATAAGATGCCCTTCCTCCTCTGATAAGATCCCTTTCCTCTTTAGATAAGATCCCATTCCGCTTTATATAAGATCCCCTTCCTCCTCAGATAATATCCCTTCCTCCTTAGATAAGATCCCCTTCCTCTGTAGATAAGATCTCCTTCCTCCTCTGATAAGATCCCCTTCCTCCTCTGATAAGATCCCTTTCCTCTTTAGATAAGATCCCACTCCTCCTTAGATAAGATCCCACTCCTCCTTTGATAAAATCCCTTCCTCTTTATATAAGATCCCCTTCCTCCTCAGATAAGATCCCCTTCCTCCTTAGATACGATAATGTTCCTCCTCAGATAAGATCCCTTTCCTCATCGGACAAGATCCCCTTCCTCCTCAGATAAGATCCCCTTCCTCCTCAGATAAGAGCCCCTTCCTCCTCAGATAAGATCCCCTTCCTCCTTAGAATAGATCCCTTTCCTCCTTAGATAAGATCCCCTTCCTCCTCAGATAAGATCCCCTTCCTCCTCAGATAAGATCCCCTTCCTCCTTAGATAAGATCCCTTTCCTCCTCAGATAAGATCCCCTTCCTCCTTAGATAAGATCCCCTTCCTCCTCAGATAAGATCCCTTGAGTCTTAGATAAGATCCCCTTCCTCCTCAAATAAGATCCCCTTCCTCCTTAGATAAGATCCCCTTCCTCCTCAGATAATATCATTTTCCTCCTGAGATAAGATCCCCTTGCTCCTCAGATAAATCCTCTTCCTCCTCAGATAAGATCCCCTTCCTCCTTAGATACGATCCCTTTCCTCCTCAGATAAGATCTCCTTCCTCCTTAGATACAATCCCTTTCCTCCTCAGATAAGATCCCTTTCCTCCTTAGATAAGATCAGTTTCCTCCTTAGATAAGATCTCCTTTCTCCTCAGTTAAGATCCGTTTCTTCCTTAGTTGAGATCCCCTTCCTCCTTAGATAAGATCCCCTTCCTCCTCAGATAAGATCCTCTTCCTCCTCAGATAAGATCCGCTTCCTCCTTAGACACGATCCCCTTCCTCCCCAGTATAGTTTCCCACAATTAATTTCAGAAACAACAACGAATGCTCAGGAAGTCTGCTATGGTCTCCAATCAGGCCAATACACTCAGGACCTTTACTTCCACAAGCTCCGTAGAGGTGAAAACATTCAGCTCCACACATGCACTGAGACAGTCATGGCGTGTTACAATATAGTGAAAGACTGCTTTTTCCATTTTTTTTATATTGATGTGAAATTATAATTTTGTGGTGATAATCTACCGTACAGAATGCAGCACTTGAAATCCATTAACAATTCAATGAATGTTTTCCCATGCCCTTTGTCTAAAGTAACTCTAGGTGTAACACCATCAATGTCAATTATACAATCTTTCAGATCAGATATACGACTGTTCAGGTCACCACATATGTACAGTACATAGCAACAGTGTCCAAAGAATACCGACAAGTGGCTGAGAAAAAAATCCTGTCTCTTTGTAGAACCCTCCGGTGGTAAATAACAATAGAAAATAGGATTAGAATTTTGAGGCACATTTTGTTCAAATCTTACACCAATTTATTCCATTCATTGACTTGTCCACAATGTTTAACTTTGTATTTTTCCGATAATTCATTCCTAGCAAAAAATTCTGACCCCACCTAAATCTTTAGGGGCTCATATATGAATAACAAGAATAACCATCCAAGTCAATATTGGAGTCACCATACAAATGAGTCATATTCAAATAAATTAAGTCAGGGTTTATGGACTGTACTAGTAATGTACTAAGTGTACAGTTTGTGGTAGTCCATCACTTAACGTTCCAGTGATTTAAAAACAATTGTTCTGCACTTATGGACTGGGCAGATGGTTTTCGGCCTCCCTGGGCAAATTTACCGGGTCCAGCTCCCCAGCCCCCCGTGGTTGCCATCGGGATCAGGAGACCGCTTCATCATCCTCCCATTTCCCCAAAAATGTAGAAATCTTTCCCAGCCGGGATCTCTCGTAGGAGTGTTGATGATTCGATCTGTGTTGGACTTGGCCGATCTGATGAACACCCTCTCAAATGTTTGGCTGCTCTTCATGTTGCTTCAGCCGGAAAATGTCCACTTTTATCTTTGACACCCGGAATGCGACCATCACGACTCCTGGTCCCCGGCCACTCACTTTCCTCCTTTCGGAGGCGACCAGTTTTGGCACCTGCTCACAGTGCAGACCCACAGTGAGCAGCTCCTCCTTCTGTGCTGTTTCTTCATTGTCCACGTAAGGTAGGCCTGTTACTATTATAGATACATCTTGTCCCAACCAGTTAGTCAGAGTCTTTATTTGGTCGTTCAATGTTTTCCTCGATGCTGTCCATTCTTGAACTCATGAGCGCTATATCCAGGTCAATACCAACACGGATTTCTTTGTCTTTCTGCTCCGAATCAGTTTTCATGACATTTAGATGGTCTATGAGCAGCTTCTCCAGGTTGTCACGGAGACTGTCCACCTTGATGTTAGTTTGATTTAGATGGTCTATGAGCAGCTTCTCCAGGTTGTCACGGAGACTGTCCACCTTGATGTTAGTTTGATTTAGATGGTCTATGAGCAGCTTCTCCAGGTTGTCACGGAGACTGTCCACCTTGATGTTAGTTTGATTTAGATGTTCTATGAGCAGCTTCTCCAGGTTGTCACGGAGACTGTCCACCTTGATGTTAATTTGATTTAGATGTTCTATGAGCAGCTTCTCCAGGTTGTCACGGAGACTGTCCACCTTGATGTTAATTTGATTTAGATGTTCTATGAGCAGCTTCTCCAGGTTGTCATGGAGACTGTTCACCTTGATGTTAATTTGATTTAGATGTTCTATGAGGAGCTTCTCCAGGTTGTCACGGAGACTGTTCACCTTGATGTTAATTTGATTTAGATGTTCTATGAGGAGCTTCTCCAGGTTGTCACGGAGACTGTTCACCTTGATGTTAATTTGATTTAGATGTTCTATGAGGAGCTTCTCCAGGTTGTCACGGAGACTGCCCATCTTGCTGTTTATTTGCTTTTAGAGACTCGTTTGAAACGTGTCCATCTTCAAAGAACAACTTTAATTCTTTCATTATACTCCGACAGCGTGATTTTTGCCGAAGCGATACTCCATCAGGTTATCTTCCTCCATACCTGTAGTGCAGCAGGCTTCTCACGTATGGTTAAGATAGCCTACTGGTTTTAAAGTAATGAAAGTAACATTAGGAAGTTTAAAAAAAAAAGTATCTACATCTTGTTTTTGTAACGTTTTATCTCAAAGTTTGCTACACGCTGTTCAGCACGCTGTTCACTAACAGGGCCTTTTAAAAAGCATTAGATATACACATCACTATAACAGAGCTGAAAGACTAAATCAAAGCCTGTGGGGAAGACGGTATCTGCAGTAAGATGCTGAAGAAAAGAAGTCCTAAGCTGCAGGAAGCCATACTCAAGCTTCAATCTAGTGTTGAATGTAGGATACTTTCCAGAAATACGGAATAGAGGAACACCTGCTCTTTCCATGACAGACTGACCAGGTGAATCCAGGTGAAAGATATGATCCCTTATTGATGTCTCTTGTTAAATCCACTTCAATCAGTGTAGATGAAGGGGAGGAGACAAGTTAAATATGGATTTTTAAGCCTTGAGATAATTGAGATATGGATGGTGTATGTGTGACCATTCAGAGGGTGAACGGGCATTAGAAAATATTTAAGCGCCTTTGAACGGGGTATGGTTGTAGGTGCCAGGTGCACTGGTTTGAGTGCGTCAAGAACTGCAACGCTGCTGGGTTTTTCACACTCAACAGTTTCCCTGTGTGTATCAAGAATGGTCCACCACCTAAAGGACATCTAGTCAACTAGACACAAC
Source organism: Salmo salar (assembly GCF_965601325.2). Taxonomy (NCBI): domain Eukaryota; kingdom Metazoa; phylum Chordata; class Actinopteri; order Salmoniformes; family Salmonidae; genus Salmo; species Salmo salar. The sequence goes on along the minus strand of NC_138309.1, from coordinate 88,446,324 downwards.
AGTGGGAAGCATTGGAGTCAACATGGGCCAGCATCCCTGTGGACTGCTTTCAACACCGTGTAGAGTCCATGCCCCGACTAATTGAGGCTGTTCTGAAGGTGGAAGGTTGTTAAAATCAATATTAGGAAGGTGTTCTTAATGTTTTGTATACTCAGTGTATATAGTTAGATTGAACCAGGTGAACCAGCTGCACAGTATATGTCTTACTACATGGTCCTTACTGGGAAATGTGAGATGAATGAGAGAGAGAGAGAGAGAGAGAGAGAGAGAGAGAGAGAGAGAGAGAGAGAGAGAGAGAGAGAGAGAGAGAGAGATGCAAAAATATATTTAGTAAACAACGTAAACCCCCAACAATGCAGAGCAGAATTAGGACTATACCAGCTACTTATCAAAATTCAGAAAATATCTGTTAAAGTCTTCAGGGCCGTTTAACCCAGGTGATATTCCAACCAGTTTTCAGAGCCTCAAGTCAGAATTTGACCTTCATCCATGTTTCTCAAATGTCAAATTTCGAAGTTGTTCCAAATGTCAAATTTTAAGTTTAGGCATTACTTCCAAATTCTTCATGTTAGGCATTAACGCCAAATGGTTACGGTAAAGGTTAAGGTTTTGGATAGGCTTAAAACAAAAATATTTAAAAAACGATTCTCCATCGCTGGATTCAACCTTGCAAACTTCGGAATCAGAGGCAGATACTTACGCCCAAACCTGACATCCTCTTCCAAAATGCCCTACCACAAACCCGAAACCTACTTGAAGGTAACAGCTCTCACTGTTGCCCCTCGTGGCCAGTTTCCACATCATCTCACAACGTCCTCAGTCATGGATGGACGTCGAATACTGACTTGTATCACAGGGACCTGGTTTTGTATTCATCTCCATCCACGGTCAGGCTTTTCCAGGGCAGTTTAACCCAGGCCTGCCATTTTAAAGATTGACGCTTCTTAAACGCAAAACATTAATATTTATTTTAATATGGCCGAGCCGAAAAGGCTCAATGAGAAATCTTAATTTTAATTTCTTATTAAATGCCCATGGTATTAATTTTCTTCTGCAGTACAATAAGACACGTAGTGACCCAGGCACTTATAACATGATGTGTTGGAGTCAAACAGAAGGGTGACATCACGGATGGGTAATAATGGCCTTGAGGAAATCGGTTAATCAAATCTAATGGATGAAAAACACAGACTAAAAATCTGTCTCATTGATTACCACCCTGTCAATCTGTCTTATTGATTACAACCAGACCCCTGTCAATCTGTCTTATTGATTACAACCAGACCCCTATCAATCTGTCTTATTGGTTACAACCAGACCCCTGTCAATCTGATTTATTGATTACAACCAGACCCCTATCATCCTGTCTTATTGGTTACAACCAGACCCCTATCAATCTGTTTTATTGATTACAACCAGACCCCTGCCAATATGTCTTATTGATTACAACCAGACCCCTATCAATCTGTCTTATTGATTACAACCAGACCCCTGTCAATCTGTCTTATTGATTACAACCAGACCCCTGTCAATCTGTCTTATTGATTACAACCAGACCCCTATCAATCTGTCTTATTGATTACAACCAGACCCCTGTCAATCTGTTTTATTGATTACAACCAGACCCCTGTCAATCTGACTTATTGATTACAACCAGACCCCTATCAATCTGTCTTATTGATTACAACCAGACCCCTATCAATCTGTCTTATTGGTTACAACCAGACCCCTATCAATCTGTCTTATTGATTACAACCAGACCCCTGTCAATCTGTCTTATTGATTACAACCAGACCCCTGTCAATCTGTCTTATTGATTACTACCAGACCCCTATCAATATGTCTTATTGATTACAACCAGACCCCTATCAATATGTTTTATTGATTACAACCAGACCCCTGTCAATCTGACTTATTGATTACAACCAGACCCCTATCAATCTGTCTTATTGATTACAACCAGACCCCATCAATCTGTCTTATTGATTACAACCAGACCCTATCAATCTGTCTTATTGATTACAACCAGACCCCTATCAATCTGTCTTATTGATTACAACCAGACCCCTGTCAATCTGTCTTATTGATTACAACCAGACCCCTATCATCCTGTCTTATTGGTTAGGTGGACTCAAATCAAGTTGTAGAAACATCTCAAGGATGATAAATGGAAACAGGATGTGCCTGAGCTCAATTCTAAGTCTCATTGCAAAGGGTCTGAATACCAACGTAAATAAGGTATTTCTGTTAAATTAAATTAGCAAAAATGTCTATAAACCTGTTTTCACTTTGTCATAATGGAGTATTGTTTGTAGATTGATGAGGAACGAAATTAATTTAATCCATTTTCGAATAAGGCTGTTATGTAATAAGATGTTGAAAAGTCAAGGGGTATTTTGTTTCTTCATCCAGTGCCTTCAAAAAGTATTAATTCCCCTTGACATATTCAAATAAAAATGTTTTACATCCTGATTTCAAAATGTATTAAATATGTGTTTTCTTACCCATCTACACACAGTACCTTGTAATGACAAAGTGAAAACATGTATTTTCTAATTTTTGCTAGTTTATTGAAAATGAAATATAGAAATATCTCATTTACGTAAGTCAATACTTTGTAGAAGCACCTTTGGCTGCGATCACAGTGGTGAGTGGTTTTGGGACTGTCTTTAAGAGCTTTGCACACCTGGATTGTACAATATTTGCCCATTATACTTTTTAAAATTCTTTACGCTCTGTCAAGTTGATTGTTTATCATTGCAAGACAGCCATTTTCAAGTCTTGCCATAGATTTTCAAGACGATTTAAGTCAAAACTTTAACTCGTCCAATCAGGAACATTCAACGCCGTCTGGTAAGCAACTCCAGCTAAATTTGGCCTTGTTTTAGATTATTGTTAGTGTCTGTTGGAAAGCAGACTGAACCAAGTTTTCCTCTAGTATTTTGCCTGTGCTTATATCTGTATTCCGTTTGTTTATATCCTAAAAAAAACTCTCTAGTCCTTGCCGATGACAAGCATACCCATAACATGATGCAGCCACCACTATACTTGAAAATATATAGAGTGGTACACAGTAATGTGTTGTATTGGATTTTCCCCAAACACAACTTTGTATTCAGGAGAAATAGGTTGATTTCAATGCAACATGTTTTGCACTATTACTCAAGTGCCTTGTTGCAAACCAGATGCATGTTTTGGAATATTTTTATTCTGTACAGGCTTTCCTTCTTTTCACTCTGTCATTTAGGTTAGTATTGTGGAGTAACTACAATGTTGTTTATCCATTTTCAATTTTGTCAAATCACAACCATTGAACCTCTAAACAAACATGCAGAATTGTTTTAACTGATGGTCATACCATGGATCATTTCACCTCATTTTGATTTTTAATTTTAGGACCACTTTAGGAATAAAAAAAAAATATATATATACAAAATATTTGATGCAATATTAAATTTGGCCTTTACTGCTATAGCCCAGTAGTGAGTATTGCAACCGGGACCATAGAAACACATTGAATAACACATTCATAAACGGCATTAAAAAGACAGTGGAAAATAGATCTTAAGGAATATGAAGTGTCTGTACTATATCTGGGAGATAGAAGAAAGGAAATATTTTAGTTTTTTTTGGACACACATTTGACCCCTTATTTATGTTGGCACAAACTTACCTCCATACTTTCATTCATTAGAATAGGTTACCTTCAGACAATTCCCGGGACACTAGTGGGGGTCATAGAGCAAAACGGCGAACACCATCGAAAGTCTCCCCTTTTCCATAGAGTGGTCCTGTGTGGCTCAGTTGGTAGAGCATGGTGTTTGTAATGCCAGGGTTGTGAGTTTGATTCCCACGGGGGACCAGTACAGAGAAGAAATGCATGAAATGTATGCATTTGCTACTGTAAGTCGCTCTGGATAAGAGCGTCTGCTAAATGACTAAAATATAAATGTAATATGTGGTCATAAATGTTTTGTAGGGATGCTGTTCGGGTGCTACATATGTTTTCATGAGGAGACCGATTTTCAGGAATGTCTCATGGTCTGATAAACACTGCTGTAGGTCGGCCTGATAGCTCTAGCTTAATAAGGATACGCCCCCTTTTTAAAATTTTCACCTAAATTACATACCCAAATCTAACTGCCTGTAGCTCAGGCCCTGAAGCGAGGATGTACATATTCTTGGTACCATTTGAAAGGAAACACTTTGAACTTTGTGGAAATGTGAAAGGTATGTAGGAGAATATAACAGAATAGATCTTGTAAAAGATAAAACAAACAAAAAAACAACTGTTCTATTGTATTTTTTTGGACAATCATCTTCGAAATGCAAGAGAAAGGCCATAATGTATTATTCCAGCCCAGGTGCAGTTCATATTTTGTCCACTAGATGGCAGCAGTGTACAGTCAGTGCCAAACGTTTTGAGAATAACACAAATATACATTTTCACAAAGTCTGCTGCCTCAGTTTGTATGATGGCAATTTGCATATAGTCCAGATTGCTATGAAGAGTGATCAGATGAATTGCAATTAATTGCAAAGTCCCTTTTTGTCATGCAAATGAACTGAATCCCCAAAAAACATTTCCACTGCATTTCAGCCCTGCCACAAAAGGACCAGCTGACATCATGTCAGTGATTCTCTCGTTAACACAGGTGTGAGTGTTAACGAGGACAAGGCTGGAGATCACTCTGTCATCCTGATTGAGTTCGAATAACAGACTGGAAACTTCAAAAGGAGGGTGTTGCTTGGAATCATTGTTCTTCCTCTTTTAACCATGGTTACCTGCAAGGAAACACGTGCCGTCATCATTGATTTGCACAAAAGGGCTTCAGAGGCAAGGATATTGCTGCCAGTAAGATAGCACATAAATCAACCATTTATCATCATCAAGAACTTCAAGGAGAGCGGTTCAATTGTTGTGAAGAAGGCTTCAGGGCACCCAAGAAAGTCCAGCAAGCTCCAGGACTATCTCCTAAAATTGATTCAGCTGCGGGATCGGGGCACCACCAGTACAGAGCTTGCTCAGGAATGGCAGCAGGCAGGTGTGAGTGCATCTGCATGCACAGTGAGGCAAACAAGAAGGGCAGCAAAGAAGCCACTTCTCTCCAGGAAAACATCAGGGACAGACTGATATTCTGCAAAAGGTACAGGGATTGGACTGTTGAGGACTGGAGTAAAGTCATTTTCTCTGATGAATCCCCTTTCCGATTGTTTGGGGCATTCGGAAAAAAGCTTGACTGGAGAACACAAGGTGAGCGCTACCATCAGTCCTGTGTCATGCCAACAGTAAAGCATCCTGAGACCATTCATGTGTGGGGTTGCTTCTCAGCCAAGGGAGTGGGCTCACTCACAATTTTGCATAAGAACACAGCCATGAATAAAGAATGGTACCAACACATCCTCCGAGAGCAACTTCTCCCAACCATCCAGGAACAGTTTGGTGACGAACAATGCCTTTTCCAGCACGATGGAGCATCTTGCAATAAGGCAAAAGTGTTAACTAAGAAGCTCGGGGAACAAAACATCGATATTTTGGGTCCATGGCCAGGAAACTCCCCAGACCTTAATCACATTGAGAACTTGTGGTCAATCCTCAAGAGGCGGGTGGACAAACAAAAACCCACAAATTCTGACAAAGTCCAAGCATTGATTATGCAATAATGGGCTGCCATCAGTCAGGATGTGGCCCAGAAGTTAATTGACAGCATGCCAGGGCGGATTGCAGAGGTCTTGAAAAAGAAGAGTCAACACTGCGTGTGTGTGTGTGTGTGTGTGTGTGTGTGTGTGTGTGTGTATGTGTGTGAATGTATGTAGGTGTGAATGTGTGTGAATGTATGTATGTGTGTATGTGTGAATGTGTGTGTGTGTGTATATATGTATGTGTGTGTGTGTGTGTGTGTGTGTGTATATATGTGTGTGTGTGTGTGTATATATGTATGTGTGTGTGTGTGTGTGTGTGTGTGTGTGTGTGTGTGTGTGTGTGTGTGTGTGTGTGTGTGTGTGTGTGTGTGTGTGTGTGTGTGTGTGTGTGTGTGTGTGTGTGTGTGTGTGTAAAGTTTGGACACACATCATGGTATTTAATTAAGTTACATTATTCCATATGTGTTATTTCATTGTATTGATGTCTTCACTATTATTCTATGTAGAAAATAGCAAAAATAAAGAAAAACCCTTGAATGAGTAGATGTGTCCAAACCTTTGACTGTATATAGCAACTATTATTACTGTTGTTTTCAGATTATTTTTTAGAGAGAGAGAGAGAGAGAGAGAGAGAGAGAGAGAGAGCGAGAGAGAGAGAGAGTGAGAGAGAGAGAGAGAGACAGAGAGAGAGAGAGAGAGAGAGAGAGAGAGAGAGAGAGATATCAACGTATAGCTTCACAGAGAACATCAAAAGCATAAACATGTTACGTTTTTAAAAGTCTCTAAATCAATGTTTTCTAGTTCCCTTTTAATTTATACTTATTAACAAAAAAATAAACGAATCATGCAACCATTTCAAAGATTTTACTGAGTTACAGTTCATATAAGGAAATCAGTCAATTTAAATAAATTAATAAATTAGGCCCTGATCTATGGATTTCACATGACAGGGAATACAGTTATGGATATGTCACAGATACCTTTTAAAAAGGTATGGGCGTGGATCAGAAAACCAGTCAGTATCTGGTGTGACCACCATTTGCCTCATGCAGAGAAACACATCTCCCTCACATAGAGTTGATCAGGCTGTTGATTGTGGCCTGTGGAATGTTGTCCCACAACTCTTCAATGGCTGTGTGAAGTTGCTGGATATTGGCAGGAACTGGAACACGCCTGCATACACGTCAATCCAGAGCATCCCAAACATGCTCAATGGGTGAAATTTCTGGTGAGTACGCACGTCATGGAAGAACTGGGACATTTTCTGCTTTCAGGAAATGTGTACAGATCCTTGCGACATGGGGCCGTGCATTACCATACTGAAACATGAGGTGATGGCGGCGGATGAATGGCACGACAATGGACCTCATAATCTCGTCACGGTTTTTGTGCATTCAAATTGCCGTCGATAAAAATGAAATTTTGTTCATTGTCTGTGGCTTATGCCTGCCCATACCATAACCCCACCACCACCATGGGGCGCTCTGTTCACAACGTTGACATCAGCAAACCGCTCGCCGGCATGACGCCATACACATGATCGGCTGTTGTGAGGCCGGTTGGACGTACTACCAAATTCCCTTAAACGACTTTAATTGAACATTAAATTCTCTGACAACAGCTCTGGTGGACATTCCTGCAGTCAGCATACCAATTGCACGCTCCCTCAACACTTGAGACATCTTTGGCATTGTGTTAGGTGACAAAACGGCACATTTTAGAGTGGCCTTTTATTGTCCCCAGCACAAGATGCACCTGTGTAACGGTTATTTAAAACCTGTTGAGGACAGGTGTTCCACTAGCCAGCATCCAATGGAACAGCAGGGCGCGAAATACAAAACATAAAAAATCGAATAATTTCAATTTCTCAAACATACGACTATTTTACACCATTTTAAAGACACACTTTTCCTTAATGTAACCACATTGTCCGATTTCAAAAAAGGCTTTACAGCGAAATCAAAACATTAGATTATGTTAGGACAGTACATAGACAAAACAATAACCACACGGCCATTTTCCAAGCAAGGAGATGTGTCATAGAAACCCAAAATACAGCTAAAATGAAGCACTAACCTTTGACGATCTTCATCAAATGACACTCATAGGACATAATGTTACACAATACATGTATGTTTTGTTCGATCAAGTTCATATTTACAGTGAGGGAAAAAAGTACTTGTTCCCCTGCTGATTTTGTACGTTTGCCCACTGACAAAGAAATGATCAGTCTATAATTTTAATGCTAGGTTTATTTGAACAGTGAGAGACAGAATAACAACAAAAAAATCCAGAAAAACGCATGTCAAAATGTTACAAAATTATTTGCATTTTAATGAGGGAATAAGTTTTTGACCCCCTCTCAATCAGAAAGATTTCTGGCTCCCAGGTGTCTTTTATACAGGTAACAAGCTGAGATTAGCAGCACAATCTTAAAGGGAGTGCTCCTAATCTCAACTTGTTACCTGTATAAAAGACACCTGTCCACAGAAGCAATCAATCAATCAGATTCCAGAAAACCTCCACAGAGCTGCATTGATGTCCAGGCCCCGTCCCCTCTAAGAATCCATGATGAAGACAGTGAAATTACTTAGACGAGCCTCCAGAAGATTTTCTGTTCGTTGCGGGTTGGAGTCCCCTGAGGGTTGGTCGAGTCTTGTTGCAGATGCTGAGAGAAACAAAGAGGACAAAGGAGAGAGGAAAGGCGAAAAAATGACTGTCTCTGTCGGACCAGCTCTGCTCAACTTTAACTGCCTTTGATATCCACCATGAACTGCAGGAGATTTTACATCTTACTCAAGGCGCCACAATGAATTAGTTGGACGGGCAGTTCATTTCCATAGAGGAAAATCTGGAACAGTTTAATTTCAATAATAATGTTTTCGTTTCACAAAATATATTTTTTTAACCTTTATTTAACTATGCAAGTCAGTTATGAACAAATTCTTATTTACAATGACGGCCTACCCCAGCCAAACCCGGACTACGCTGGGCCAATTGTGCACCGCCCTATTCAACTCCCAATAACGGCCGGATTTGATTCAGCCTGGATTTAAACCAGGGTATCTGAAGTGGTGCCTCTTGCACTGAGATGCAGTGCTTTAGACCACCGCGCCACTCGGGTATCCATCATTGTTACGTGGTTGTCACGTCCTGACCATAGTAAGCTGTTATTTTCTATGGTAGAGTAGGTCAGGGCGTGACAGGGGGGTTTTCTAGTTTCGTTTTTCTATGTTGGGTTGTTCTAGTTTTGTATTTCTATGTTGGGCTGTGTTTGGGATGATCTCCAATTAGAGGCAGCTGGTCATCGTTGTCTCTAATTGGAGGTCATATTTAAGTGGGTGTTTGTCCCACCTGGGGTTGTGGGAGATTTTTTTTTTTTTAAGTCAGTGTATGTTTCAAATGTGGAACGAAACACACGCTGCACCTTTTGACAACCGTGACAGTGGTTAATCCTAAAAATCTGAATTGAAGTGATAACAGTCTACATGTTAAAATGAAACTAATGATCACCAGCCTCTGCCATAATGGACACCGTGATTCATCGGGGGCTAAAGAAACGAGCGCATGTTGAAAGAAAAACAGACTTCTTTGACTTGAGAAGAAAAATAAGCTCAGTTTTTTTGTGGTGGACATGGTGAGTTAAGACAGTCAGAAATCAGACATCCCCAAATGAGTACTTTCCTACATTTGCGAGCAGCAGGCCAGGTACTTCTATCTCAGGCGCACATGCTCCCTCAACATATCAGGACAGAGAAACCAGTCACATGCTCACATGGAACAGCCCAAACAAAATTGACAAAACTTGTTTCTCACAAGTGTAGCAGGTTGTGAACTCTGCAAACAACGTTTCCATTCCAAGTATGAGAATGGTAAATGACTGTAATGAATACATACAATCAAACTAAATGTATGTAACCAAATGATGGGGATTAGTGGTGACAGTATCTAGTGGTATTAGTGGTGACATACAGTATCTAATGTGAAATAAGGCGATTTGGCAAACCATTTCTATATTGACCTCTCTTTGTGCACGGGGACATTGTGAAACAGGAAAAGGTCTTCCCCAAACTGTTCCCACAAAGTTGGAAGCACAGAATCGTCTAGAACGTCATTGTATGCTGTAGCGTTAAGATTTCCCTTCACTGGAATTAAGGGGCCCGAACCATGAAAAACAGCCTCAGAACATTATTCCTCCTCCACCAAACCTTACAGTTGTCACTATGCATTCAGGCAGGTAGCGTTCTCCTGGGATCCGACAAACCCAGATTTGTCTGTCGCACTGCCAGATGGTGAAGTATGACTCATCACTCCAAAATAACCTGTTTCCAGAGTGTAATGGCAAAGAGCTTTACACCACTCCAGCCGACGATTGTCATTGCGCATGGTGATCTTTGTATTTGATTTATTATCTTTGTATTATTTATGACTTTTTATTGATTTATTATGGAAATATTATGGATTTATTATGGATCCCCATTAGCTGCTTCCAAGGCAGCAGCTAATCTTTCTAAAGGTCCAGCAAAAAATTAAGACAGTTATACAATTTTAAAAACATTACATTACATTCGTTACAGAATTCACAACACCCTCAGGCCCCTACTCAACTACCACATATCTACAACACAAAATCCATCTGTACATTGTGTGTATAGTGTGTATGTTATCATGTGTGTATGCATGTGACTGTGCCTTTGTTTGTGTTGCTTCACAGTCCCCGCTATTCCATAAGGTGTATTTTTATCTGTTTTTTAAAATCAGATTCTACTGATTGCATCAGTTACCTGATATGGAATAGAGTTCCATGTAGTCATGGCTCTATGTAGTACTGTGCTCCTCCCATAGTCTGTTCTGGACTTGGGGACTGTGAAGAGACCTCTGGTGGCATGTCTTGTGAGGTATGGATGGGTGTCCGAGCTGTGTGCCAGTAGTTCAAACAGACAGCTCGGTGCTTTCAACATGTCAATATCTCCACTTTGAGCCAGGAGAGATTGACAGGCATATTATTAATGTTTGCTCTCTGTGTACATCCAAGGGCCAGCCGTGCTGCCCTGTTCTGAGACAATTGCAAAGTCCCTCTTTGTGGCACCTGACCACACAACTGAACAGTAGTCCAGGTGCGACAAAACTAGGGCCTGTAGGACCTGCCTTGTTGATAGTGTTGTTAAGAAGGTAGAAACTAGGGCCTGTGGGACCTGCCTTGTTGATAGTGTTGTTAAGAAGGTAGAAACCAGGGCCTGTAGGACCTGCCTTGTTGATAGTGTTGTTAGCCTTTCTGGGCTAGGGGGCAGTATTTTCACGGCCGGATGAAAACATACCCAATTTAAACAGGTTACCACTCTGGCCCATAAACTACAATATGCATATTGTAGTTTATTATTAGATTTGGATAGAAAACACTCTGAAGTTTCTAAAACTGTTTGAATGGTGTCTGTGAGTATAACAGAACTCACATGGCAGGCAAAAAACTGAGAAAAATACAACCAGGAAATGAAAATCTGGTGCCTGTAGTTTTTTTAAGTCATTGCCAATCAAACACACAGTGAGTTAGGGTTCATTTTGCACTTCCTAAGGTTTCCACTAGATGTCAACAGTCTTTAGAAAGTTGTTTGAGGCGTCTATGATGAACAGAGACCGAACAAGAAGGCTGGGAAGTTGTAGACCCATCAGTTCATTGGCGCGCATTCACGCGAGAGGTAGCTGTGTTCCAAAACGTTTTTCAAAACACTGGTTTCGTCCGGTTGGAATATTACTGAATTTTCACGTTCTAAAGGCCCTAAAGGTTTATGCTATACAACGTTTGACATGTTTGAACGAACGTAAATAGATTTTTTTTTTTACTTTTCGTCGTGATATTTTCCTCGCACGTCCTACATTTTGAGTAGCTCACTGAACGCGCTAACAACATGGAGTTATTTCGAAATAAATTATGAACTCTATCGAACAAAACAACATTTGTTGTGGACCTGGGATGCATGGAAGTGCCTTCTCATGAAGATTATTAAAGGAAAGTGAATACTTCTAATGCTATTTATGCATTTAGATGACTCCAAAATGGCAGCTATCTGTATTGCCTAGTGTATTTTTCTGAGCACAGTACTCAGATTATTGCAAAGTGTGCTTTCCCAGTAAAGTTATTTTGAAATGTGTCAATATGGTTGCATTCAGGAGATGTTAATCTATAATTCTTTGAATAATAGTTTAATATTTTATCAACGTTTATAATGAGTATTTTTGTAAATTCACCGGGAGTTTTGGGGGAAATACATTTCCTGAACGTCATGCGCCAATGTAAAATGCTGTTTTTGGATATAAATATGAACTTGATAGAACAAAAAATGCATGTATTGTCTAACATAATGTCCTAGGAGTGTCATCTGATGAAGATTGTCAAAGGTTAGTGCATAATTTTAGCTGGTTTTCTGCTTTTGGTGATGCCTATCCTTGCATTGAAAATGGCTGTGTGTAATTTTTTGTCTATGTACTGTCCTAACATAATCTAACTTTATGCTTTCGCCGTAAAGCCTCTTTGAAATCAGACAATGTGGTTGGATTAACCTCTCTGGGCTAGGCGGGACGAATTCGTCCCACCTACGCAACAGCCAGTCTAATCCAGTGGCGCGATTTTCAAATAGCTTAAAAATCCTATTACTTCAATTTCTCAAACATATGACTATTTTACAGCTATTTAAAGACAAGACTCTCGTTAATCTAACCACACTGTCCGATTTCAAAAAGGCTTTACTACGAAAGCAAAACATTAGATTATGTCAGCAGAGTACCAAGCCAGAAATAATCAGACACCCATTTTTCAAGCTAGCATATAATGTCACAAAACCCAGAAGACAGCTAAATGCAGCACTAACCTTTGATGATCTTCATCAGATGACAACCCTAGGACATTATGTTATACAATACATGCATGTTTTGTTCAATCAAGTTCATATTTATATCAAAAACCAGCTTTTTACATTAGCATGTGACGTTCAGAACTAGCAAACTTCCGGCAAATTCACTAACAATTTACTAAATTACTCACGATAAACGTTCACAAAAAGCATAACAATTATTTTAAGAATTATAGATACAGAACTCTATGGACTCGATATGTCCGATTTTAAAATAGCTTTTTGGTGAAAGCACATTTTGCAATATTCTAAGTACATAGCCCAGCCATCACGGGCTAGCTATTTAGACACCCGGCAAGTTTAGCACTCACCAATATCAGATTTACTATTACAAAAGTTTGATTACCTTTTGTTGTCTTCATCAGAATGCACTCCCAGGACTGCTACTTCAATAACAAATGTTGGTTTGGTCCAAAATAATCCATTGTTATATCCGAATAGCGGCGTTTTGTTCGTGCGTCCCAGAAACTATCCGAAATGGTAAATCAGGGTTGCGCGCATGGCGTAATTCGTGATAAAAAAAATCGAAATATTCCATTACCGTACTTCGAAGCATGTCAACCGCTGTTTAAAATCCATTTTTATGCAATTTTCTCATAAAAAAGCGATAATATTCCGACCGGGAATGTCCATTTATCTAAACAGAGGAAAGAAAACAAAGCTTTCGGTCGACGCGGGCACGAGCCTGAGTCTCACAGTACTGTAACCAGCCACTACCCAAACGTGCTACTTTGTTTCAGCCAGAGCCTGCAAAGCCACGATTCAGCATTTTGCCGCCTTCTGAGAGCCTATGGCAGCCGTAGGAAGTGTCACGGGACTGCTAAGATCCTCACTCTTCAATAAACAGAGACAAGAAGAACGACACCTTGTCAGACATGCCACTTCCTGCATGAAATCTTCTCAGGTTTTTGCCTGCCATATGAGTTCTGTTATACTCACAGACACCATTCAAACAGTTTTAGAAACTTTATGGTGTTTTCTATCCAAAGCCAATAATTATATGCATATTCTAGTTACTGGGCAGGAGTAGTAACCAGATGAAATCGGGTACGTTTTTTATCCAGCCGTGTTAATACTGCCCCCTACCCCCAATAGGTTAAGGAGATGTTTATCTTTCTCAAGGGTGTAAAATAGTTTATTGTTTGAGAAATTGAAATTATTAGATTTTTGCTGTTTTGAATTTCGCGCCATGCTATCTTGTCAAGCAATCCCGTTACCGGGATCCTATCTCGAAAGGTTAAGAGGATAAACCAAAGCTTTATTATAGACAGACTTCTCCCCATCTTGGCTACTGTTTGGACAGTTTAAAATCCAGGGTTACTCCAAGCAGTTTAGTCACCTCAACTTGCTCAATTTCCACATTATTTATTACAATATTTAGTTGAGATTTAGGGCTCAGTGAATGATTTATCCCAAATACAACATTGCAGTAATTGATGTGTATAGTGTTGAGTCATCCACTTACATAGACAAACTGGATTTACTCAAAGCCAGGGCATGTCATTAGTAAAAGGGGCCTATACAGCTGCCCTGGGGAATTCCTGATCTTACCTGATGTTGGAGAGGCTTCCATTAAAGAACACTCTATGTGTTCTGTTAGACAGGTAACTCTCAATCCACAATATAGCAGCGGGTGTAAAGCCATACATACGTTTTTTCCAGCAGCAGACTCGGTAATGTCAAAAGCCGCACTGAAGTCTAATTAAAAATATTGTGGGGGCTGTTTTGCTAATTTCTTTCAGCCAATCATGACTCATTTGTGTAAGTGCTGTGCTTGTTGAATGTCCTTCCCTATAAGTGTGCTGAAAGTCTGTTGTCAATTGGTTTACTGTAAAATAGCATTGTATCTGGTCAAACACAATTTTTTTCAAAAGTTTAGTAAGGTTGGTAACAGGCTGACTGGTCGGCTATTTGAGCCAGTAAAAGGGGGCTTTACTATTTTTAGTTAGGGGAATAACTTTTGCTTCCCTCCAGGCCTGAGGGGGCACACTTTCTAGCAGGTTTAAATTGAAGATAATGCAAATAGGAGTGGCAATATCATCCACTATTATCTTCAGTAATTTTCCATCCAAGTTGTCAGACCCCGGTGGCTTGTCATTGTTGATAGACAACAATAATTGTTTCACCTCTTCCACACTCACTTTACGGATCCATAATAAATACAAATACAAATGAAAAGTCCTTGTGCTGACGTTGCTTCCAGAGACAGTTTGGAACTCAGAAGTGAGTGTTGCAACTGGGGACAGCCAATTTTCAGCACTCGCCGGTCCCGTTCTGCAAGCTTGTGTGTCCTATGACTTCGCGGTAGAGCCGTTGTTGCACCTAGACGTTTCCACTTCACAACAGCCCTTACAGACCGGCTCTAGCAGGACAGAAATTTGACGAACTGACTTGAAAAGTGGGATCCTATAATGGTGCCACTTTGAAAGTGATTTGTATGTAGTGATGATATGCTCATGTCTCCGCCCTAACGTTGCCCAAAAGGCGGGAAGGAAGGCAACATGCTTAGGTCTGTCCATAGAAACACATTGGCCTTATTCTAGACAGATTTGGGTGAGAGTGAGCCCTCTCGTTTCTCCTCTTCATCTCTGCTGAAACTATCTAGAGTGGAGCGAGTGGGCAGCAGGTATCATGGTGGTTAAAGCTGGATTGCATTTTCTAAACTGACAAGGTAAAAATCTGTTGTTCTACCACTGAGCAAGGCAGTTAACCCACTGTTCCCGGGCGCCGAAGACGTGGATGTCGATTTAGGCAGCCCCCAACGCCTCTCTGATTCAGAGGGGTTTCGGTTAAATGCGGAAGACATTTCAGCTGAAGGCATTCAGTTGTACAACTGACTAGGTAGCCCCCTTTCCCTTCCCTTTTAGTTAGAGTAAAGAAAAATCCGGCATATGATTTAAGTTTTAGATAACTAGGAATGAGCACCAGCACAGAGAGCGCAGAGAAACTGCTGCTTACATACAGACTTGATATCGTTGGCCACTTTGATAAATGGAACACGTTAATAATATTTACATATCTTGCATTACTCATCTCATATGTACAGCGCCTTGCAAAAGTATTCATCCCCCTTGGCTTTTTTTTGTTGCTATTTTGTTGCATTACAACCTGTAATTTAAATGTGTTTTTATTTGGATTTCATGTAATGGACATACACAAAATAGTCCAAATTGGTGAAGTGAAATTTAATGGAAAAGTGGTGTGTGCATATGTATTCACCCCCTTTGCTTTGAAGCCCCTAAATAAGATCTGGTGCAAATAATTACCTTCAGAAGTCACATAATTTGTTAAATAAAGTCCACCTGTGTGCAATCTAAGTGTCACATAATCTGTCACATGATCTTAGTTTATATACACCTGTTCTGAAAGGCCCCAGAGTCTGCAACACCACTATGCAAGGGGCACCACCAAGCAAGCGGCACTATGAAGACCAATGAGCTCTCCAAACAGGTCAGGGACGTACAGATCAGGTGGAGAAAGTACAGATCAGGGTTGGGTTATACAAAAATGTCTGAAACTTTGAACATCCCACAGAGCACGATTAAATCCATTATTAAAAAGTGGAAAGAATATGGCACCACAACCAACCTGCCAAGAGAGGGCCGCCCACCAAAACTCACCGACCAGGCAAGGAGGGCATTAATCAGAGAGGCAACAAAGAGACCAAAGATAACCCTGAAGGAGCTGGAGGGTTCCACAGCGGAGATTGGAGTATCTGTCCATAGGACCACTTTAAGCCGTACACTCCACAGACCTGGGCTTTACAGAAGAGTAGCCAGAAAAAGCCATTGCTTAAAGAAAAAAATAAGCAAACACATTTGTTGTTCGCCAAAAGGCATGTGGGAGACTCCCCAAACATATGGAAGAAGGTACTCTGGTCAGATGGGAGTTAAATTGAGCTTTTTGGCCATCAAGGAAAATGCTTTGTCTGTAGCAAACCCAACACCTCTCATCACCCAGAGAAAACCATCCCCACAGTGAAGCATGGTGGTGGCAGCATCATGCTGTGTTGATGTTTTTCATCGGCAGGGACTGGGAAACTGGTCAAAATTGAAGGAATGATGGATGCCGCTAAATACAGGGAAATTCTTGACGGAAACCTGTTTGTCTTCCAGAGATTTGAGACTGGGATGTAGGTTCACCTTCCAGCAGGACAATGACCCTATAAGCATACTGCTAAAGCAACACTCTAGTGGTTTAAAGGGAAACATTTTAAATGTCTTGGAATGGCCTAGTCAAAGCCCAGACCTCAATCCGTTTGAGAATCTGTGGTATGACTTAAACATTGCTGTACACGAGCAGAACCCATCCAACTTGAAGGAGCTGGAGCAGTTTTGCTTTGAAGAATGGACAAAAATCCCAGTGGCTAGATGTGCCAAGCTTATAGAGACATACCCCAAGAGACTTGCAGCTGTAATTGCTGCAAAAGGTGGCTCTAACAAGGTATTGACTTTGGGTGGTGAATAATTATGCATACTCAAGTTTTCAGTTTTTTTTTGTCTTGTTTCTTGTTTGTTTCACAATAAAATATATTTTTGCACCTTCAAAGTGGTAGGCGTGTTGTGTAAATCATATAATACAACCCCCCAAAAAAAATCAATTTTAATTCCAGGTTGTAAGGCAACAAAATATGAAAAATGCCCAAAATGCTTACTTGCGCAATCCACTGTATATACTGTACTCTATGCTTTCTATTGCATCTTAGCCTATGCCACTCTAAATTGCTTATCCATATATTTATATATTGTCATTTCATTCCTTTACTTAGATTTGTTTATTAGGTATTTGTTGCAAAATTGTTAGATATTACTTGTTAGATATTGCTGCAATGTCGAAACTAGAAGCACAAGCATTTCGGTACACTCGCAACAACATCTGCTAAACAATTGTACTGTATGTGACCAATACAATTAGATTTGATTAGCTGATTAGCTGTTTGGATGAACATTAAGCCTGTATTTTATTCAGTTGGGGTCCTTCATGTACTTTACCAGGTACAGGTGGTATCTTTAATGCAATAATGC
This sequence comes from Salmo salar, assembly GCF_965601325.2. Lineage (NCBI taxonomy): Eukaryota > Metazoa > Chordata > Actinopteri > Salmoniformes > Salmonidae > Salmo > Salmo salar. The sequence continues at coordinate 88,428,749 of NC_138309.1, read as the reverse complement.
ACAAAACAAAATATTTATCTTACCGTGTTCCACTTGAGAGGTTGCTTGGCCAAGAGAAGTCATTTTTTGATTTGTATTCATCTACACTCCTGTTGAGAAAAATATGTATTGCCCCTGTGTATTGAGTGGTGGAGAGCACGCATTGGAATTAGCTTGTCTTACCTCTTGCTTTACTAGTCTGACTGGCTGGCTTGCAGACAGAAAGACAGCCAGTCAGCCAGTCTTTTTCTCTGTGTCCAAGTTTGTCACCATATTCAATTATAAATGTAAACTATAATAATGGCTTGTGTTAAAAATAAACCCTATTACCTCAGTAGTATATTAAGCAATAAGGCCCGATGGGTGTGGTATATGGCCAATACATCACAGTTAAGGGTTGTTCTTATGTACGACGCAACGTGGAGTGCCTGGATACAGCCCTTAGCCGTGGTATATTGGCCATATATCACAAACCCCCTGAGGTGCCTTATTGCTATTATAAACTGGTTACCAACGGAATTAGAGCAGTAACAAATAAGTGTTTTGTCATACTCGTGACTGGCTGTCAGCCAATCAGCATTCAGGGCTCGAACCATGCAGTTTATAAATTAGTAATATATATTGGTTTGGTTTAGGATGACCCAGACACTGTTCGAAAAGCCTTAGGCCCAGGTGCTCAACCTATCGCCCAGGGCCTAGTGGTTAGAGTGTTGGACTAGTAACCAAAAGGTTGCCAGATCGAATCCCCTGAGCTGACAAGGTACAAATAACCTGTCGTTCTGCCCCTGAACAAGGCAGTTAACCCACTGTTCCTAGGCTGTCATTGAAAATAACATTTTGTTCTTAACTGACTTGCCTAGTTAAATAAAGGTTAAAATAATTATTTTTTTAAGTAACAGGTAGTAACAGGTCAGCAGGTAGCCTAGCGGTTAATAGCAGTGGACCAGTAACCGAAACGTTGCTGGTTTGAATCCCTGAGCCGACTAGATTAAAAAAAATAATAAAAAAAAATCAATGTACCCTTGAGCAAGGTAAGCTCTAATTGGTCGCCGTCAATAATGGCTGATCCCTGGCCGTGACCCTACTCTAGGGGAGTGGGATATGCAAAAAAAACATATTTCAAATTCACATGTGCATAATACACATTTAAAATAGGACAGATGTATGCATCCCCCTAGTTATTGGTATGTGTTACAAGTGGCCATAGCTACTGCAGCACAGTGGAAACTACTACTACTGCTGCACAGTGCAAACTACCACTGCTAGCGACTGCTAAACAGTGGGAAATACCACTGCTAGCTACTGCTAAACAGTGGAAACTACCACTGCTAGCTACTGCTAAACAGTGGGAAACTACCACTGCTAGCTACTGCTAAACAGTGCAAACTACAGCTGCTAGCTTCTGCTACACAGTGGAAACTACCACTGCTAGCTACTGCTAAACAGTGGGAAATACCACTGCTAGCTACTGCTAAACAGTGGAAACTACCACTGCTAGCTACTGCTAAACAGTGCAAACTACAGCTGCTAGCTTCTGCTACACAGTGGAAACTACCACTGCTAGCTACTGCTAAACAGTGGAAAATACAGCTGCTACTACTATCTACTGCTACACAGAGGAAACTACTACTACTATCTACTGCTACACAGAGGAAACTACTAATACTAGCTACTGCTACACAGAGGAAACTACTACTACTACTAGGTACTGCTACACAGTGGAAACAACTACTACTACTACTACTACTACTACTAGCTATGGCTACAGAGTGGAAACAACTACAACTACTACTACTAGCTACTGCTACACAGTGGAAACAACTACTAGCTACTATTAGCTACTGCTACACAGTGGAAACAACTACTACTACTACTACTACTACTACTAGCTACTGCTACACAGTGGAAACAACTACTAGCTACTACTACTACTACTACTACTAGCTACTGCTACACAGTGGAAACAACTACTAGCTACTACTACTACTACTACTACTACTAGCTACTGCTACACAGTGGAAACAACTACTAGCTACTACTACTACTACTACTAGCTACTGCTACACAGTGGAAACAACTACTACTACTACTACTAGCTACTGCTACACAGTTGAAACAACTAGTACTAGTTACTACTACTATTTACTACTAGCTACGGCTACATCGTGGAAACAACTACTACTACTACTACTACTACTACTAGCTACGGCTACATCGTGGAAACAACTACTACTGCTAGTTACTACTTGCAACTGCTACACAGTGGAAAATATTAGTACTTGCTACTACTAGCTACTGCTACACAGTTGAAACTATCATGGCTGAAAGGCTTTTAAATGTTTAATGAGACTCTTTAGCATGTGTTAAACATTACAATCAAGAGTGAATGATCATTAATGTTGAAATATCTCCTTGTTTTATGTTTTCATTAGAAATGCTTAACCCATAACCACCAGTACAGGAGGTAAAGAACACACTGTTAAGAGATTACAGTGATAATTATCTTAATTTAAAAACATGAGGGAGATCCAATAACGTGAATATGAAAAGACTGCTGAAAGACTACACACACACACACACACACACACACACACCCACACACACACACACACACACACACACACACACACACACACACACACACACACACACACACACCCACACACACACACACACACGTTATGCAGGTGCAGTACATAAAGGAATGCAGCAACACACCATATCAGGAGACTAGACTGGGTATGATTTAGGTACAGTAGGAACACACCATATCAGGAGACTAGACTGGGTATGATGTAGGTACAGTAGGAACACACCATATCAGGAGACTAGACTGGGTATGATGTAGGTACAGTACAGTAGGAACACACCATATCAGGAGACTAGACTGGGTATGATGTAGGTACAGTACAGTAGTAACACACCAAATCAGGAGACTAGACTGGGTATGATGTAGCTACAGTAGGAACACACCATATCAGGAGACTAGATTGGGTATGATGTAGGTACAGTAGGAACACACCATATCAGGAGACTAGACTGGGTATGATGTAGGTACAGTACAGTAGGAACACACCATATCAAATCAAATCAAATGTATTTATATAGCCCTTCGTACATCAGCTGATATCTCAAAGTGCTGTACAGAAACCCAGCCTAAAACCCCAAACAGCAAGCAATGCATGTGAAAGAAGCACGGTGTCTAGGAAAAACTCCCTAGGAAAAACTCCCTAGAAAGGCCAAAAACCTAGGAAGAAACCTAGAGAGGAACCAGGCTATGAGGGGTGGCCAGTCCTCTTCTGGCTGTGCCGGGTGGATATTATAACAGAATATGGTCAAGATGTTAAAATGTTCATAAATGACCAGCATGGTCAAATAATAATAATCATAGTAGTTGTCGAGGGTGCAACAAGCACGTCCGGTGAACAGGTCAGGGTTCCATAGCCGCAGGCAGAACAGTTGAAACTGGAGCAGCAGCACAGCCAGGTGGACTGGGGACAGCAAGGAGTCATCATGCCAGGTAGTCCTGAGGCATGGTCCTAGGGCTCAGGTCCTCCGAGAGAAAGAAAGAAAGAGAGAAAGAGAGAATTAGAGAGAGCATATTTAAATTCACACAGGACACCGGATAAGACAAGAGAAATACTCCAGATGTAACAGACTGACCCTAGCCCCCCGACACATAAACTAATGCAGCATAAATACTGGAGGCTGAGACAGGAGGGATCAGGAGACACTGTGACCCCATCCGATGAAACCCCCGGACAGGGCCAAACAGGCAGGATATAACCCCACCCACTTTGCCAAAGCACAGCCCCCACACCACTAGAGGGATGTCTCCAACCACCAACTTACCATCCTGAGACAAGGCCGAGTATAGCCCACAAAGATCTCCGCCACGGCACAACCCAAGGAGGGGGCGCCAACCCAGACAGGAAGACCACGTCAGTGACTCAGCCCACTCAAGGGACGCACCCCTCCCATGGACGGCATGGAAGAACACCAGTTCGCCAGTGACTCAGCCCCTGTAATAGGGTTAGAGGCAGAGAATCCCAGTGGAGAGAGGGGAACCGGCAAGGCAGAGACAGCAAGGGCGGTTCGTTGCTCCAGCCTTTCCGTTCACCTTCACACTCCTGGGCCAGACTATAGTTAATCATAGGACCTACTGAAGAGATAAGTCTTCAGTAAAGACTAAAGGTTGAGACTGAGTCTGCGTCTCTCACATGGGTAGGCAGACCATTCCATAAAAATGGAGCTCTATAGGAGAAAGCCCTACCTCCAGCCGTTTGCTTAGAAATTCTAGGGACAATTAGGAGGCCTGCGTCTTGTGACCGTAGCGTACGTGTAGGTATGTACGGCAGGACCAAATCGGAAAGATAGGTAGGAGCAAGCCCATGTAATGCTTTGTAGGTTAGCAGTAAAACCTTGAAATCAGCCCTTGCCTTAACAGGAAGCCAGTGTAGGGAGGCTAGCACTGGAGTAATATGATCAAATTTTTTGGTTCTAGTCAGGATTCTTGCAGCCGTATTTAGCACTAACTGAAGTTTATTTAGTGCTTTATCCGGGTAGCCGGAAAGTAGAGCATTGCAGTAGTCCAGCCTAGAAGTAACAAAAGCATGGATAAATTTTTCTGCGTCATTTTTGGACAGAAAGTTTCTGATTTTTGCAATGTTACGAAGATGGAAAAAAGCTGTCCTTGAAACAGTCTTGATATGTTCTTCAAAAGAGAGATCAGGGTCCAGAGTAACGCCGAGGTCCTTCACAGTTTTATTTGAGACGACTGTACAACCATCCAGATTAATTGTCAGATTCAACAGAAGATCTCTTTGTTTCTTGGGACCTAGAACAAGCATCTCTGTTTTGTCCGAGTTTAAAAGTAGAAAGTTTGCAGCCATCCACTTCTTTATGTCTGAAACACAGACTTCTAGCGAGGGCAATTTTGGGGCTTCACCATGTTTCATTGAAATGTACAGCTGTGTGTCATCCGCATTGCAGTGAAATTTAACATTATGTTTTCGAATGACATCCCCAAGAGGTAAAATATATAGTGAAAACAATAGTGGTCCTAAAACGGAAGCTTGAGGAACACCAAAATTTAAAATTTACAAATTTACAATATCAGGAGACTAGACTGGGTATGATGTAGGTACAGTACAGTAGGAACACACCATATCAGGAGACTAGACTGGGTATGACGTAGGTGCACATTCTCTTTATCATTGGAGAGAATATAATCTGTCGTTTAATGTTGTAGATGGTTGTTGTCTACGGGTCCGGTGCTCTCTACATAACCTTAAATACCCTCCCCAAGACCAGATGACCTAATGGAGCAGACGCACCAATCTAATCACGTTATATTCTTCATCCCTGGATTTGTAAATCAACATTGTTCTTCCCCTCTGAGATGCTCAGTGGCCAGGCAGGAGAGAGCAAAACACCAAATGTATGTCTCAGCATGAGCTATTTGATGTTTGCACTTCTGCATTCAATTCACACACACACACTACAACTCCAGATAGACAGCCATGCACGCTGGCACGGACAGGCTGACATTCCAAACACACACACACACACACACACACACACACACACACACACACACACACACACACACACACACACACACACACACACACACACACCAATTACACACAGATCAATTACACACAGATCAATTACGAACTAGGCTGCCAACCAGCCCATCAAGTCTATAATAACACAGCCTCTCTCAGCCAGTCTTCTCTGCAGTAAATGACCTCCTCCTCCTCTATACCCAGAGGTATAATAATAATGCCCAGGCTTTACATCAAACCCAGCCAGGTGTACCTGGAACGAGAGCCCAGCCAGGTGTACCTGGAACGAGAGCCCAGCCAGGTGTTCCTCGGAACGAGAGCCCAGCCAGGTGTACCTGGAACGAGAGCCCAGCCAGGTGTACCTGGAACGAGAGCCCAGCCAGGTGTACCTGGAACGAGAGCCCAGCCAGGTGTACCCGGAACGAGAGCCCAGCCAGGTGTTCCTGGAACGAGAGCCCAGCCAGGTGTTCCTGGAACGAGAGCCCAGCCAGGTGTACCTGGAACGAGAGCCCAGCCAGGTGTTCCAGGAATGAGAGCCCAGCCAGGTGTTCCTAGAACGAGAGCCCAGCCAGGCCTGGCCTCATTTAAATTCTAAAATACAAAGGGTCAGCGAGAGTTGTTGACCTTCAGACGCAGGGAATAGGGGAGGTAGGGAGAAGGAGGGGGGAGAGAAGGGGAGGAGGGGCAGTGGGAAGGAGAGACAGTGGGAGGGAAGGGGGGGACAGTGGGAGGGAAGAGGGAGGGGGGAGAGTCGGGGGAGGAGGAGGGACGGAGGGGAATGACAGGTCTGTTTATGCCATGGTCAGACTTCTTAGTAATTGTAACACTCAAAATATACATATAAAACACTTTGACGTTGTTTGTTACGAGGTGCATGCTAATAGCCTCTTCTCAATGGAGTAAGACAGTAATCAGTTTAATATGAGCTTGATGTTTTCCTACACAGCAGCAGGGGTCACCGACAAAGGTGAGATGGCCTGTAGGGAGGAGGTCAGAGAACTGGCAGTGTGGTGCCACGATAACAACCTCTCCCTCAATGTGATCAAGACAAAGGAGCTGATTGTGGACTACAGGAAAAGGCGGGCCGAACAGGCCCCCATGAACATCGACGGGGCTGTAGTGGAGTGAGTCGAGAGTTTCAAGTTCCTTGGTGTCCACATCACCAACGAACTATCATGGTCCAAACATACCAAGACAGTCGTGAAGAGGGCAGGACAAATCCATTTCCCCCTCAGGAGACTGAAAAGATTTGACATGGGTCCTCAGATCCTCAAAAGGTTCTACAGCTGCACCCTCGAGAGCATCTTGACCGGTTGCATCACCGCCTGGTACGGCAACTGCTCAGTATCTGACCGTTAGGCGCTACAGAGGTAGAGCAAATGGCCCAGTACATCACTGGGGCCAAGCTTCCTGCCATCAAGGACTATATAATAGGCAGTGTCAGAGAAAGCTCATAAAATTGTCAGAGATTCCAGTCACCCAAGTTATAGACTGTTTTCTCTGCTACCGCATGGCAAGCGGTACCGGAGCGCCAAGTCTAGGTGAAGAAAATCACCTGGACTTAAATTATTGATTGAAGGAGGGGTGGGGGGGGGGCTCCATTAAACATGAAGGGGAAACCAATAATGGACTCAGCGGCTAGCGAGAGGCTCGCGTGACACCTTTCCACTGTTTCTAATAGAACCTGCGCTTGAATTATGGGGGTAATCTGGGGTACAGTAAAGGGCAAGAAACGTTCCCCTTGTTAGCTTAAGATTTATTTGTTCTTTAATCTCCGAGATCCTTAGCAGAGGCACTCTGGAGACAAATTGTCAAAGTCTCCAGTCACCCAAGTTACAGACTGTTTTCTCTGCTACCGCACGGCAAGCGGTACCGGACCACCAAGTCTAGGACCAAAAGGCTCCTTAACAGCTTCTAACCCCCAAGCCATAAGACTGCTGAACAATTAATCATATCGCCACCGGACAATTTACATTGACACCCTCCCCACCCTCTTGTACACTGCTGCTACTCGCTGTTTGTTTGTTACCTATGCATAGTCACTTCGCCCCCACCTACATGATTACCTCAACTAGGCTGTGCCCCTGCATACTGACTCGGTACCGGTGCCCCCTGTATATAGCCTCGTTATTCTTATTCTTATTGTGTTACTTTTTATTTTAGTCTAATTGGTAAATATTTTCATAACTCTTCTTGAACTACACTGTTGGTTAAGGGCTTGTCAGTAAGCATTTCACAGTAAGGTCTACACTTGTATTCGGTGCATGTGACAAATAAACTTTGACATTTGACTATGTCACTTATTTCCTCCTGAATGGAGAAATAACACTGATTCATCTTGACCACGGTTTTAAGCAGAGTCATTCCAACGACGGACACAGACTTTCTTCTTTGTCTGGAATGTGTTTTATTAAGGGCTATGGTAATAACCTGGCTAGTTAGCAGAAGGCAAGCGCATGCTTTTCTATTATATTCCCCTTCCTTCCTCTCCTACTCCTGTCTGCTCCCTAGGGGCCTTGGCTAACACTCACTGTCTGACAGTTCAATAAGACTCACTAATTAAACATCAAGGCAGAGGAAAGAGGAAGTGCTAATCCGCCCCGCGACCCTGCTGATTCTAACCAATCCAAAAACCATTTAGACTTTCATTAAAGAGCTCAGCCGAGCAGAACAGAATCATTTAGAAAGAAGGACCTCGCTGCACCAACACATTACCTGAACCTGTGGTCCAGTCTCCTGGATAACACATTACCTGAACCTGTGGTCCAGTCTCCTGGATAACACATTACCTGAACCTGTGGTCCAGTCTCCTGGATAACACATTACCTGAACCTGTGGTCCAGTCTCCTGGATAACACATTACCTGAACCTGTGGTCCAATTTCCTGCACAAACCTCTATTCCTGTTTATCCCGTCACTGTTCACACATTTTGTGTGATACCTTGTGATACATTTATAGTTTATTATAAACTTGGCGGTTCGAGCCCTGAATGCTGATTGGCTGACAGCCGTGGTATAACAGACCGTATACCACAGGGTATGACAAAACATTTATTTTTACTGCTCTAATTACGTTGGTAACCAGTTTATAATAGCAATAAGGCACCTCGGGGGTTTGTGGTATATGGCCAATATACCACGGCTGAGGGCTGTATCCAGTCACTTCGCGTTGCAACGTCAAATCGGAGGGCCTGTTGTCCGGACCTCTGGCAGTCTCTATGGGGGTGCCACAGGGTTCAATTCTCGGGCCGACTCTTTTCTCTGTATACATCAATGATGTCGCTCTTGCTGCTGGTGATTCTCTGATCCACCTCTACGCAGACGACACCATTCTGTATACTTCTGGCCCTTCTTTTGACACTGTGTTAACTAACCTCCAGACGAGCTTCAATGCCATTCAACACTCCTTCCGTGGCCTCCAACTGCTCTTAAATGCAAGTAAAACTAAATGCATGCTCTTCAACCGATCGCTGCCCACACCTGTCCGCCCAACTAGCCTCACTACTCTGGATGGTTCTGACTTAGAATATATAGACAACTACAAATAATTAGGTGTCTGGTTAGACTGTAAACTCTCCTTCCAGACTCACATTAAGCATATCCAATCCAAATTAAATCTAGAATTGGCTTCCTATTTCACAACAAAGCATCCTTCACTCATGCTGCCAAACATGCCCTCGTAAAACTGACTATCCTACCAATCCTCGACTTCGGCGATGTCATTTACAAAATAGCCTCCAACACTATACTCAGCAAATTGGATGCAGTCTATCACAGTGCCATCCGGTTTGTCACCAAATCCCCATATACTATCCACCACTGCGACCTGTACACTCTAATTGGCTGGTCCTCGCTTCATACTCGTCGCCAAATCCACTGGCTCCAGATCATCTACAAGTCTTTGCTAGGTATAGCCCCGCCTTATCTCAGCTCACTGGTCACCATAGCAGCACCCACTCATAGCACGCGCTCCAGCAGGTATATTTCACTGTTCACCCCCAAAGCCAATTCCTCCTTTGGCCACCTATCCTTCCAGTTCTCTGCAGCCAATGACTGGAACAAACTGCAAAAATCATTGAAGCTGGAGACTCATATCTCCCTCACTAGCTTTAAGCACCAGCTGTCAGAGCAGCTCACAGATCACTGCACCTGTACATAGCCCATCTGTAAATAGCCCATCCAACTACCTCATCCCCATACTGTTATTTATTTAGCTCCTTTGCACCCCAGTATCTCTACTTGCACACCCATCTTCTGCACATCTATCACTCCAGTGTTTAATTGCTATTTTGTAATTATTTTGCCACTATGGCCTATTTTATTGCCTTACCTCCCTTATCTTACCTCATTTGCACACACTGTATATAGACTTTTTTTCTACACTGTTATTGACTGTACGTTTGTTTATGTGTAACTCTGTGTTGTTGTTTGTGTCGCACCGCTTTCCTTTATCTTGGCCAGGTCGCAGTTGTGAATGAGAACTTGTTCTCAACTAGCCTACCTGGTTAAATAAAGGTGAAATAAAAAATAAATAAATAACATCCTTAATTAGGATTCGTTGCCTGCAGAGGACATGGAATTGCGCCAGTGATTAAAATATCTAGTGCATATTCATAGTCTTCATGGAGAAACTTCTATCAGCTTAGCCTCACTGTACATATCACTTCTTCTTTTTTAAAGATCTATGGATTTACAGTTGCTGATGTAAAAGAAAGTGAGAACTCCTACAGCTAACGACATTGGAGTTTACACAGACGTCCATTTTCACGGTGAGTTGCATGCTCATCTCTCCGACCCCCTCCACAGTATAGTAACGGAAATATATTAGGTTAGGCATTACAGTGATACCTGAATTCAGCCTTAGCAGAACCTTAAAGACCAGCAAATTACAATATTTCTACTATTTTTTAAACGCTGTGAGCGTTAAAGCGATAATTGGGAGATATTTTCTCCAAAACAGCCGATGAGTGGTGAGCTGCTTTCACAGTGAGAACTCATTAGATTTATTCCTACTAATGAAGACTGTCTCTGTAGCTGCATGGTTAACTGGTGCTGTAATCAATAATAATACCATTAGGTTAACTGGTGCTGTAATCAATAATAATACCATTAGGTTAACTGGTGCTGTAATCAATAATAATACCATTAGGTTAACTGGTGCTGTAATCAATAATAATACCATTAGGTTAACTGGTGCTGTAATCAATAATAATACCATTAGTTTAACTGGTGCTGTAATCAATAATAATACCATTAGGTTAACTGGTGCTGTAATCAATAATAATACCACTAGGGAGCCTAGTGGTTAGAGGGGGGAGGCAGGTAGCCTAGTGGTTAGAGGGGGAGGCAGGTAGCCTAGTGGTTAGAGGGGGGGAGGCAGGTAGCCTAGTGGTTAGAGGGTGAGGCAGGTAGCCTAGTGGTTAGAGGGGGGAGGCACGTAGCCTAGTGGTTAGAGGGGGGAGACAGGTAGCCTTGTGGTTAGAGGGGGAGGCAGGTAGCCTAGTGGTTAGAGGGGGAGGCAGGTAGCCTAGTGGTTAGAGGGTGAGGCAGGTAGCCTAGTGGTCAGAGGGGGGAGGCAGGTAGCCTAGTGGTTAGAGGGGGGAGGCAGGTAGCCTTGTGGTTAGAGGGGGGGAGGCAGGTAGCCTAGTGGTTAGAGGGGGGAGGCAGGTAGCCTAGTGGTTAGAGGGGGGGAGGCAGGTAGCCTAGTGGTTAGAGGGTGAGGCAGGTAGCCTAGTGGTTAGAGGGGGGAGGCACGTAGCCTAGTGGTTAGAGGGGGGAGACAGGTAGCCTTGTGGTTAGAGGGGGAGGCAGGTAGCCTAGTGGTTAGAGGGGGAGGCAGGTAGCCTAGTGGTTAGAGGGTGAGGCAGGTAGCCTAGTGGTCAGAGGGGGGAGGCAGGTAGCCTAGTGGTTAGAGGGGGGAGGCAGGTAGCCTAGTGGTTAGAGGGGGAGGCAGGTAGCCTAGTGGTTAGAGGGGGGAGACAGGTAGCCTAGTGGTTAGAGGGGGGAGACAGGTAGCCTTGTGGTTAGAGGGGGAGGCAGGTAGCCTAGTGGTTAGAGGGAGGAGGCAGGTAGCCTAGTGGTTAGAGGGGGAGGCAGGTAGCCTAGTGGTTAGAGGGGGAGGCAGGTAGCCTAGTGGTTAGAGGGGGGAGGCAGGTAGCCTAGTGGTTAGAGGGGGGAGGCAGGTAGCCTAGTGGTTAGAGGGGGGAGGCAGGTAGCCTAGTGGTTAGAGGGGGGAGGCAGGTAGCCTAGTGGTTAGAGGGTTGGACTAGTAACCGAAAGGTTGCTGGATCGAATCCCTGAGGTGACAAGGTAAAAATATGTCGTTCTGCACTTGAAAAAGGCAGTTAACCCACTGTTCCTAGGCTGTCATTGTAAGTAAGATTTTGTTGTTAACTGACTTACCTAGTAACAAATTAAATTGTTCTAGTGTGTGGGTTGGATGATGTTTATGATAATAACATAATGTTGCTAATATATTAATGACTATTATGGAATGGAAGAACCAGGGTGACATTCCACCTGAGTCAAAGCAGCCTAAAAGCTTATAGTGGTTAGAAGATTGACAGGAGCTTTGTCAAATGAGCACAGCCCTGCTGTGGACCTAGTCCCGCCTCTTATGCATTCAGGCATTAACCAATTATCCAATTAAATCAAATAGAATTGTATTTGTCACATGCACCGAATAGAACAGGTGCAGACCTTACTGTGAAATAGTTACTTATGAGCCTTGAATCAACAATGCGGAGTTTAAAATAAAGTTCAATAAGAAAAATGTGCTAAATAAATGAAGGAAACATTTTAAAAAATCAATAAAAATAACAATATAAATAGCAATATAAATAACTCGGTCATTACTGTCATGAGTAAAGAAAGGCAGTGTGGAATCCATAAGGTTGACGGTGGGTTGAGTATATTCAGTCAACCAGAAGGCAGCTGAGCTGTGTGAGGCAGAGTGGACTGAGGGCTAATGCTGCTCTTTCTCAGCATGCTAGATTAACATCCGCTTTATGTGTTTATTTCTTAATGATCGTATTTGGAGGACTGGGGTGTTGGCAAATCTATCAGGCCAGAGGTAGAGAGCTATGAGAGGAGAGGAGAACAGAGGAGAGGAGAACAGAGGAGAGGAGAGGAGAGGAGAGGAGAGGAGAGGAGAGGAGAGGAGAGGAGAGGAGAGGAGAGGAGAGGAGAGGAGAGGAGAGGAGAGGAGAGGAGAGGAGAGGAGAGGAGAGGAGAGGAGAGGAGAGGAGAAACAAAGTTAAAAGGAGAAGAAAGTAGGGAGGATTGCTCTTGGACATGGTATCCGTACTCTGCTCCGTGGACAGCTAACATCCAGCCAGCCACATCAGAGGAGAGGAGAACAGTAAAGCCCAGGTCATCACAGACTGCTTGACCCTGAGGAGAGGAGCAGAGCCCAGGTCATCACAGACTGTTTGACCCTGAGGAGAGGAGAGGAGATCAGTAAAGCCCAGGTCATCACAGACTGTTTGACCCTGAGGAGAGCAGCAGAGCCCAGGTCATCACAGACTGCTTGACCCTGAGGAGAGGAGAGGAGAACAGTAAAGCCCAGGTCATCACAGACTGCTTGACCCTGAGGAGAGGAGCAGAGCCCAGGTCATCACAGACTGCTTGACCCTGAGGAGAGGAGAGGAGCAGAGCCCAGGTCATCACAGACTGCATGACCCTGAGGAGAGGAGAGGAGATCAGTAAAGCCCAGGTCATCACAGACTGCTTGACCCTGAGGAGAGGAGAGGAGCAGAGCCCAGGTCATCACAGACTGCTTGACCCTGAGGAGAGGAGCAGAGCCCAGGTCATCACAGACTGCTTGACCCTGAGGAGAGGAGAGGAGAACAGTAAAGCCCAGGTCATCACAGACTGTTTGACCCTGAGGAGAGGAGCAGAGCCCAGGTCATCACAGACTGCTTGACCCTGAGGAGAGGAGAGGAGCAGAGCCCAGGTCATCACAGACTGCTTGACCCTGAGGAGAGGAGAGGAGATCAGTAAAGCCCAGGTCATCACAGACTGCTTGACCCTGAGGAGAGGAGCAGAGCCCAGGTCATCACAGACTGTTTGACCCTGCTAATCAATAGCAATAGCGGCATTGAGAGAACAGAAGAGCTATAGTCTAAGTCAGAGAGGAGGAGCTCAATAGCAGGTGTTTAATTGATCCGGTGAATATAAAGTACAGCTCTAACATAGTCTGTTGATAAGGCAGGTTAATGATTCACATCCATCACACTGACGATTCATTGAATGTCTTTATGCAATGGGACAACGTTTTCCTCATACTGTAACTTGTTCCAGCAATTATGACGTTGCTATAAAAGGACGTGTTCATGAATCATGGGATTCGACACCAAATGGCACCCTATTCCCTATACAGTGCACAACTATCTGGTCAACAATAAAAAAGCAGTGAACTATATAGGGAATAGGGTGCCATTTGAAATGCAGACTGTATCGCAGTCTGACTGACGCCAGCGCCTCACTTCAAGGTCTGTTACAGAAAGATCTCTGGCCTTCTGAGATGTGGGCTCTGCTCTGGTACAAATTGAATGCAGAATGCAGGAAATAGCTTCACGGGTTCTCCAGGTATCTGTCTATGGGTGATAGGATGCAGATTTCTGACTGTGTTATGTTCAATGAATGGGAAACTGTAAACCAAGAGACTTGGTGATGAATGGAATGGTAGGTGTAGTCCAGACATGGTCAGCACTCATCTGGAAAAGCATTTCAATACTCCGAAAAAAAGAGTAGCTTTGAAAAGGATTTTGATAGAAATTGAAAAAGGAAAGATCCAGCTGATGCTGACACACACACACACACACACGCACGCACGCACACACACACACACACACACACACACACACACACACACACACACACACACGCGCACGCGCGCACGCACGCACGCACACACACACACACACGCACACACACGTCCTGACGCTGACACAAACAGGCTGCACACACACACACACACACACACACACACACACACACGCACACACACACGTCCTGACGCTGACACAAACAAGCTGCACAAACACGTCCTGCTATCACAGCAAAATGAATGACTTCCCTCTGTGTTCACCTGCCTCATCATGCTAGCTCTATTTTAATAGAGACATTAAAAGGCTGAATCAGAAATGACAGAGAAACAGAAACACTGTTGATGAAGAAAATCACCTGGACTTAAATTATTGATTGAAGGAGGGGTGGGGGGGGGGGGGGGGCTCCATTAAACATGAAGGGGAAACCAATAATGGACTCAGCGGCTAGCGAGAGGCTCGCGTGACACCTTTCCACTGTTTCTAATAGAACCTGCGCTTGAATTATGGGGGTAATCTGGGGTACAGTAAAGGGCAAGAAACGTTCCCCTTGTTAGCTTAAGATTTATTTGTTCTTTAATCTCCGAGATCCTTAGCAGAGGCACCGTGGAGACAAATTGTCGAAGACTCCAGTCACCCAAGTTACAGACTGTTTTCTCTGCTACCGCACGGCAAGCGGTACCGGAGCGCCAAGTCAAGGTCCAAGAGGCTTCTAAACAGCTTCTAACCCCCATAGCCATAAGACTCCTGAACAGCTAATCAAAAGGGCTACCCAGACTCCTCTTTTATGCTGCTGCTACTCTCTGTTTATTATCTATGCATAGTCACTTTAACTCTACCCACATGTACATATTACCTCAATTACCTCGATTAACCGGTGCCCCTGCACATTGACTCGGTACCGGTACCCCCTGTATATAGCCTCCACATTGACTCTGTACCGGTACCCCCTGTATATAGCCTCCACATTGACTCTGTACCGTAACACCCTGTATATAGCCTCCACATTGACTCTGTACCGGTACCCCCTGTATATAGCCTCCACATTGACTCTGTACCGTAATACCCTGTATATAGCCTCCACATTGACTCTGTACCGGTACCCCCTGTATATAGCCTCCACATTGACTCTGTACCGGTACCCCCTGTATATAGCCTCCACATTGACTCTGTACCGGTACCCCCTGTATATAGCCTCCACATTGACTCTGTACCGGTACCCCCTGTATATAGCCTCCACATTGACTCTGTACCGGTACCCTCTGTATATAGTCTCCACATTGACTCTGTACCGTAATACCCTGTATATAGCCTCCACATTGACTCTGTACCGGTACACCATGTATATAGCCTCCACATTGACTCTGTACCGGTACCCCCTGCATATAGCCCCCACATTGACTCTGTACCGGTACCCCCGTATATAGCCTCCACATTGACTCTGTACCGTAATACCCTGCATATAGCCTCCACATTGACTCTGTACCGGTACCCCCTGTATATAGCCTCCACATTGACTCTGTACCGTAATACCCTGCATATAGCCTCCACATTGACTCTGTACCGGTACCCCCTGTATATAGCCTCCACATTGACTCTGTACCGTAATACCCTGCATATAGCCTCCACATTGACTCTGTACCGGTACCCCCTGTATATAGCCTCCACATTGACTCTGTACCGGTACCCCCTGTATATAGCCTCCACATTGACTCTGTACCGTAATACCCTGCATATAGCCTCCACATTGACTCTGTACCGGTACCCCCTGTATATAGCCTCCACATTGACTCTGTACCGGTACCCCCTGTATATAGCCTCCACATTGACTCTATACCGGTACCCCCTGTATATAGCCTCCACATTGACTCT
>NC_138309.1:88392500-88407500 GCF_965601325.2 Salmo salar | reverse complement strand
AAAATCCTAGTGGTTGGATATGCAAAGCTTATAGAGACATACCCCAAGAGACTTGCAGCTGTAATTGCTGCAAAAGGTGGCTCTAACTAAGTATTGACTTTGGGAGGGTGAATAGTTATGCACACTCAAGTTTTCTATTTTTTTTGTCTTATTTCTTGTTTGTTTCACAATAAAAAATAAAAAAATTACATCTTCAAAGTAGTAGGCATGTTGTGTAAATCAAATGATACAAACCCCCCAAAAATCAAAAATTTTAGAACACCTCAAGGGTTGTTCTTTATTTTTTACTATTTTCTACATTGTAGAATAACAGTGAAGACATCAAAACTATGAAATAACACATATGGAATCATGTAGTTACCAAAAGAAACAAATCAAATATATTTAATGTTTTAGATTTTTCAAAGTTGTAGCCACAATTTGCCTTGATGACAGCTTTACACAGTCTTGGCATTCTCTCAACCAGCTTCATGAGGAATGCTTTTCCAGCATTTGAGGTTGGCTGATTGTGGAGACATCTGATGCAGCACTCCATCACTCTCCTTCTTGGTCAAATAGCCCTTACACAGCCTGGAGGTGTGTTGGGTCATTGTCCTGTTGAAAAACAAATGATAGTCCCACTAAGCCCAAACCAGATGAGATGGCGTATCGCTGCAGAATGCTGTGGTAGCCATGCTGGTTAAGTGTGACTTGAATTCTAAATAAATCACAGATAGGGTCACCAGTAAAGCACCATCACACCTCCTCCTCCATGCTTCATCTGTTCACCTACTCTGTGTCTCACATAGGTTGGAACCAAAAATAATTTGGAATCATCAGACCAAGGACCAATTTCCACCAGTCGAATGCCCATTGCTCTAGTTTCTTGGCCCAAGCAAGTCTCTTCTTCTTATTGGTGTCCTTTAGTAGTGGTTTCTTTGCAGCATTTCGACCATAAAGGCCTGATTCACGTAGACTCCTCTGAACAGTTGATGTTGAGATGTGTCTGTTACTTGAACTCTATGAAGCATTTATTTGGGCTGCAATCTGAGGTGCAGTTAATGCTAATGAACTTATCTTCTGCAACAGAGGTAACTCTGGGTCTTCCTTTCCTGTGGCGGTCCTCATGGGAGCCAGTTTCATCGTTTAATGGTTTTTGAGACTGCACTTGAAGAAACAAAGTTCTGGACATGTTTTCCATATTGACTGACCTTCATGTCTTAAAGTAATGATGGAATGTGGTTTCTCTTTGCTTATTTGAGCTGTTGTTGCCATAATATGGACTTGGTCTTTTACCAAATAGGGCTGTCTTCTGTATACCAACCCCTACCTTGTCACAACACAACTGATTGGCTCAAACACATTAAGAAGAAAATAAATAAAAAATACAAAAAAAAATAAAAAATAAAAAAAATAAATTCCACAAATAACTTTTAAAAAGGCACACCTGTAAATTGAAATTCATTCCAGGTGCCTACCTCATGAAGCTGGTTGAGAGAATGCAAAGAGTGTGCAAAGCTGTCATCAAGGCAAATAGTGGCTACTTTGAAGAACCTGAAATATAAAATATATTTTGTTTTGGTTAACACTTTTTTGGTTACTACATGATTGATATGTGTTATTTCACAGTTTTTATGTCTTCACTATTATTCTACAATGTAGAAAATTGTAACAATTAAAGAAAAACCCTTGAATGAGTAGGTGTGTCCAAACCTTTGACTGGTATAGTATATACACATATTTTTTGCTCAGAAAACCACCCCGTTGGCAGTTGGGGAACCATGTATTAAACCTTCACCGTTATTCACCAGCCATGTTTTAAACCTTCACCGTTATTCACCAGCCATGTATTAAATCTTCACCGTTATTCACCAGTCATGTATTAAATTTTCACCGTTAGTCACCAGCCATGTTTTAAACCTTCACCGTTATTCACCAGCCATGTATTAAACCTTCACCGTTATTCACCAGCCATGTATTAAACCTTCACCGTTATTCACCAGCCATGTATTAAACCTTCACCGTTATTCACCAGCCATGTTTTAAACCTTCACCCTGACCATTATTCCTGTCATAACATCAGCCGCAGCAGTGCAAAAACCCTCTCTACTCTCATCTCCTCCAGTTCTGGGGATCTAGACCATCGGTCACCTTTCCAGCTGGCCCCATCCTCCCCGCCCTGCCCCGTGCCCTCTGCTCCATAAAGAGGCCTGGAGGTGTATAGGGGAGGACTCCTGGGGGGACCCTGCTGCCACAATCAATGACCTGGAAGAGTGACCTGGCAGGAAGAAGCCACGCTGTGGTCGGAGGACCAGCCAGTTGGAAACAAATGAGGCAACTAAAGGCAACAGATGACCAGAGGCTGTAACCTGCCTTCTTCTCAGGTCATTTGAATAACATTGGATGTTTTATTTATGTTAGAGGATGTGACACACTAAAACACTTGGAAAGGGGGTCCTTCAAGCTTTTTTCAAATACATCTACATGTCCATCTGTCTTTGCCCCAGGCCACCCATCCCCCCCATAGGACTGTAGACTGTTACATCTCCTCCATTATTCCTGTTTGTAGGAAACAACATGTAACAACAACGAGCCCATCATCATGACAGACTAACCTGACTGTGTTCTCTCCATACTGACACTACTTCAAACTAGTTTTAGTCAAGCTCTAATGTGTATGTTTGCCCCATGGACTTTGTCTGGGCACGGCATAGCCTTGTGTTACAGCATCTGATAACTGGTCTAATGTGTGTGTGTGTGTGTGTGTGTGTGTGTGTGTGTGTGTGTGTGTGTGTGTGTGTGTGTGTGTGTGTGTGTGTGTAGAGAGGAGAGAGAGAAGAGGAGCAGATAGGGAGAGAAGAGGAGCGGAGAGAGAGAGAAGAGGAGCAGAGAGAGAGAGAGAGAGAGAGAAGAGGAGCGGAGAGAGAGAAGAGGAGTGGAGAGAGAGAGAAGAGGAGCGGAGAGAGAGAGAAGAGGAGCAGAGAGAGAGAGAAGAGGAGCAGAGAGAGAGAGAAGAGGAGCAGAGAGAGAGAGAAGAGGAGCAGAGAGAGAGAAGAGGAGCGGAGAGAGAGAGAAGAGGAGCGGAGAGAGAGAGAGAAGAGGAGCGGAGAGAGAGAGAAGAGGAGCGGAGAGAGAGAGAAGAGGAGCGGAGAGGGAGAGAAGAGGAGCGGAGAGGGAGAGAGAGAGAGAGAGAGAAGAGGAGCGGAGAGGGAGAAAGAGAAGAGGGGCAGAGAGAAGAGGAGCGGTGAGGAGAGGAGAGAAGAGGAGCGGAGAGGGAGAGAGAGAGAGAAGAGGAGCGGAGAGGGAGAGAGAGAAGAGGTGCGGAGAGGGAGAGAGAGAAGAGGAGTGGAGAGGGAGAGAGAGAAGAGGAGCAGAGAGAGAGAGAGAAGAGGAGCAGAGAGGGAGAGAAGAGGAGCGGAGAGAGAGAGAGAGAAGAGGAGCAGAGAGAGAGAGAAGAGGAGCGGAGAGGGAGAGAGAGAAGAGGAGCGGAGAGGGAGAGGGAGCGGAGAGGGAGAGAGAGAAGAGGAGCGGAGAGGGAGAGAGAGAAGAGGAGCGGAGAGGGAGAGGGAGCGGAGAGGGAGAGAGAGAAGAGGAGCGGAGAGAGAGAGAGAGAGAGGAGCGGAGAGGGAGAGAGAGAGAAGAGGAGCGGAGAGGGAGAGAGAGAGAAGAGGAGTGGAGAGAGAGAGATGTGACCTAAACTGAAAGCAGGAAGGAACAAATATCTCAGATTACAGTGCACTTTTTCCTGACCGTGTTCCCTTTTGTCCCAGTTGGTGTTACAGACAAATGTGATCTCCCTACATCTAGTCAATCTGATCAACCCCAAAGGTCAGTCCTGGCTTAATGCAAATATCAGCATTAATGTAAATATCCTGACTTCATGAAAATATCTTCAGACGCATGATCAGCTGATCAATTGCTGCATCGCGATTGGCCATATCTGTCTGTTTATCTGAAGCATCATCTGAATGTGACTTAAAACACCAAACCTCCGAACTAAGTTTTGGTGACTTGTTACACTTCATGTAATTCAACTAATTATACAAGAACATTTTGCAGGAGCATCAATGTTTTCGTTAATTACTTTTTCCTGAATGTGACTTCACACATCTTGCATACCAAACCTCACCATTAAAACAGAAACGTTATTGTTATTTCCGTCGCGCTGCTAGTGAGAACGTCAGTCCATCGCTCTCTCCGCCACTGCGACCTGTATGCTCTCGTTGGCTGATCCTCGCTACATATTCATCGCCAAACCCACTGGCTCCAGGTCATCTATAAGTCTATGCTAGGTAAAGCTCCGCCTTATCTCAGCTCACTGGTCACCATAACAACACCCACCCGTAGCACGCGCTCCAGCAGGTATATTTCACTAGTCAACCCCAAAGCCAACACCTCCTTTGGCTGCCTTTCCTTCCAGTTCTCTGCTGCCAATTGCAAAAATCATCAAGTTGGAGACTTATATCTCCCTCACTAACTTTAAGCACCAGCTGTCAGAGCAGCTTACCGATTGCTGCAGCTGTACACAGCCCATCTGTAAGTAGCCCATCCAACCAACTACCTACCTCATCCCCATATTTGTCTTTGTTTTTCTGCTCTTTTGCACACCAGTATCTCTACTTGCACATCCTCATCTGCACATCTGCACATCTATCACTCCAGTGTAAATTGCTAACTTGTAATTACTTCGTCACTATTGGCCTATTTATTGCCTTACCTCCTTATTTCATTTGCGGACACTGTATACAGATGTTCTATTGTGTTATTGACTGTACTTTTGTTTATCCCATGTGTAAATCTGTTGTTTTTGTCACACTGCTTTGCTTTATCTTGGCCAGGTCGCAGTTGTAAATGAGAACTTGTTCTCAACTGGCCTACCTGGTTAAATAAAAGTAAAATTAAAATAATTCCTACCTAAATGAAGGTGAAATGTTTTTTTTGTTTGTTTTAATTTCTCTGTGAATCTGGTGTTCAGTAAATTACTCAAGTTGTGTGATTAGTTCTTTTTTTCACTCTCCTCTCCTATCCTCTCCCCTCCCCTCCCCTCCCCTCCCCTCTCCTCTCCTCTCCTCTCCTCTCCTCTCCTCTCCTCTCCTCTCCTCTCCTCTCCTCTCCTCTCCTCTCCTCTCCTCTCCTCTCCTCTCCTCTCCCACCCCCTCCCCTCCCCTCCCACCCCCTCCCCTCCCCTCCCCTCCTCTCCTCTCCTCTCCTCTCCTCTCCTCTCCTCTCCTTTCCTCTCCTCTCCTCTCCTCTCCTCTCCTCTCCTCTCCTCTCCTCTCCTCTCCTCTCCTCTCCTCTCCTCTCCTCTCCTCTCCTCACCTCTCCTCTCCTCTCCTCTCCTCTCCTCTCCTTTCCTCCCCTCTCTAATACTTTGTAGCGCCACCTTTTGCTACGATTACAGCTGTAAGTCGCTTGGGGTATGTCTCTATCAGTTTTGCACATCGAGAGACTGACATTTTTGCCCATTCCTCCTTGCAAAACAGCTCCAGCTCAGTGAGGTTGGATGGAGAGCGTTTGTGAACAGTAGTTTTCAGTTCTTTCCACAGATTCTCGATTGGATTCAGGTCTGGACTTTGACTTGGCCATTCTAACACCTGGATATGTTTATTTGTGAACCATTCCATTGTAGATTTTGCTTTATGTTTTGGATCATTGTCTTGTTGGAAGACAAATCTCCATCCCAGTCTCAGGTCTTTTGCAGACTCTTTCTTCCAGAATGGTCCTGTATTTGGCTCCATCCATCTTCCCATCAATTTTAACCATCTTCCCTGCCCCTGCTGAAGAAAAGCAGGCCAAAACCATGATGCTACCACCACCATGTTTGACAGTGGGGATGGGGTGTTCAGGGTGATGAGCTGTGTTGCTTTTACCCCAAACATAACGTTTTGCATTGTTGCCAAAAAGTTCGATTTTGGTTTCATCTGACCAGAGCACCTTCTTCCACATGTTTGGTGTGTCTCCCAGGTGGCTAGTGGCAAACTTTAAATGACACTTTTTATGGATATCTTTAAGAAATGGCTTTCTTCTTGCCACTCTTCCATAAAGGCCAGATTTGTGCAGTATACGACTGATTGTTGTCCTATGGACAGAGTCTCCCACCTCAGCTGTAGATCTCTGCAGTTCATCCAGAGTGATCATGGGCCTCTTGGCTGCATCTCTGATCAGTCTTCTCCTTGTATGAGCTGAAAGTTTAGAGGGATGGCCGGGTCTTCGTAGATTTGCAGTGGTCTGATACTCCTTCCATTTCAATATTATCGCTTGCACAGTGCTCCTTGGGATGTTTAAAGCTTGGGAAATCTTTTTGTATCCAAATCCGGCTTTAAACTTCTCCACAACAGTATCTCGGACCTGCCTGGTGTGTTCCTTGTTCTTCATGATGCTCTCTGCGCTTTAAACGGACCTCTGAGACTATCACAGAGCAGGTGCATTTATACAGAGACTTGATTACACACAGGTGGATTCTATTTATCATCATTAGTCATTTAGATCAACATTGGATCATTCAGAGATCCTCACTGAACTTCTGGAGAGAGTTTGCTGCACTGAAAGTAAAGGGGCTGAATAATTTTGCACGCCCAATTTTTCAGTTTTTTATTTGTTAAAAAAGTTTGAAATATCCAATAAATTTCGTTCCACTTCATGATTGTGTCCCACTTGTTGTTGATTCTTCACAAAAAATTACAGTTTTATATCTTTATGTTTGAAGCCTGAAATGTGGCAAAAGGTCGAAAAGTTCAAGGGGGCCGAATACTTTCGCAAGGCACTGTAATGTTCAAGCATTCTTTTTGGTTGGTTCAACTCTGATGACAATAAGGCATGTTGTGATTGGCCCTGCTTGCAGATAGGGGGAGATCGCAAACGTCAGGTGTGATGATGACTGTTCTGTCTCAGCCTCCAGTATTTATGCTGCAGTAGTTTATGTGTCGGGGGGCTAGGGTCAGTCTGTTACATCTGGAGTATTTCTCTTGTCTTATCCGGTGTCCTGTGTGAATTTAAATGCTCTCTCTAATTCTCTCTTTCTCTCTTTCTGTCTTTCTCTCGGAGGACCTGAGCCCTAGGACCATGCCTCAGGACTACCTGGTATGATGACTCCTTGCTGTCCCCAGTCCACCTGGCCGTGCTGCTGCTCCAGTTTCAACTGTTCTGCCTGCGGCTATGGAACCCTGACCTGTTCACCGGACGTGCTTGTTGCACCCTCGACAACTACTATGATTATGATTATTTGACCATGCTGGTCATTTATGAACATTTTAACATTTTAACATCTTGACCATGTTCTGTTATAATATCCACCCTGCACAGCCAGAAGAGGACTGGCCACCCCTCATAGCCTGGTTCCTCTCTAGGTTTCTTCCTAGGTTTTTGGCCTTTCTAGGGAGTTTTTCCTAGGGAGTTTTTCCTAGCCACCGTGCTTCTTTCACATGCTTTGCTTGCTGTTTGGGGTTTTAGGCTGGGTTTCTGTACAGCACTTTGAGATATCAGCTGATGTACGAAGGGCTATATAAAAATAAATTTGATTTGATTTGATTTGAATTTGAAATTTGAATACTGTTTTATATTTTATATTTTACAAATCAAATCAAAGTGTATTTGTCACGTGCGCCGAATACAACAGGTGTAGTAGACCTCACAGTGAAATGCTGAATACAACAGGTGTAGTAGACCTCACAGTGAAATGCTGAATACAACAGGTGTAGTAGACCTCACAGTGAAATGCTGAATACAACAGGTGTAGTAGACCTCACAGTGAAATGCTGAATACAACAGGTGTAGTAGACCTTACAGTGAAATGCTGAATACAACAGGTGTAGTAGACCTCACAGTGAAATGCTGAATACAACAGGTGTAGTAGACCTCACAGTGAAATGCTAAATACAACAGGTGTAGTAGACCTCACAGTGAAATGCTGAATACAACAGGTGTAGTAGACCTCACAGTGAAATGCTGAATACAACAGGTGTAGTAGACCTCACAGTGAAATGCTGAATACAACAGGAGTAGTAGACCTCACAGTGAAATGCTGAATACAACAGGTGTAGTAGACCTCACAGTGAAATGCTGAATACAACAGGTGTAGTAGACCTCACAGTGAAATGCTGAATACAACAGGTGTAGTAGACCTTACAGTGAAATGCTGAATACAACAGGTGTAGTAGACCTCACAGTGAAATGCTGAATACAACAGGTGTAGTAGACCTTACAGTGAAATGCTGAATACAACAGGCTCTAACCAATAGTGCGAAAGAAAGGTGTGTGTGTGTGTGTGTGTGTGTGTGTGTGTGTAGGTAAGTAAAGAAATAAAACAACAGTAAAAAGATTTGAAAATAAGAGTAGCGAGGCTATATACAGACACCGGTTAGTCAGGCTGATTGAGGTAGTGTGTACATGTAGATATGGTTAAAGTGACTATGCATATATGATGAACAGAGAGTAGCAGTAGCGTACAGTAAAAGAGGGGTTGGCGGGTGGTGGGTGGAGGGACACAATGCAGATAGCCGGGTTAGCCAATGTGCTGGAGCAGTGGTTGGTCGGGTTGATTGAGGTAGTATGTACATGAATGTATAGTTAAAGTGACTATGTATACAAGATAAACAGAGAGTAGCAGCAGCGTAAAAGAGGGGTTGGGGGGGACACACAATGCAAATAGCCATTTGATTACCTGTTCAGGAGTCTTATGGCTTGGGTGTAAAAACTGTTGAGAAGCCTTTTTGTCCTAGACTTGACACTCCGGTACCGCCTGCCATGCGGTAGTAGAGAGAACAGTCTATGGCTGGGGTCTTTGACAGTTGTTAGGGCCTTCCTCTGACACCACCTGGTGTAGAGGTCCTGGATAGCAGGCAGCTTAGCCCCAGTGATGTACTGGGTTGTACGCACTACCCTCTGTAGTGCCTTGCGGTCGGAGGCCGAGCAATTGCCGTACCAGGCAGTGATGCAACCAGTCAGGATGCTCTCGATGTTGCAGCTGTAGAACCTTTAGAGGATCTCAGGACCCATGCCAAATCTTTTTAGTTTCCTGAGGGGGAATAGGCTTTGTCATGCCCTCTTCACGACTGTCTTGGTGTGTTTGGACCATGTTAGTTTGTTATTGATGTGGACAGGAATTTGAAGGAATTTGAAGCTCTCAACCTGCTCCACTGCAGCCCCGTCGATGAGAATGGGGGCGTGCTTGATGCTCCTTTTCCTGTAGTCCACAATCATCTCCTTAGTCTTGGTTACGTTGAGGGATAGGTTGTTATTCTGGCACCACCCGGCCAGGTCTCTGACCTCCTCCCTATAGGCTGTCTCGTCGTTGTCGGTGATCAGGCCTACCACTGTTGTGTCGTCAGCAAACTTAATGATGGTGTTGGAGTCGTGCCTGGCCATGCAGTCGTGAGTGAACAGGGAGTACAGGAGGGGACTGAGCACGCACCCCTGAGGGGCTCCAGTGTTGAGGATCAGCGTGGCAGACGTGTTGTTACCTACCCTCACCACCTGGGGGCGGCCTGTCAGGAAGTCCAGGATCCAGTTGCAGAGGGAGGTGTTTAGTCCCAGGATTCTTAGCTTAGTGATGAGCTTTGAGGGCACTATGGTGTTGAACGATGAGCTGTAGTCAATGGATAGCATTCTCACATAGGTATTCCTTTTGTCCAGCTGGGAAAGGGCAGTGTGGAATGCAATAGAGATTACATCATCTGTGGATCTGTTTTGGCGGTATGCAAATTAGAGTGGGTCTAGGGTTTCTGGGATAATGGTGTTGATGTGAGCCATTACCAGCCTTTCAAAGCACTTCATGACTACGGACGTGAGTGCTACGGGTCACGTTCTGAATACTGTTTTCTATTTTCTATTTTACAATGTGTACAAGTTTGCTATACATTACTGATTTATACATGTGTGGGTATATGGTACCTGTTTGGGATTGAGGGGCTTTCTGGGATGTGCTTTGGCATATGATTGCTGTAAATAAGTGTGTTAGCTAGCAGACACCGACGTAATGGTCACATAAGCCCACTGCTAACACAGTTGTCTTCATGCTACAGATTTAGCCATCGACAGCCATCAATATCGTTAAGCCCTGCACAACTAACGTGCTGTTTCCTATTGAACAACAACAACAGATAATAACTGATGCTCAGCTGGGACCACTGGCTGATGTGATTTATTAGGACAAAACACAACGGAAAGAGAGTACGATTATACATCTGTTACATTGATATGCTACATGTGCCTTTTTAAAAATGTTCTGTCCTTGAGCTATTCTGTATTGTGACATGTTTTGTCTTTTGTGTTTTGAAAGACCAGTTGCTTCTTCAATGGCGAACAGGATCCAAATAAAATACAAAACTAAAAACTCACACTTGACTTTTCCCACCGTTACTAGCGTTGAATTTGCTGATAGCTACTCTATTGAGATGTCATGTATGTTACGTACCCGACTGTAGTTCTGGTCCTTTGTAAAAAAGCTTTAATAAAACATTACTGTCCCTGAAGTGACTCACTTTCCAACCTCCACCTGACTATATTTTTTTACACTTCATATGTTTAAAATCTGCAGATGTAAGGATTTGAACGTGTTCATTTTCCTACACCAGGTCTTTACAGTATTTCTATTTTTATATATTATATAGGACCCAAAACTCTTCACACTGTTCTGCTATCCAACTTTCAGCTTGACACAGCAGTTCATTTCACATCCAAAACGCACGAAAACTTACCAAAGCACTCCATACATGTCTCAAATCAACTCGTTCTTCCATAACACTAGCAAAGGGTTATCACCCAATAAGTACACTTTGTCACTCATAAAACAACGACCTAAACAACACTACCAACAGGTAGCATTACACAATGTTTTATCCTGAAAAAATGTCTTTACAAAACAAGAATGACACCTTTATACTGTTTAGAATTCACTGCAGTTTATGTTACAGGAATGAATCAGACATGATGCAATATGCTTCAATATGGGAGGAAAAGTGACACCAATCCCTGGGGATGGGCTGCAAACCGTACTGGAGTGGTGAAATGACACATTGTCCCATACAATTACAAACGTTGGCCGATTTCGACCTCACTGCAACCCTTTCCTCACCTGGCACAGCCGTTCCATAGAAGACATCCAGGAATGAAATGAGAAGCTCGGTGTTGTACGGCCCAATTAGCTGTTTGTGTAACAGCAATCCATCAGAGGATATTGCAGCACACATTGTGATGTTGGCACCCCTCTGGCCCGGGACATCCACCGTGGCTCGTTTCCCCAATCACATTCCTTTCCTCTCCGCCGTGTTTTGGTCAGGTTGAAACCAGCCTCGTCCACAAAGATGAATATGTTGGGGTTGTTCGCCTGGCTTCAATCTCCACGACTCTCTAAAAATAAATCCACAAGGCAACATTAAGAGTGAGGCTATTACGGTAGTTTACATTATACCTAAAAACATGCCGTTGTGTGTCTCTGCCCTGTTTGGTTTTTCTTTATAACCAGTTGTGTATTTTATAGTCATCTTACCTGGACATATTGGTTCCTGAGTTGCTTGACTCGTTCAGAGTTCCTCTCAAATGGGACGGCGTACAAATGCTTCATCCTGACTCGATGTTGTTTCAGGACTCTAGAGATAGTTGTGAATATTTCCGAATGTTATGTTGTCTGCCAACACTCTGTCCCGAATCTCTGTGAATGTTTATTTATGCCATTGTTTCTGATGACCATATCAACGATTGCAGTTTCCTGCACAGCGGTGAAAATCCTACCTCTCCCTGCCTGTGTGAGATAACCGTTGGGTCCTAAGCAGAAATACAAAAAACAATTACACTCAAGTGGGTTTGGAGGCTTTGCTCAATTTACTTCTGTAATGTGCAGTTCAGTCAGATGCCCTTGCAGAATGCACATCTTACCTGTTGTTTTGCCGGAAATTTCTCACAATAGACACGGCACTGTTGAGCGTTGCAGATTTGGCTGCACCACTCTCAGACCAGCCTCTCTCATTGATAGACCATGATTTATTACATGATCAATTATAGCAGCGCTAATCTCATCTGAGACTACAGCTCAGATTCTTGAAATAGTCAAAAACTGTCTGCACCACCAATGAAGCTCTTTTACATCTAATTTACATCTAAGTGTTTAGTTTTTGTTTTGCTAGTATGGTCAGGAATTTCATGCTTTCTTTTTAGCCTTAGACTTAATAACTAACTCAGGGAAATACTGGTTAAAATCCTCTTTATATGCTGGTCACTTCTGGGTACATATTTAGTATCTAAGACTATGAGACGAGGACCACTTTTGGTTTTCAGATTATGAAAAAACAAGACAGGGGAGGCCATATCTAGCGTCTCAAAGTCGTAATAATTAGTTAGTCTACATTCTTCATTGGATTAATAAATCTGGACAAAATAAAGACATTTTCTCTTTTAGTAAATGATATTGAGCGTCATTTTCACAGAAAAAAAATTGGATAGAACTGTGTTGTTTTATCCGGTGTAATATGGTCACGTCCTGACCATATACTTAGGTATTTTTGTATTATATTTGGTCAGGACGTGGCAGAGTTATGTTTGGTTATGGTATAGTGGGGTTGTGAGTGTTGGTTTAGGTTCTAGGTTAGGTTTTCTATGTGTAGGTTGGGTGCTGGACTCTCAATTGAAGGCAGGTGTGTTGAGTTGCCTTTGATTGGGAGTCCTATATTAGTAGGATGTGTATGTCTGTGTGTTTGTGGGTAATTGTATTTTGCACTGTGTTTCGTTTCACCTGTGAAACTGTCACCTTTCTCCTTTGCGTGTTTATTTTGTTTTGTCGTTTCCATCTATAATAAATATGATGTGGAACAGTTAACCCGCTGCGTATTGGTCATCGAGTGATTTCGACATATCTTCCGATGAGGGAGAATACGAGGAACGTGACAGTGTGTTTACCACATGGCCTCACATGTGAATCCTTAAAGAGATGGGTGGGTCTAAGGCTTGAGGGTGTGAACGATGCTGAATGTGTCTAGACAAAGAAGAGCTTTCCAGTCGGGTGTAGCAAAACATTTGCAAAAGTATTCATCCCCCTTGGCGTTTTTGTTGTTGTTGTTGTTCAGCATAGAATCAAATGGTTTATCCGTCTCTCTGTGACCGCCGATAACTTCAGAACAAAGTTGACTACAAATACAAATGTCTTTGCAATTGGTTAAGCGACATGAAAAGTTGCTTCAAGTAAAAACCTTGAGATGACGGCATTAAAATATAAACGGTAGGCTATAGGCGGATTTCAACCATATTGAAATAAATGTAACGTTCAATCAGTTGAGTTGCTACTGTCTGTAATGTGTCTCAGTATATTTCATGATGGGTAGCCTAACGTGTTCGATGACGTGTCAAATTGGTAATTTTAGTGCATTATTTTGGTGTAAGCATTAGAGTAAGATGCCGCAATATTTGCAGCCGTAGGGGGTAAATACGAGGAACGTGACAAATATGGTCATTCAGGAGTTATTAAAAAAAAAATCCTATCCTCTTCATGTGCTGTGTACTTCAATTATTTTATTTTTTGTTCAATGAAATGTTGAAAGTCTTTTGAAATGTGCTTTTAGTTGGATAGAGCTTCCTCGCAACATCAAAGGAATTGTTTGTCTACCCTGATACAAACATTATCTGAATGTCAGCACAAACTGGACAGTTTTCGTGTTTTGAGAATGTACCTCTTGTCATATCCCCAGAATATTCCCACAATTTAAATAAATGTTTGAGGAACTTTTTAAGAACAACACAAATTTGTTTTTGCAACATCAGGTAAATATATTTTTTTAAATTAAATGTTGTATAATCATCCCCACAACTGGACCGTTTTTGTGTTTTGGGAACATATTTTTAGTGGTGTTCCAAGCAGACTGTTCCCACAACCTAAAGACACACTCTGGGAACCTGTAAAGAACAAACGCAATGTGTTCTGGGAACGTTCTGGGAACGTCAGATAAATGTTTTTTTTTTTTTTTTTACAAATATTGTTTAATCATCAGCACAACTGTATAGTTTTGGTGTTGAGAGAATATTTGCCTCAAACTAACAAATGTTCTGGCAACCAATTTGGGTTTGCTGGGAAAACATTACTAGCACATTGTGTTATTACATTACCTGGAAACCTAATGAGAACGTTTGGGGAATGTTCTGTGGTGGTTGTAACAGATGTTGTGAACAATATTTTTGTGAATATTAGGACCACATTCCAAGGATTGTTTTTTCTTTCATAAATATTTTTTTTTAAATAAAAATATTTATACAAAATATTGGTGTGATATCATCCTACTGTTAGATCAAACTCTACCTGATGGTGATCTTAGCTAATGTTCTGGGTATGTTCCCGGATTGCTGGGAAGACACTGAGACCTGTTCTGTTTTTGTGTGTGTGTGTGTGTGTGTGTGTGTGTGTGTGTGTGTGTGTGTGTGTGTGTGTGTGTGTGTGTGTGTGTGTGTGTGTGTGTGTGTGTGTGTGTGTGTGTGTGTGTGTGTGTGTGTGTGTGTATGTGTGTGTGTGTGTGTGTGTGTGTGTGAGAACTGAATGGGCCCTGGATAAAAGTAGTCCACTATGAAGGGAAAATGATGCCATTTAGGAAACAGACAGTAAACAGACGAGCAGCCTGACTTACACTGGTTTATCATAGGAAGACATGTTCTCTATAGATAACACTGGGTTTATCATAGGAAGACATGTTATCTCTATAGATAACACTGGGTTTATCATAGGAAGACATGTTATCTCTATAGATAACACTGGGTTTATCATAGGAGGACATGTTATCTCTATAGATCACTGGGTTTATCATAGGAAGGCATGCTATCTCTATAGATAACACTGGGTTTATCATAGGAAGACATGTTATCTCTATAGATAACACTGGGTTTATCATAGGAAGACATGTTATCTCTATAGATCACTGGGTTTATCATAGGAGGACATGTTATCTCTATAGATAACACTGGGTTTATCATAGGAGGACATGTTATCTCTATAGATAACACTGGGTTTATCATAGGAGGACATGCTATCTCTATAGATAACACTGGGTT
>NC_138309.1:88095000-88387500 GCF_965601325.2 Salmo salar | reverse complement strand
TTCCTGCTTGTATTTTTCTCAGGTTTTTGCCTGCCATATGAGTTCTGTTATACTCACAGACATCATTCAAACAGTTGTAGAAACGTCAGAGTGTTTTCTATCCAAATGTACTAATAATATGCATATTCTAGTTTCTGGGCCAAAGTAGTAACCTGTTCAAATTGGGTACGTTTTTCATCCGGCCGTGAAAATACTGCCCCCTAGCCCCAACAGGTTTTAAACAGCCATCACTAACATTGAGTGGCTGCTGCAAACATACTGACTCAACTCCAGCCACTTTAATAAGGGAAAAATTGATGTAATAAATGTATCACTTGCCACTTTAAACAATGTCACTTTATATAATGTTTACATACCCTACATTACTCATCTCATATATATATATATATATATATATATATATATATATATATATATATATATATATATATATATACTGTACACTATACCATTCACTGCGTCTTGCCTATGCCGTTCGGGCATCACTCATTCATATATTTTTTTATTTACATATTCTTATTCATTCCTTTATACTTGTGTGTACAGGGTAGTTGTTGTGAAATTGTTAGGTTAGATTAATTGTTAGATATTACTGCATGGTCGGGAACTAGAAGCACAAGCATTTCGCTACACTCGCATTAACATCTGCTAACCATGTGTATATGACAACTAAAATGTGATTTGATTTGATTTGACTAACACACACACACACACACACACACACACACACACACACACACACACACACACTAACACACACACTCACAGGAGAAGGAATAGGAGATTACAGTTTTTTACAATCACTTTGGCACTAATTTCGGGAACCTTGATGTCATTTTTCAAAACTCTAGACACAAAACTCAAAACCAATGATGAAAATGAAACATTTTTCAAAACGCTAACCCTTTTTCCAATCGCTTGGATACAACACACATAAAGCTAAGATCATTTGTTCATTGAACTAAAATCACCTGTTCAAAATGAAACAACTTTAACATCAAAGTATTACCATTTCAAAATGCAATTCACACATTACATCTGAGATGACTGTCTATTCATTTCATTACAATGATCTAACTATCAATTGATACAACTGATCAAAATGATAAGTGACTGTTGCATTACTCTTAATGCATAGTTTTATTGTGGAAACTGACAAACAATATTCCATGTTTAGATCATGAAAGTTTCAGGATAACGAGATCCATTGACACCAATTACCGTGGAACATGAACCAATTGGACTACATTATCTATGGATGTAATACTTCATCATCATTCTTTATCAGACACTGTTTCTATAGTCCCATGTACCACTTTCCAGACCATGTTTTCAGATTTGACGTTACCGTACACTCATTGGCCACTTTATTAGGTACACCTATCTAGTACTGGGTAGGATCCCCTTTTGCCTCCACAACTGCTGGGGAGGCAGGTAGCCTAGTGGTTACAGCGCTGGACTTGTCAACCGATAGGTTGCAAGTTTGAATCCCTTGAGCTGACATGGTACAAATCTGTTGTTCTGCCACTGAACAAGGCAGTTAACCCACTGTTCCTAGGCTGTCATTGAAAATAAGAATTTGTTCTTAACTGACTTGGCTAGCTAAATAAAGGTAAAAAAATATATATAAATAAACAATAGCCTGAATTATTCACGGTGTTGTACGTTTAAGAGATGCCCTTCTGCACACCACTGTTATTTGAGCATTTGTGGCCTTTCTGTTAGCTTGAATGAGTCTGGACATTCTCCTCTGACCTCTCATTAGCAAGGTGTTTTGGCCCACAGAACTGCCGCTCACTGAATGTGTTTTGTTTATCGCACCGTTCTCTGTAAACTCTAGAGACTGTAGTCCGTAAAAATCCCAGGAAGGCAGCTGTTTCTGAGATGCTGGAATCACCATGTGTGGCATCAACATTCATACCACGGTCAAAGTTGCTTAGATTACTCATCTTGCCCGTTCTAATGTTAGGTCAAACAACAACTAAAGCTCTCTACTCTATATACTCTATATATTGAGTTGCAGGCAGCCACCTGATTCGCTGTTTGAATGTAACCTTCCTTGATGAGCTAAATCAGGTCTGTAGAGCATGACCTAATGTCAGGTTCCACCATGCTCAAATGGTGCAAGCGTGGTTTCAGGCCCAACCACAATGTACCACCCTGTACTTACCCCCATACTCTCCTTTCCTTAACCCATACTGAGGAATATTTCTCCACGCGGAGGTGGAAGGTATATGATAGGCGGTCCTTCACGAACAAGCCGCCCTTCGCCAGGGATGACGCATGCAATGACATCACGGCAGACCAGTGTCAGGCCTGGATTCGCCGGGATAGATTCTTCCCAAGATGTTTGGCTAGTGAAAACATCCATTGTGATGTGGATGAGAACCTGTGGCCAAATCCACAAGACAGGGTTGATGGAAATATAGAAGTACTGTAATCAATCTTTAGTTTTGCTTTTTTTACAGTGAGCCAGGTGAGGAACACAGTTCATCTTTAACAGGTTTTTCTTTTTTTTGTAGCTAATTATTTTTGCTTTTCTTCAAAGAAACCTATGTTGTGATTTTATTGTATTTCATCAATACATTTCATATTTTGTTCAATGATTCCACTGTGTCTGTAGTATTTCTCTCTACTAGTCCTTTTACACTGATGTATTTATGTGTAGCACCATAATGAAACATGTTTCACATATTTTGTACCACAATATTTAATGATTGTACGAACAACTACACAGTGAAACTATCGGTATCTTGTGTGTGGCTGATCTAAATGAATGTTCCTATGGTATTTCATGATAAATTCATTATTTGAACCAATGATTCTGCAAGTGCAAGGTTTAAATTTAAAGATATGAATCCACAATGCAATGTTTTGAACATTGGACAGCCTGTGTTACAAGTGATGAACGTTTTCAGTTTTGTGTCTAGAGTTTTGAAAAATGACCACAAGGTTCTGAAATTAGTGTCAAAGTGATTGTTAAAAACTTTAATAAACAATATAATTTACATCATGATCATAAACACCTGACATTGTTAGGTTAGATTACTCGTTAGATATTACTGCATGTTCGGGAACTAGAAGCACAAGCATTTCGCTACACTCGCATTAACATCTGCTAACCACGTGTATGTGACAAATAACATTTGATTTGATTTGATATGTTTGGGAGATAATATGTTGATAACATCACCTCTCTAATGGAACCTTGTAATCAGAGTTTCTACTAATAAACGGATGTGGGAGGAGAAATATGGAAATCTATTATTTCCAGGGGCAACAAGTGACTAAACTCCTAAACTAATTTCAGTGTTGAAGTGTTGTAGTCAGGGGGGTGGACAGGGGGCTCATGCGCCCCCACCCCGATGCCAATTTGACCCCCTCAATTATAAACCATGATGATTTTAATGGAAAGGATTTTCCCATCGTAACTACTGGTTTACACTAAACAGCACTAAACAATTCCCACATTTTATGATTGGATCCTCCCCCCACCCTCAACCACCAATTATGCTTTTGGTTTGGCCTGGTCCGTGGAGGCCGTGGTTTGTGAAGGGGGGAAAAAAAAGTTGAGCAAGGCTTGTCTTTAACAAACCCATTTCCCTCTGTGAGCTAACTTGTAACAAATAAAGAACAATAGTCACATTTAACATGGCAAATTCATAAGCACAAATAAGATTTATATAGAAAAGGATATTTTTTTAAATAGAGAGTTTCTAAACACACCTCACGTGTTTCACAAAACGAGTGATAATTGGTAACGGTTATATTGCCCAAATTTAACAGACAAACTCTGGTCGTATTATAAACGTTGAAACAACTGGTTTTCAGTAGGTGTACAGAATTAGAGAAGGGTTGTTTCTCTGAGTGACCTCGTGCCTGTTTCTCTTCCCAGTCAGAGGCAGCCTGCCTGTCTCACAGACTCTGACTAGCAGCAGCAACCTAGCCTCCTAATTTATGTATTGAAAAAAAAAAAAAAAAAACATTTTGAAGGCCAAAATTGTGGGAGGAAAATCTCTCATCATGTTTACGCAACCTAGTAATAATCCTGAGAATACTTCCAGAACCATCTTCTGAAAGAAGAGATGACGCCAACAAATCAAGGTCACCCTGTTTCTAGCTCCAAGACAACATTGTGGTTTTTGTGGGGGGTGTTATTTCTTGTACAATTTTCTTGGAAAACGTTGCTTATATTATTACCTGCATCCGTAAATAACATTTGGATATTAGATCGGCAGTCACTCACCAGAAATTAGAGCAGAAATTAGACTTCCCTGACCTGAATCATTTTCTTTGAACTTCCCGAGACAGCTTTATTCATCCCGGGGGTTGAACCGAAACATCGGAGCTGGAGAAGATAAAGAAGCGGGGCCTCAGTCAGATTTCCCACCGCTTCTGAATATATTACTCGCAAATGTTCAGTCCCTGGACAATAAAGTAGAAGATCTCAGGGTGAGGATATCCTTCCAGAGATACTATGTTTCACAGAATCATGTCTCTCTCCAGATATATTGTCCCTGTCCATTCAGTCCATTCTTCCTGTCCTTCCTGTCGCGCGGACAGGAAAAAATAACTGTCGCACGGAAAGGAGGAGGAGTTTGTTTGATGATTAACAACTCATGGTGTGATTGTTGAAACGTACAGGAACTCAAGTCCTTTTGTTGTCCCAATCTGGAATACCTCACAAGACAGGTGTATCAAAGCTGGGACTGAGAGACTGAGAAACAGTACAGTTGTATCAAAGCTGGGACCGAGAGACTGAGCAACAGCTTCTATCTCCAGACCATCAGACTGTTAAACAGTCACCACTAGGATGTTCCCCCATGATGGGAAGCAGTGATCTAGCTAATGATTAGCACAAATACAGATGGGCAACCCCATGCTTCAGCCTATTTATTTATAGCCACTATATGCATCAGTTGGGCTAATACATCAAGATGGCAAGATGCAGTAGATGGTATAGCGTACAGTATATACATATGAGATGAATAATGTAGGTTATGTAAACATTATCTAATATATAAAGTGGCAAGTGATAAATTGATTCCATCAATTTTTACATTATTAAAGTGGCTTGAGTTGAGTCAGTATGTAGGCAGAAGCCTCTCAATGTTAGTGATGACTGTTTAACAGTCTGATGGCCTTGAGATAGAAGCTGTTTTTCAGTCTCTCAGTCCCAGTGATGGCTGTTTAACAGTCTGATGGCCTTGAGATAGAAGCTGTTTTTCAGTCTCTCAGTCCCAGTGATGGCTGTTTAACAGTCTGATGGCCTTGAGATAGAAGCTGTTTTTCAGTCTCTCAGTCCCAGTGATGGCTGTTTAACAGTCTGATGGCCTTGAGATAGAAGCTCTTTTTCAGTCTCTCGGTTCCAGCTTTGATGCACCTGTACTGACCTCGCCTTCTGGATGGTAGCGGGGTGAACAGGCAGTGGCTCGGGTGGTTGCTGTCCTTGATGATATTTTTGGCCTTCCTGTGACATCGGGTGGTTTAGGTGTCCTGGAGGGCAGGTAGTTTGCCCCCGGTGATGCGTTGTGCAGACCTCACTACCCTCTGGAGAGCCTTCCGGTTATGGGGGGATGGCCACGCAGTCGTGGGTGAACAGGGAGTACAGGAGAGGGCTGAGAACGCACCCTTGTGGGGACCCAGTGTTGAGGATCAGTGGGGTGGAGATGTTGTTACCTACCCTCACCACCTGGGGCGGCCCGTCAGGAAGTCCAGGACCCAGTTGCACAGGGCGGGGTTGAGACCCAGGGTCTCGAGCTTAATGATGAGTTTGGAGGGTACTATGGTGTTAAATGCTGAGCTGTAATCGATGAACAGCATTCTTACATAGATATTCCTCTTGTCCAGATGGGTTAGGGAAGTGTGCAGTGTCATGGCGATTGCGTTGTCTGTGGACCTATTGGGTCGGTAAACAAATTGGAGTGGGTCTAGGGTGGCAGGTAAGGTGGAGGTGATATGGTCCTTTACTAGTCTCTCAAAGCACTTCATGATGACGGAAGTGAGTGCTACAGGGCGGTAGTCATTTAGCCCAGTTACTTTAGCTTTCTTGGGAACAGGAACAATGGTGGCCCTTTTGAAGCATGTGGGAACAACAGACTGGGATAAGGATTGATTGAATGTGTCCGTAAACACACCAGCCAGCTGGTCTGCGCATGCTCTGAGGACGCGGCTGGGGATGCCGTCTGGGCCTGCAGCCTTGCGAGGGTTAACACGTTTAAATGTTTTACTCACGTTGGCTGCAGTGAAGGAGAGCCCGCAGGTTTTGGTAGCGGGCCGTGTCAGTTGCACTGTATTGTCCTCAAAGCGAGCAAAAAAGTTGTTTAGTCTGTCTGGGAGCAAGGCATCGTGGTCCGCGACGGGGCTGGTTTTTCTTTTGTAGTCCGTGATTGACTGTAGACCCTGCCACATACCTCTCGTGTCTGAGCCGTTGAATTGCGACTCTACTTTGTCTCTGTACTGACGCTTAGCTTGTTTGATTGTCTTGCGGAGGGAATAGCTACACTGTTTGTATTTGGTCATGTTTCCGGTCACTTTGCCCTGGATTGAAAGCAGTGTTTCGCTCGTTCAGTTTTGCGCGAATGCTGCTATCAATCCACGGTTTCTGGTTGGGGAATGTTTGAATATTATGGACAAATATGTTCTTTCATTTTTGGAGGGGGAAATTATATTTTAAAGGTGACACCATAATTTAATGTTAATACATTTTGGAGAAGAAAAGTCACCAGGGCTGCGTTCAGTACGAAACAACTTCCTGGTTGATAGTTTAATAGTTCATTTAATTTCAGTTTATATGACAAAACAAGCAAGTATAGTGTGGAGAATCATTGTACCGCTGTGAATAATACTTTTCATAACCACGTTTTTTTTCAGCAGTTTGAAGCTGGTGTACAAAACCAAATGCAAAAGAAGCAAAAAAACTAAACTTATGAAAGGGAAGCCTAGAAAATAGTGCACATAGAACAGTTTCACCGCTTCATAAAATCACTATCAATGAGAATGACAGATCTATAAGACACATTTCTATGTGAATTTGGTCAGGTTCGCCCAAAAAGTGACATGTTGCAGCTTTAAACGGAAATGTTGCTGTTCTGTTAACGACCAGTTGAAAAACAGGGAGGAGATGAGTTGTGGGTTGAAAATGCACCGCTGCCCTTTAAATACATCACTCCTTGCTTTAAGCCACACCTCAACACACCCACCAAATGAAACAAATGTAGGTCACCTCAAAGTCTGTTGAAGAACGTTGATGAACTTTTGGGAGAAACGTGTCGTTCGGTACACAGCCATTATGCAACATAGCAAATGTTCAATCAAACTGAACGCATCCCAGAACTGACTTTCTCACAGTCGTTCGACCACAAAATTTCCAGTGTGATGACTTTCTGAACTCTTAAGACCAACATATTAAAGTAATACAGAAATTAACAGAATTTCAGTTGTCAAAATATTGACCAAATCATCAGAAAAATATTTGGATGTATTTTCGCTTCAAAATTCACCAGAAACAACAATTTCACATCTATTTCGTAAAAAAGAAATGTCACGAGGTGGCATGCCCCCCCCCCCCCCCCCAGACCCCCCCTTGAAGGATGTTGCCCCCGGAACCCATTGACCCTGACCCCCCCCCCCCCCCCCAATATGCAAAACAGAGTTACATTATTGGTTGTATATATCTGATTTTAAGTGTTGATGTGTTGAATATTATTGTACTTGTTTTTCCATTAGCCTTTTAAATGTTGAACTTTCACTTCCGACTGGGACACATATCTGGAATGTTTTATCCTTGAACAATCCAGAGAGGATCTGACTAGTAAAATGGCGAGAAATCCGACACCTCACTAAGTGTTCGCTGAGGATACTGCTGAAGGGCTAATGACAAACAGACTAGGACGAGGCCAAAGTGTGTGTGTGTGTGTGTGTGTGTGTGTGTGTGTGTGTGTGTGTGTGTGTGTGTGTGTGTGTGTGTGTGTGTGTGTGTGTGTGTGTGTGTGTGTGTGTAGTCCACCAATTAGGACTACGAAGTCGTACAACAATGACAACAGTTACAACATTGTCTGTGTGGCATTTAGTCGGCTGATTGGATGGATTAGGTTGGACAGGCTGTACAGAGCTCTATATTTCTGTATCTCAGGAAAATACCCCATTAGGACAGCGTTGTACAAATTTTATAGTCTTATCTATATAAAAAAGGAGACTTGAAGGCAGAGAATACTATTATCCTTCTCCATATCTCAGATTGACGCGAGGGACTTCTTTAGCATGTTCTGTCCTGGTGAAAATAAAACTTGGTTATGTAGCGGTTGGCAGAATAACACTGTCTATTTTATTCCTAGTCTTGATGTTTGTGATAAAGCAGTGGGTTGTGTGATAGTGAATCTCTCTCATGTCCCACGAGATAAAAGAGAAAACAGACGATGAAGATCACAAAGTCACGGGCCACAGCGTCTTCCTCTTCCTCTCTCTCTCTCTCTTGCAGACTTCCATCATTCATCCTCTTCTCATGCATGATTGAGAGGCCCCTCTGTCACTGCGGAGCGGAAGAAAGGAATGCATAATTTATATGCAGCTCCTTCAACACTCAGCTAGATGACAGGGTTTTTTTTTCTGGAACAAAATGGGACTTAGAAGGTGGGCGTAATGGGGGGCGTGGCCATTGGTGCGGTCGCCGACTGAACATTTAAGAGGTCCTCCTGTTGGCCGCAGTGCCAAAATGTAGCTGTTTTCTTGCAATTCTACACATTTTGCCATGAGACTGACAGAAAAATGTGGCCATGGCTTGTGCTATCTGAGTGACTCAAACATTATATCAAAATCAATGGGGGCTCCATGCCATGACAAAAATACTGAATGCATAATTTTTTACATTGTGGATTCTCCTTGACTCTCTAGCTTTTATTTTGGTGATTGTTAGATCTCAAAGATGATCTTACTGAAAAATATATAGCTCAATTATCTGTTCTACATACTTTATCTGGTTTTAGTCAATTGATTCGTTTAAGTTTACACTGAAAAGGTTTTTCATCCCATAGACGGCCGGAAAAAACACTTAGGCAGCCCGCCCAAGACTTTTTTCTATGCAGAAAAAACCCTGGATGTCATATGCTTCGTCTTCTGATGAGGAGAAATCAATTTCGGACCAATACGCAGCGTGGTAAGTGTCCATACTTATACTTTATTTACTAAACGTGAACACTAAACATAACAAGAAAACGAACGACAGTCCTGTGAGGCTACACAGCTATACAAAGAAACAACCACCCACAAACACAAGAGGAAATAAACCCACTTAAATATGGCCTCCAATTAGAAGCAACGACAACCAGCTGCTTCTAATTGGAGGTCGTTCCCAAAACTAACATAGAAATAGAACAACTAGAAATACGAACATAGAAATACAAAACATAGAACAATACCTAAAAAACCCCGACAACACAAAACAAACACCCCCCTGCCACGTCCTGACCAAACTACAATAACAAATAGCCCCTTATACTGGTCAGGACGTGACACAGGGATGACATGGTTAATGTTGACAAAGCACTGATTTAAAACCAACTTATAAGATTCGTTAAACTTTACGACAATTCTAAATTAAGATTAAAACAACAATCCTCTTCTTTAATAACTAACATTCAGCTCAAGACTTTTCCTTATGTTCTGGCATTCCCTGTAGCTCAGTTGGTAGAGCATGATGTTTGCAACACCAGGGTTGTGGGTTTGATTCACACGGGGGGCCAGTACAGGAAGAAAAAAAATGAAACGCAATGTATGCATTCACTACTGTAAGTCGCTCTGGATAAGAGCGTCTGCTAAATGACTAAAATGTAAAATGTTCTGTGTTTCTCTCTGTGCTAAGCTAATCGTTCAGATGGATTCTATGTTTCTCTCTGTGCTAAGCTAATCTTTCATATGGATTCTGCGTTTCCCTCTGTGCTAAGCTAATCTTTCAGATGGATTCTGTGTTTCTCTCAGTGATTGCTGAGATCCTGGTTGAAAACAGCAGAGGTGTATTTAGAGGGCAAGTTGGTCAGGATGATATCAATGAGGGTGCCCATGTTTACAGATTTGGGGTTGTACCTGGTAGGTTCATTGATCATTTGTGTGACACTGAGGGCATTTAACTTAGATTGTAGGACGGCCGCGGTGTTAAGCATATCCCAGTATAGGTCACCTAACAGTATGAACTCTGAAGATAGATGGGGGCAATCAGTTCACATATGGTGTCCAGGGCACAGCTGGGAGCTGAGGGGGGTCTATAACAATCGGCAACAGTGAGGGACTTATTTGTATTTTTTTAAAGAAGAAGCTCGAACTGTTTGGGCATAGACTTGGATAGTAATACAGAACTCTGCAGGCTATCTTTGCAGTAGATTGCAACACCGCCCCCTTTGGCAGTTCTATCTTGGCTTAAAATGTTATAGTTAGCGATGGAGATTTCAGGGTTTTTGGTGGTTTTCCTAAACCAGGATTCAGACATGGCTAGGACATCAGGGTTGGTGGAGTGTGCTAAAGCAGTGAATAAAGCAAACTTAGGGAGGAGGCTACTGATGTTAACATGCATGAACCCAAGGCTTTTACGGTTACAGAAGTCAACAAATGAGAGCGCCTGGGGACACACAGGGCCTGGGTTGAACCTCTACATCAGAAGAGAAACAGAGGAGGAGTAGGAAGAAGGTACGGCTAAAGGCTATAAGAACTGGTCGTCTAGTGCTTTGGGAACAGAGAATAAAAGGAGCAGATTTCTGGGCGTGGTAGGATAGATTCAGGGCATAATGTACAGACTAGGGTACGGTAGGGTGCGAGTACAGTGGAGGTAAACCTAGGGATTGAGTGACGATGAGAGAGGCTGCATCTCTGGAGGCGCCCGTTAAGCTAGGTGCGGTCTCCGCATGTGTAGGGGGTGGGGCAAAGGAGCTATCTGAGGCATGTTGAGCGGGACTAGGGGCTCCGCAGTAAAATAAAACAATGAGAGATAGCCTAAAAAACAGTATACAAGGCATGTTGACATTAGAGAGGGGCATAAAGCAATCACAGGTGTTGATTGGGAGAGCTAAGACAACAATGGATAAGACAACAACGGGTAAATAGCTAAAGCAACAAAAATGGGTAAATGGCAATGAATGGGCAGAGAGGGTCAGTTTGCTACACACAGGGCCTGAGTTTGAGGCTGGGGCCGACAGATAAACAAAACGAAGTACCATGTTAATGAACTGTCCAGCAGGCGTCAGCTGTGTAGCCGAGTGATCATTGGATCTAATGAGCAGCAATAGATGAAACAGGGTAGTTGTTGCTACGCTAGGTGAGCGGGAGGCACGGCATTCGGAAAGCTAGCGGGCCGGGGGCTAGCAGATGGGTCTTCACCGACATCCACAACGCAGAGGTCGGTTGAGAGCACATCGGCCGAATTACGTCAGCAGACCAGCAGACCAGTCGTGATGGATCAGCAGGGCTCTGTGTCGACAAAAGGGTCCAGGCCAAGTGGCAAGAGTGTAGTTGGTGTACTTCGTTGGCTGACCAGGAGATGGGCCTAGCTCGAGGCTAGCTCGAGGCTAACTGGTGCTTGCTTTTGGACAAGGGCGTTAGCCAACAATAGCCACTGGGTAGCAGCTAGCTAGCTGCGATGATCCGGTGTGCAGTGTTGCCAACAAATTTTCAGGATGAGTTTCTAGAGGCAGGTTGATTTGTTGCTAAAAGTTGCTAAATGACGTTGTGATGTCATTGCGTGATAACGTAAAACTGCGTCATTACGTAGAATACACAATAACGTTACTCAAATTAACTGGCCATCTCTGCAAAAAAATATGATTTGACATTTGTTCAGGTACAGACTCACACTCTTTTCTGTACAATTTTGATTGAGACATGTTGATTGATGTCGTAAGTTCTGTTCAAGATCAAACATTCGTGACGCTTGTAACGCGTGTCGTGTGTGGAGGACCAAGACGCAACAGGGAAGTGTATATTCATCTTTTTTAATACTGAAGAAGGAGAAACAAGTATACAATTAACGGAAACGACACTAACAGTTCTGTCAGGTGATAATCACAAAACAGAATACAACTACCCACAATACAAACAAACCCCTAATTATAGGACCTTCAATCAGAAGCAACGAGGAGCCGCTGCTTCCACTTGAAGGTCAAGAACAAAACTGCACATAGAAACAGAGTGACTAGAATAAACATAGAAAATGCCCTAACATAGAACATATACCAAAACTCTAGACCACTCTAATCAAACACCCCTTGTCTATACACATAGACTAACAATCCCCGAAACATATAAACAAAATGCCCCCTGCCACGTCCTGACCATACTAAACACTAACAAATAACACCTTTACAGGTCAGAACGTGACAGTGACCAACTATATTCATTGCGTTTGGCTCGTCGGACCCGTACTACTGCTGCTGCAGTCAACCAACAATGACTTGTAATTTGCTGAAATTGCTGCTGCCCTGCTGCTGCCTGTGCACAAGCTGAGCGCCTGCGGTGATGTCACTCACAATGCACTTTTGCAGCCAGGCACGTGTGTTGTGACTGAGTTTGTGACAGAGAAACTAATCCAGCTCAGTTCTCCTTATAGCTGTTTAGGTATCTGGTAGGCATGGTAACTAACCCAGATCAGTTCTC
Source organism: Salmo salar (assembly GCF_965601325.2). NCBI lineage: Eukaryota > Metazoa > Chordata > Actinopteri > Salmoniformes > Salmonidae > Salmo > Salmo salar. Next base: position 88,374,864 of record NC_138309.1, on the reverse strand, counting down.
CTTATAGCTGTTTAGGTATCTGGTAGGCATGGTAACTAACCCAGATCAGTTCTCCTTATAGCTGTTTAGGTATCTGGTAGACATGGTAACTAACCCAGATCAGTTCTCCTTATAGCTGTTTAGGTATCTGGTAGACATGGAAACTAACCCCAGATCAGTTCTCCTTATAGCTGTTTAGGTATCTGGTAGACATGGTAACTAACCCAGATCAGTTCTCCTTATAGCTGTTTAGGTATCTGGTAGACATGGTAACTAACCCAGATCAGTTCTCCTTATAGCTGTTTAGGTATCTGGTAGACATGGTAACTAACCCAGATCAGTTCTCCTTATAGCTGTTTAGGTATCTGGTAGGCATGGTAACTAACCCAGATCAGTTCTCCTTATAGCTGTTTAGGTATCTGGTAGGCATGGTAACTAACCCAGATCAGTTCTCCTTATAGCTGTTTAGGTATCTGGTAGACATGGTAACTAACCCAGATCAGTTCTCCTTATAGCTGTTTAGGTATCTGGTAGACATGGAAACTAAATCGTTTTTGTGTCATTTAGGGGGAAAATGCATTTTAGCGTTTGAGTCACTTTTCAAAAGTTGCTAAAAGTTCCAAATAAATTTTTTTAAAGTAGCTAAATGTGTTGCTAGGTGCTGTTTGAAAAACAAGTTGCCAGGGTAGTCTGAAAAGTTGCTAAATCTAGCAACAAAATTGCTAAGTTGGCATCACTGTCGGTGTGATCATCCAGAGCTTGCGGCAGGAATCCGGTAATGTAGTGGGGTAAAAAAGCAGTCCGATATGCTCAGGGCTGATATCACGCTGTGCACACTGGGCTATCCGGGCTATCTGGGCTAAAGCGGCTGGTGTCTGAGCAGAAGGTAAAGACAGCTGGCAGTGGCTAACAATGACTAAATAGCTAGTAGCTAATTAGCTGCCTAGCTTCTGATGGAGGTTCCAGTTTTAAGATTAAAAATAAATTGCAGATCTGTACCACATTTGGAGATGCGGGTTGCAGGAAGGTATATTTCATCCGAAAATGGAAAAAAGAGATTGAACTATATTGAAATGTACACAAAAAAAAAAGGGAAAAAAACTGTTTATTTACACGGGACAAATACAAACACGTTTACTGCTACTCCATCTTGGATCTGTGCTAAGCTGATCTTTCAGATGGATTCTGTGTTTGTCTCAGTGCTAAATTAATCTTTCAGATGGATTCTGCTAAATTGTTCTAGTCTCTTGTGGAAGCTGAAGCAGCCAGGGATTTGTGGTTGTTATTAAGGACTCAAAATGGTCCATCAATGAGGCTTCTGGGGAGCGGAGAAACAGAGGAATAGGTAAAAGAGAGAGAGAGACTATTTCTGTCTGGAGTGTCTTGTCGTGTGGTGTTTTTCAGGTCTACACTACATTAAACCACATCTCTATACTGCATTATACCACAGCTCTACAATACATTATACGACAGCTCTACAATACATTATACCACAGCTCTACAATACATTATACCACAGCTCTACAATACATTATACCACAGCTCTACAATACATTACACCACAGCTCTACAATACATTATACCACAGCTCTACAATACATTATACCACAGCTCTACAATACATTACACCACAGCTCTACAATACATTATACCACAGCTCTACAATACATTATACCACAGCTCTACAATACATTAAACCACAGCTCTACAATACATTATACCACAGCTCTACAATACATTATACCACAGCTCTACAATACATTATACCACAGCTCTGCAATACATTATACCACAGCTCTACAATACATTATACCACAGCTCTACAATACATTATACCACAGCTCTACAATACATTATACCACAGCTCTACAATACATTATACCACAGCTCTACAATACATTATACCACAGCTCTACAATACATTATACCACAGCTCTGTTCATAGGCCGACAGTGAAATTAAGAATTAAACGCCACAGGATTACACTGGCGTCCCACCTAGCCCATAGAGGTTAACCTCCCTGGGCGAGGTGGGAAGTTTGCGTCCCACCTAGTCAACAGCCAGTGGAATCGCGTGGCGCGAAATACAAATACCTCAAAAATGCTATAACTTCAATTTCTCAAACATATTACTATTTTACACCATTTTAACCTCTTAGGGCTAGGGGGCAGTATTTACACCGCCGGATAAAAAACGTACCTGATTTAATCTGGTTACTACTCCTACCCAGTAACTAGAATATGCATATACTTATTAGATATGGATAGAAAACACCCTAAAGTTTCTAAAACTGTTTGAATGGTGTCTGTGAGTATAACAGAACTCATATGGCAGGCAAAAACCTGAGAGATTATTTTACAGGAAGTGGCCTGTCTGACCATTTATTGGCTTTCTTTGACATCTCTTTCCAAAACAAAGGATCTCTGCGGTAACGAGAGTCTTGTCTTTAAATAGCTGTAAAATAGTCATATGTTTGAGAAATTGAAGTAATAGCATTTCTAAGGTCTATGAAAATCGCGCCACAGGATTCAACTGGCTGTTACGTAGGTGGGACGATTTGGTGCCACCTAGCCCAGAGAGGTTAAACACAAGACTCTCGTTAATCTAACCACATTGTCCGATTTCAAAAAGGCTTTACAGCGACAGCAAAACATTAGATTATGTCAGGAGAGTACCCTCCCAAAAATAATCACACAGCCATTTTCAAAGCAAGCATATATGTCACAAAAACCAAAACCACAGCTAAATGCAGCACTAACCTTTGATGATCTTCATCAGATGTCACTCCTAGGACATTATGTTATACAATACATGAATGTTTTGTTCAATCAAGTTCATATTTATATCAAAAACCAGCTTTTTACATTAGCATGGGATGTTCAGAACTAGCATACCCACCGCAAACTTCCAGTGAATTTACTAAATTACTCATAATAAACATTCACAAAATACATAACAATTATTTTAAGAATTATAGATACAGAACTTCACTTTTCGGCGAAAGCACATTTTGCAATATTCTGAGTACATAGCCCAGCCATCACGGCTAGCTAATTTGACACCCACCAAGTTTGGCCCTCACCAAACTCAGATTTACTATAAGAAAAATTGGATTACCTTTGCTGTTCTTTGTCAGAATGCACTCCCAGGACTTCTACTTCAACAACAAATGTTGTTTTGGTACCAAATAATCCATTGTTATATTCAAATACCTCCGTTTTGTTCGTGCGTTCAGGTAACTATCCGAAGGGTGACGCGCGAGCGCATTTCGTGACAAACAAATTCAAAATATTCCATTACCGTACTTAGAAGCATGTCAAACGCTGTTTAAAATCAATTTTTATGCTATTTTTCTCGTAAAATAGCGATAATATTCCATCCGGGCGACGTTGTATTCATTCAAAGGTTGAAATATTTTTTTTTTGAATTCTCATGAACGCGCTTCTCTCAGTCTCACTGTTCCCAGGCTGACCACTCACAAACAGAGCTGCTGTACTTCGCCCAGAGACTGCAGACACCCCATTACACATTCTGGTGCCTTCTGAGAGCCAATGGAAGCCTTAGAAAATGTCACGTTACAGCAGAGATGCTGTATTTTCGATAGAGATGCAACTGAAGGATAACAAATTGTCAGACAGGGCACTTCCTGTATGGAATTTTCTCAGGTTTTGGCCTGCCAAATGAGTTCTGTTATACTCACAGACACCATTCAAACAGTTTTAGAAACTGTAGAGTGTTTTCTATCCAAATCTACTAATTATATGCATATTCTCGTTTCTGGGCAAGAGTAGTAACAAGTTTAAATCGGGTACGTTTTTTATCCGGCCATGCAAATACTGCCCCCTAGCCCCAACAGGTTTTAACAGACGCTCATATCCTGTCACGACCTGACCAGTAAAAGGGGTTATTTGTTATTGTAGTTTGGTCAGGACGTGGTAGGGGGTGTTTGTTTTATGTTTCAGGTTTTTTTGGTTAATGTTCTATGTTAGTATATTTCTATGTTCGTTCTAGTTTTTCTATTTCTATGTTTAGTTTATTGGGTTGACCTTCAATTGGAGGTAGCTGTTCCTCGTTGCCTCTAATTGAACGTCCTATTTAGTAGGGGTGTTTTTTAATGGGTTTTTGTGGGTAGTTGTTCCATGTGTAGCTGTGTTTTTTCATCGTTGTTTTTGTTTAAGTGTTTATTTTGGTTTTTTTCATAATTAAGAAGATGAGTATACACATTCCCGCTGCGTTTTGGTCCCATCCTTATGACAAAAGTGACAGAACTACCCACCACTAAAGGACCAAGCAGCGGAGGAAGCAACAGCAGGAGGACTATACAGAGTCATGGACCTGGGAGGAGATCCTGGATGGGGCAGGACCTTGGCACCAGGCTGGGGAGTACCGGCGCCCTAAGGAGGAGCTGGAGGCAGCCAAGGTGGAGCGGCGCCATTACGAGGCGTTATACGCACCGAGAGGCAAGTGCGAGATGCACCCCCCCAAAAAAATGTTTGGGGGGACACATGGGTAGTTTGGCTGAGCCAAGGGTGAGCCCTAAGCCAACTCCCTATGCTTATTACGGTGAGCGACAGATCAAGAGAGCACCGTGCTATGCGGAAGTACGCAAGATCTCGCCCATTCGCACGCACAGTCCGGTGAGAGCGATACCAGCCCCCCGCAAGTGCCGTGCTAGAGTGGGCATCCAGCCAGGTAGGAGTATGCCTGCACAGCACATCTGGCCACCAGTGCATCTCCTAGGCCCAGGCTACCCTGCACCTGCTCTACGCACGGCAGCCATCAGTCCTCTGCACAGCCCAGTTCGCCCTGTGCCAGCACTCCGCCCATGCAGGGCTACTGTTACAATCCAGCCAGGTACGGGTTGTGCAGGCTGTGCGTTCCAGACCTCCAGTGCTTATTCATGGCCCAGTGTATCCAGTTCCTGCTCCCCGCACTAGTCTTGAGGTGCGTGTTACCAGTCTAGCACCTCCAAAGCCAGCACCACGCACCAGGCCTCCAGTGCGTCAGCCCAGTCCAGTACGTCCTGTTCCTGCTCCTCGCACTAGCCTTGAGGTGTGTGTCCCTAGTCTGGCGCCTCCAAATCATCCCCACGCGCCAGGCCTGTAGTGCATCAGCCCAGTCCAGTACGTCCTGTTCCTACTCCTTGCACTGGCTTTGAGGTGCGTGTTACCAGTCGGGCGCCTACAAAGCCAACACCACGCACCAGGCCTGTAGTGTGCCTGTCCAGTCCAGAGCTCCCCGTCCAGAGCTTCCGACGACAGTACCCCATCTAGAGCTTCCGGCGACAGTGCCCCATCTAGAGCTTCCGGCGACAGTGCCCCGTCTAGAGCTTCCGGCAATGTCCTACAGTCCAGAACCGACAGAGACGGCCCACAGTCCGGAACCGACAGAGACGGCCCACAGTCCGGAACCGACAGAGACGGCCCACAGTCCGGAACCGACAGAGACGGCCCACAGTCCGGAACGGACAGAGACGGCCCACAGTCTGGAACCGGCGCAGCCAGAGTCGCCCTCCAGTCCGGAACCGGCGCTCCCAGAGTCGCCCTCCAGTCCAGAGCTCCCAGAGTCGCCCTCCAGTCCGGAGCTCCCAGAGTTGCCCTCCAGTCCGAGGTCTCCAGCGATGCGCATCAGCCTGAGGTCTCCAGCGACGAGCCTCAGCCCGAGGTCTCCAGCGACGCACCTTAGCCTTGAGCCTTTAGCGGGGGTGGACAGGTTAGGTTGGGGACTAAGGCCGGAGCCTGACCCACCTCCATAGTAGGAGGATTGGGGAGGGGGGGGTGTAGCACAAGAAATGTCAGTGATGGTGGCCACCCTCCCTTCCCTCCCTTTTGTTTGGGATTATTTTGTTTTGGGGTTTATTTTTGTGTTTTTTGTTTGAGGAGCACCTTGGGGGGGGGGGGGCACCTTGGGGGGGGGGCGGGAGGTACTCTGTCATGTCCTGACCAGTAAATGGGGTTATTTGTTATTGTAGTTTGGTCAAGACATGGCAGGGGGTGTTGGTTTTATGTGTTTCGTTTTTTTGGGGTTAATGTTCTATGTTAGTATTTTTCTATGTTCGTTCTACACAGACAGTATCTAGCCATCAGTATCCAGACAGTATCTAGCCATCAGTATCCAGACAGTATCTAGCCACAAGTATCCAGACAGTATCTAGCCATCAGTATCCAGACAGTATCTAGCCACAAGTATCCAGACAGTATCTAGCACACAAATATCCAGACAGTATCTAGCCACCAGTATCCAGACAGTATCTAGCCATCAGTATCCAGACAGTATCTAGCTACCAGTATCCAGACAGTATCTAGCCACCAGTATCCAGCCAGCATCTAGCCAGCAATATTCAGACAGTATCTAGCCAACAATATCCAGACAGTATCTAGCCACCAGTATACAGACAGTATCTAGCCACCAGTATCCAGACAGTATCTAGCCACTAGCATTAAGCCAGCAGTGTTCAGACAGTATCTTATAGAAAGTATCTCATAGACATTATCTAGCCTCCAGTACTCAGACAGCATTTAGACAACAGTATCCAGACAATATCTAGCAGCCAATATCCAAACAGTAGCTAGCAATCATTATCAAGACAGTTTCTAGCCTCCAATATCCAGACAGTATCCAGCAACCAGTATCCAGACAGTATCTAGCCTCCAGTACTCAGACAGTATCTAGCCACCAGTATCCAGACAGTATCTAGCCAATATGTATCCAGACAGTATCTAGCCACCAATATCCAGACAGTATCTAGTCACCAATGTCCAGACAGTATCTAGCCACCAGTATACAGACAGTATCTAGCCACCAGCATGTAGCCATCAGTATTCAGACCGTATCTAGCCTCCAGTATTCAAACAGTATCTAGCCTCCAGTACTCAGACAGTATCTAGCCACCAGTATCCATACAGTATCTAGCCACCAATATCTAGACAGTATCTAGCCACCAGTACACAGACAGTATCTAGCCACAAGTATCCAGACAGTATCTAGCACACAAATATCCAGACAGTATCTAGCCAGCAGTATCCAGACAGTATCTAGCCATCAGTATCTAGCCACCAGTATACAGACAGTTTCTAGCCACCAGTATCCAGACAGTATCTAGCCAACAATATCCAGACAGTATCTAGCCACCAGTACTCAGACAGTATCTAGCCACCAGTATTCAGACATTATCTAGGAATCAGTATCAAGACAGTATCTGGCCACGAAAATCCAGACAGTTTCTAGCCATCAATATCCAGACAGTATCTTGCGACCAGTATTCAGACAGTATCTAGCCTACTTTTTTAAGACAGAATCTAGCCTCCAGTTCTCAACAGTATATAGCCACCAGTATCCAGACAGTATCTAGCCACTAATATCCAGACGGTATCTAGCCACCAATATACAGACAGTATCTTGCCACCATTATCTAGCCAGCGGTATTCAGACAGTAAATAGCCACCAATATCCAGACTGTATCTAGCCACCAATATCCAGACAGTATCTAGCTATCAGTATACAGACAATATCTTGGAATCAGTATCCAGACAGCATCTGGCCACCAGTATTCAGACAGTATCTAGCCACCAGTATCCAGACAGTATCTAGCCACCAGTATCTAGCCACCAGTATCCAGACAGTGTCTAGCCTACAATATCAAGACAGTATCTAGCCACAAGTATCCAGACAGTATCTAGCTATCAGTATCCAGACAGTATCTGGCCACCAGTATCTAAACAGTTTCTAGCCACCAGTTTACAGACAGTATCTAGCCACCAGTATCAAGACAGTTTCTAGCCACCAGTATCCAGACAGTATCTAGCCATCAGTATTCAGAAGATATCTGTCCACAGGTATCCAGACAGTTTCTATCCACCAGTATTCAGACCGTATCTATCCTCCAGTATTCTGACAGTATTTAGCCACCAGTATCCAGACAGTATCTAGCAACCAGTTTACAGACAGTATCTAGCCACCAGTATACAGACAGAATCTGGCCACCAGTATCCAGACAGCATCTAGCCACCAGTATCTGGCCACCAGTATCCAGACATTATCTAGCCACCAGTTTACAGGCAGTATCTGGCCACCAGTTTACAGACAGTATCTAGCCTCCAGTACTCAGACAGTATCTAGCCACCAGTATCCAGACAGTATCTAGCCTCCAGTATTCAGACAGTATCTAGCCTCCAGTATTCAGACAGTATCTAGCCACCAGTAACTAGCAACCACTATCCATACTGTATCTATTCACCAGTATCCAGACAGTATCTAGCCACCAGTATACAGCCAATATCTAGCCACCAGTATCCAGACAGTATCTAGCCAACAGTATCTAGACAGAATCTGTCCACACGTATCCAGACAGTGTCTAGCCACCAGTATCCAGACAGTATCTAGCTATCAGTGTACAGACATTATCTTGGAATCATTATCCAGACAGCATCTAGCCTCCAATATCCAGACAGTATCTAGCCACCAGTATCCAGACAGCATCTAGCCAACCGTATCCAGACAGCATCTAGCCAACCGTATCCAGACAGTATCTAGCCACCAGTATCCAGACAGTATCTAGCCAACCGTATCCAGACAGTATCTAGCCACCAGTATCCAGACAGTATATAGCCTCCAGTATTCAGAAGGTAATTGGCCACCAGTATCCAGAAGGTAATTGGCCACCAGTATCCAGACAGTATCTAGCCACCAGTATTCAGAAGGTATCTGGCCACCAGTATCCAGACAATATCTAGACATGAGTATCCAGACAGTATCTAGCCACCAGCATATAGACATGATCTAGCCAACAGTATCCAGACAGTATCTGGCCACCAGTATCCAGACAGTATCTAGCCACCAGTATCTAGACAGTATCTGGCCACCAGTATCTAGCCACCAGTATCCAGACAATATCTAGCCTCCAGTATCCAGACAATATCTAGACATGAGTATCCAGACAGTATCTAGCCACCAGCATATAGACAGTATCTAGCCACCAGTATCTAGACAGTATTTGGCCACCAGTATCTAGACAGTATCTGGCCCCCAGTATCCAGACAGTATTTAGCCACCAGTATCTAGACTATATCTAGAAACCAGTATCTAGACAGTATCTAGCCAACAGTATCTAGTTTCCAGTATCTAGTCTCCAGTATCTAGCCAGCAGTATCTAGCCTCCAGTATCTAGCCTCCAGTATCTAGCCTCCAGTATCTAGCTACCAGTATCTAGTCTCCAGTAGCTTGTCTCCAGTATCTAGCCAGCAGTATCTAGCCAGCAGTATCTAGCCTCCAGTATCTAGCCTCCAGTATCTAGCCTCCAGGATCTATTCTCCAGTATCTAGTCTCCAGAAGTTAGTCTACAGTATCTAGCCAGCAGTATCTAGCCTCCAGTATCTAGTCTCCAGTATCCAGCCTCCAGTATCTAGCCTCCAGTATCTAGACTCCAGTAGCTAGCCTCTAATAGCTAGCCTCCAGTATCTAGCTACCAGTATCTAGTCTCCAGTATCTAGCCTCCAGTATCTAGTCTCCAGTATCTAGTCTCCAGTATCCAGCCTCCAGTATCTAGCCTCCAGTATCTAGACTCCAGTAGCTAGCTTCCAGTGTCTAGCCTCCAGGATCTAGCTACCAGTATCTAGTCTCCAGTATCTAGTCTCCAGTATCTACCCTCCAGTATCTAGCCAGCAGTATCTAGTCTCCAGTATCTAGCCTCCAGTATCTAGTCTCCAGTATTTAGCCTCCAGTATCTAGCCTCCACCATTATCTAGTTTCCAGTATCTAGTCTCCAGTATTTCATCTCCTGTAGCTAGCCTCCAGTATCTAGACTCCAGTAGCTAGCCTCTAATAGCTAGCCTCCAGTATCTAGCCTCCAGGATCAAGCCTCCAGTATCTAGACTCCAGTAGCTATCCTCTAATAGCTAGCCTCCAGTATCTAGCTACCAGTATCTAGTCTCCAGTATCTAGCCTCCAGTATCTAATCTCCATTATCTAGCTACCAGTATCTAGTCTCCAGTAGCTAGTCTCCAGTATCTAGCCAGCAGTATCTAGCCTCCAGTATCTAGCCTCCAGTATCTAGTCTCCAGTATCTATTCTCCAGTATCTAGTCTCCAGAAGTTAGTCTACAGTATCTAGCCAGCAGTATCTAGCCTCCAGTATCTAGTCTCCAGTCTCCAGCCTCCAGTATCTAGCCTCCAGTATCTAGACTCCAGTAGCTAGCCTCTAATAGCTAGCCTGCAGTATCTAGCTACCAGTATCTAGTCTCCAGTATCTAGCCTCCAGTATCTAGTCTCCAGTATCCAGCCTCCAGTATCTAGCCTCCAGTATCTAGACTCCAGTAGCTAGCCTCCAGTGTCTAGCCTCCAGGATCTAGCTACCAGTATCTAGTCTCCAGTATCTAGTCTCCAATATCTACCCTCCAGTATCTAGCCAGCAGTATCTAGTCTCCAGTATCTAGCCTCCAGTATCTAGTCTCCAGTATTTAGCCTCCAGTATCTAGCCTCCACCATTATCTAGTTTCCAGTATCTAGTCTCCAGTATTTAATATCCTGTAGCTAGCCTCCTGTAGCTAGCCTCCAGTAGCTAGCCTCTAATAGCTAGCCTCCAGTATCTAGCATCCAGGATCTAGCCTCCAGTATCTAGACTCCAGTAGCTATCCTCTAATAGCTAGCCTCCAGTATCTAGCTACCAGTATCTAGTCTCCAGTATCTTGTCTCCAGTATCTAGCCTCCAGTATCTAGCCTCCAGTATCTAGCTACCAGTATCTAGTCTCCAGTATCTAGTCTCCAGTATTTAGCCTCCAGTATCTAGTCTCCAGTATCTAGTCTCCAGTATTTAGCCTCCAGTAGCTAGCCTCCAGTATCTAGCTACCAGCATCTAGCCTCCAGTATCTAGTCTCCAGTATCTAGCCAGCAGTATCTAGCCTCCAGTATCTAGCCTCCAGTATCTAGCCTCCAGTATCAAGCCTCCAGTATCTAGCCTCCAGTATCTAATCTCCAAAAGTTAGTCTCCAGTATATTGCCAACAGTATCTAGCCAAACATATCTGGTCACCAGTATCTAGCCACTTATAACTTAGCCATTGGTATCTAGCCTCCAGTATATATTCACCAAAATCTAGCCACCGATATCTAACCTCCAGTATCTAGCCTCCAGTATCTAGCCTCCAGTATCTAGACAGCAGTATCTAGCCTCCAGTATCTAGCCTCCAGTAGCTAGCCTCCAGTATCTAGCTACCAGCATCTAGCCTCCAGTATCTAGTCTCCAGTATCTAGCCAGCAGTATCTAGCCTCCAGTATCTAGCCTCCAGTATCAAGCCTCCAGTATCTAACCTCCAGTATCTAATCTCCAGAAGTTAGACTCCAGTATTTTGCCAACAGTATCTAGCCAAACATATCAAGTCACCAGTATCTAGCCACTTATACCTTAGCCATTGGTATCTAGCCTCCAGTATATATTCACCAATATCTAGCCACCGGTATGTAACCTCCAGTATCTGGCCTCCAGTATCTAGCCTCCAGTATCTAGACTCCATTAGCTAGTTTCCAGTATCTAGTCTCCAGTATTTCATCTCCTGTAGCTAGCCTGCAGTATCTAGCATCCAGTATCTAGCCTCAGGTATCTAGCCACCATTATCTAGTTTCCAGTATCTAGTCTCCAGTATTTCATCTCCTGTAGCTAGCCTCCAGTATCTAGGCACCAGTATCTAGCCTCCAGTATCTAGCCTCCAGTATCTAGGCACCAGTAGCTAGCCTCCAGTATCTAGCCACCATTATCTAGTTTCCAGTATCTAGTCTCCAGTATTCCATCTCCTGTAGCTAGCCTCCAGTATCTATCCTCCAGTATCTATCCTCCAGTATCTAGCCTCCTGTAGCTAGCCTCCAGTATCTAGGCAAAGCTATATCCAGTGGTTTTACCTGGTTCCCTCTCACTGATTCCCTCTCACTGCCTCCCCTGCCTCGTCTCAGTGGAGATATCCTCTGCTTGTTCCGTTTGGGATGTTTTTTTTTGGTCTCGGAGGAGGAAAGCTCTGACACCTGTCAGTCAAGGCAAAATTTTAGGCAGTGGGATGGGGATGTCTTTAAAAGCATGAATACGTGCTGAGATGTGAGTCTAAACTCTGTCGGGACCAACTACCTGTGGTGGCGTCTCAAATGGGAAATGGAATTCACAGCAATATTTGTTGGGAAGTTTTCACAGCTTTTCTTTTCTCTTCCCTTCACACACAGTAAATCCTTCACATCTAAAAACACAGAACATTCGCACGGCTGTGTCTCCTGAGGACACAACTTAATATGAATCAACATCGATTTTCCCTGTTTTAACTCGAACTATAGCATAGTGCAGTGCAGGAGAGGTCAGAAGAACCCGGAAAACAGGACCAAACAGAATGGCCTTAGGTCCCAGACCTGTGTGTAGTTTTCACTAACAACACGGTAGCAAAACAATAACTCACAAGCACTTCTAGTCTTTCCAAAATGGCTGTTCTGCTCTCTCTGGTGTAATCTTCTCGGTTTTGTTTCTTGCTCCACTACACCAATAGATTGTTTTTCCAAAAATCTGCAATGGAGAATATTGTCAACATCAGTCCAATGGAACACAGTCAAATAAACATTTTTAGAGAAGAGAAATGAATTATACAAACACCTATGAGAGAAAATCTGAGTGATTTTCTGAAAATAGAATTAATGCATGACTTTTTTACATGGACTCCAGTCACACAAACACTAACAAAGACACACACACGCGATGGTGGCGCTGACGGTGCGCGCATCTTCATGGTTCCTGCTCGATTTCAAGACCGAAGGGGGGGGCTAAACCGAGTCAAGACCAAGACCATAGGGGGGTCTAAACCGATTCAAGACCGAGACCATAGGGTGGCTAAACCGAGTCAAGACCATAGGGGGGTCTAAACCGATTCAAGACCGAGACAAGAGGGGGGCTAAACCGAGTCAAGACCGAAGGGGGGGGGGGGCTAAACCGAGTCAAGACCGAGACGGGGAAGGGGACAAGAGGTCCGAGACCAAATCAAGACCGAGTCCAGAAAAATCGAGTCCAATTCAAGACTATGACTGTCATTTTGTCAAATCGTCACAATAATAAGAGTCCAAAATCTCCAGTATTTCTGTGTTCATATTTCAGAATACACTTCTAGACTTTCAGAGAAAGGCTAAAGATTTATAATTATTATGATATTATTTTCAGTTCTGTTCTGATTTTATCTCTTCAGTTTTTGTTAGAAAGGATAAGTGTAACGCTTAAGAAAAATAAGATCCAATCAGAATTTTTATTTTGGCTGTCTCTGTGGAGATGAATCTAACCAGCTAAGTCAGCCTTTTGTTGTCGGTTAGTTTGCAGCAGGTGTTATCGAAGAGGATGTTGTTGCTAATTTGTTAGCTTCTCCCTTTTCAATGAATATCTTTCAACAAGAAGTTCAGTTTCAAATGAGCATCATCTGTTGAGTGGAACGTTGTTTTATTTAAACTTTTTCACACTAGTTACTTTGTGTGCTAAACGTGATTTTTTTTTACTTTTTTAATAAGTAGTAGTTGTTTGTGTTGTGAAATGCTTAGCCTAATGGTTATGTTTTGTATTCTTATGATTGGGATCTACTGGCTTATTATGTCCGAGTGAATGGACTGCTGACGTTCCATCGGCCCTATCGAGTGGTGTAGTGGGGCCTGGAGAAGTGTGTCCTGTGTGAAGGAAATGTGCCGTGTGTGAAAAAATCCTGTTTTCCTATGGACAGATTTTCACTCTCAAAATAAAACATTTTGCAGGGTGTAGTTGTCCCTTAATTCAATTAAGCAAAACAAAAATCCCCCCCCAATTGACAATTCATCATAATATCATTCTGTCAGGTAAGCCTACATTACAGTCAACATTTAATTGGGAAGTTTTTTTTTGGAAAAGCCTTTAGAAATATTCATGCTAACAGTGAATGATGACTGGATTGCACATCACAAATAGCCTACTAACCAAGACTAAGGACCAAACTTGTTCAATATCTGGTTTGCATACCCATTGTTGCCTTAGTTTACTGGTAGATATCATAGCCTGAAATGTATTGCCTACACTCCGGCTACCGATGTCATTCTTCTGTGAGCTGCTCCACGCCAAAACCAGTTGAGAACTGAACACTCTTGCTGACTGCAGATATTCTGCTGAAACGATGCTATTTCATGTGATTTGTGATTGTGTAGGTTACTTTGTGCATGATTTCTCTATTGTACTACATAATGAATAAGTCGTATACATCCACTACTTTGATACGCAACAGTAGGGATTAAGAAGTGAATATAAGCAATGCCCATTGAAAACATAGTGGGTATAGGGTTTATGCTTGCTTATAGTCCCGTGTAGCTCAGTTGGTAGAGCATGGTGTTTGCAACGCCAGGGTTGTGGGTTCGGTTCCCACAGGGGACCAGTATGGAGAAAAAGATTTATGAAATGTATGCATTCACTACTGTAAGTCACTCTGGATAAGAGCATCTGATAAATGACTGAAATGTAAATGTATAGCATCTGCTACATCACTGGCCCTTTGTGTTTTACTAATGTGCGCTGGTATTACAGCTACTGTCCTTTCAGCATCACGAGCCTGTCACACATAAAAGGCCTAGGTCCAATGGGTTTGCCACTGCACAAACATGTCTATAATAGATATAAAGACTTTATAGATATAATTTCCCCCTGTCTCCCCTTTACTAAGAGTGAGAGTGCAAATTTCCCCCACTCTTCCCTGCCATCTACGTTTGAGGATATTTGTCAATGAAAGTAAAGGACAGTAACGTTACTAGTAAAGTAGGAATCGCAGGTTTCAATAGGCAATAAGATATAGTTAATGTTTAATCACAGGTTTCAATAGGCGATAAGATATAGTTAATGTTTAATCACAGGTTTCAATAGGCGATAAGATATAGTTAATGTTTAATCACATGTTTCAATAGGCGATAAGATATAGTTAATGTTTAATCACAGGTTTCAATAGGCGATAAGATATAGTTAATGTTTAATCACAGGTTTCAATAGGCGATAAGATATAGTTAATGTTTAATCACAGGTTTCAATAGGCGATAAGATATAGTTAATGTTTAATCACAGGTTTCAATAGGCGATAAGATATAGTTAATGTTTAATCACAGGTTTCAATAGGCGATAAGATATAGTTGAATCCGGTTTCAATGGCGTGGGCACAGGTTTCAATAGGCGATAAGATATGAGTTAATGTTTAATCACAGGTTTCAATAGGCGATAAGATATAGTTAATGTTTAATCACAGGTTTCAATAGGCGATAAGATATGATTAATGTTTAATCACAGGTTTCAATAGGCGATAAGATATAGTTAATGTTTAATCACAGAGGGACATCAGGGAATGTTATGTCTTTGTTTTTACAGAGACGTGCCATATAGAAAATTCACTCGACTCTGCAATTCAACAGACAGCTTTTCCATTTTACATATGGATCGAACGGTGGTTTCAAGTAAGAGCAGGGGGAGGTGTATGTTTTCTCATCAACAATTCCTGGTGTACCGAAGTTGAAAATATGTCAAGCTCCTGTTCACCAGACCTGGAGTTTCTGATGCTAAAATGCTGACCCCACCTTATGATGAGTGAATTCACATGTGTTATTATCACAGCTCTGTACATACCGCCACAAGCAAACACCAAGGCAGCACTCAGCGAACTGTACAAGAACATTAGCCAGCAAGAATCCTCTCACCCGGAAGCTTTATTGTCACGGGAGATTTTAATCAAGCAAGTTCAAAACAAATTCTTCCAAAATATCACCAACATGTATCCCTCCCCATGAGAGGAATCAATGTGTATACAAACATCCATCTGACCCCACTTCGGCCAATCCGATCATGTCTCTCTGTTCCAGAACGAACCTAGACGACTCGTTGTAGGCCTGAAGGCCAAGAAGACAAATCAGCCTATAGGGAGGAGGTAAGTGAACTGGCATTATGGTGACAGAACAACAACCTATCTGTCAATCTCAGCAGTGAGTTGATTGTTGACTTCAGGAAGCGGAGCAGGGAACACACCCCGTTAACAGGACCGCAGTAGAGAGAGTCAGCGGTTTTAAGTTCCCTCGTCGTCCACATCACAGAGGACTTGACATGGACCAACAACTGTTGTCAAGAGGGCTCAACAGCATCTCTACTTCCTGAGACGGCTGAAGAAAATCGTTATTGCACGCCGGGTCCTCTCCAAATACTACCACTGCTCTATCGAGAGTGTCCTGACCAGTTGGATCACAGACTGGTACGGGAATTGCTCTGTCTCCGACCGCAAGGCCCTCCAGTGGGTGGTGAAGTCAGCCCAGTACATCACTGGGGCTGTGTTCCCACCTATTCAGGATATCTATTTGAAACGATGCCTGGGGAAGTTCCACATCATTAACAAGGGTCCCACACACCCCAGCCATGAGCTGTTCACCGTCGGGCAGACGATATCGGAGCATGAGGTCTGATACCAAACAGGCTCAGAGACAGTTTCTATCTACAAGTCATCAGACTGCTGAACACTTGAACTGGACTGACCACCTGCTCTGATTCTCCACACCTTAGAACGAACGAACGAACACACACACACACACACACACACACACACACACACACACACACACACACACACACACACACACACACACACCACACCCCCCCCCCCCTGCTGCTACCAGACACTTATTTACTATTGCTAATACTGCATAATTTAAACACTTGACCACCAATCACCCCTTCCATGATACATGTGTAAATATAGTTATACATATGGTGCCATCTTGTATTATAGTTAAAGTGCCGTCAGAAAGCATTCATACCCCTTGACTTATTTCCCACTTTTACAGCCTGAATTCAAACATTTTATTTCTAAATTGTTTATTTTTTATTACATTTTGACCCATCTACCAATAGGTCCTTCATTTATGAGGCATTGGAAAACCTCCCTGGTCTTTGTGGTTGAATCTGTGTTTGAAATTCACTGCTCGACTGAGGGACCTTACAGATAATTGTACGTGTGGGGGTACAGAGATGAGGTAGTCATTCAAAAAATCATGTTAACCACTGTTATTAACAATGCAACTTATTATGCGATTTGTCAAGCAGATTTTTACTCCAGAACTTATTTAAAAGCGTTGAATACTTTTTTGACTCAAGACATTTCAGCTTTTCATTTTTTATTCATTTGTAAAAATTCTAAAAACATAATTCCACTTTGACATTATGGGATATTGTGTGACAGTGACAAAAACATATACAAATTTGAAATTCAGGCTGTAGAACAAAATAATATGGAAAAAGTCAAGGGGTGTGAATACTTTTCGAAGGCCCTGTATGGTAAAACATTTATACTACAGAGCCATTTCCTTTATGTTCCTATCATTATATATCGCTGCATTCTGGAGAAGGAACCAGCAGTAAGCATTAGGTTGGACGGTGTATGCCATGTGTAAGCATTTCATGTGTATCCTGTACATATCCCATACATACGACTAATAAAATTGGAAACACACACACACACACACACACACACACCCCCTCAAATCAAATCAAATGTATTTATATAGCCCTTCTTACATCAGCTGATATCACAAAGTGCTGTACAGAAACCCAGCCTAAAACCCCAAACAGCAAGCAATGCAGGTGTAGAAGCACACACACACACACACACACACACACACACACACACACACACACACACACACACACACACACACACACACACACACACACACACACACCCTTCTCATACACACACACAGTCAACCTTCACACACACACACCCTCTCATACAAATCAAATCAAATTGTATTTGTCACATGCGCCGAATACAACATTGAAATGCTTACTCACAAGCCCTTAACCAACGATGCAGTTTGGGGTGCAAATAGTCTGGGAAGCAATTTTATTAGCTGTTCAGGAGTCTTATGGCTTCGGGGTAGAAGCTATTTAGAAGCCTCTTGGACCTAGACTTGGTGCTCCGGTACCGCTTTCCGTGTGGTAGCAGAGAGAACAGTCTATGACTAGAGAGTCTTTGATGATTTTTAGGGCCTTCCTCTGACACTGCCTGGTATAGATAAAGGTCCTGGATGGCAGGAAGCTTGGCCCCGGTGTACTGGTCCGTACGCACTACCCTCTGAAGTGCCTTGTGGTCGGAGGCAGAGCAGTTGCAATACCAGGCAGTGATGCAACCAGTCAGGATGCTCTCGATGGTGCAGCTGTAGAACCTTTTGAGGATCTGAGGACCCATGACAAATCTTTTTAGTTTCCTGAGGGGGAATAGGCTTTGTCGTGCCCTCTTCACGACTGTCTTGGTGTGCTTGGACCATCTTACGTTGTTGTTGATGTGGACGCCAAGGAATTTGAAGCTCTCAACCTGCTCCACTGCAGCCCCGTCATTGAGAATGGGGGCGTGCTCGGTCCTCTTTTTCCTGTAGTTCACAATCATCTCCTTTGTCTTGATCACATTGAGGGAGAGGTTGTTGTCCTGGCACCACATGGTCAGGTCTCTGACCTCCTCCCTATAGGCTGTCTCCTCATTGTCGGTGATCAGGCCTACCTCTGTTGTGTCATCAGCAACCTTAATGATGGTGTTAGAGCTTTGACTGGCCGTGCAGTCATGAGTGAACAGGGAGTACAGGAGGGGACTGAGCACGCACCCCTGAGGGACCCCCGTGTTGAGGATCAACGTGGCGGATGTGTTGTTACCTATCCTTACAACCTGTGGGCGGCCCGTCAGGAAGTCCAGGATCCAGTTGCAGAGGGAGGTGTTTAGTCCAAGGGTCCTTAGCTTAGTGATGAGCTTTGAGGGCACTATGGTGTTGAATGATGAGCTGTAGTCAATGATGAGCAGTCTAACATAGGTGTTCCTATTGTCCAGGTGGGAAAGGGCAGTGTGGAATGCAATAGAGACCGCATCATCTGTGGATCTGTTGGGGCGGTATGCAAATTGGAATGGGTCTAGGGTTTCTGGGATAATGGTGTTGATGTGAGCCATGACCAACCTTTCAAGGCATTTCATGGCTACGGACGTGAGTGCTACGGGTCGGTAGTCATTTAGGCAGGTTACCTTGATGTTCTTGGGCACAGGGACTATGGTGGTCTGCTTGAAACATGTTGGTATTACAGACTCACTCAGGGACAGGTTGACAATGTCAGTGAAGACACTTGCTAGTTGGTCAACACATGCTCGGCGTACACGTCCTGGTAATCCGTCTGGCCCTGCGGCCTTGTGAACGTTGACCTGTTTAAAAGTCTTACTCACATCGGCTACGGAGAGCGTGATCACACAGTCATCCGGAACAGCTGATGCTCTCATGCATGTTTCAGTGTTACTTGCCTCGAAGCGAGCATAAAAGTTAATTAGCTCGTCTGGTAGGCTCGTGATGGAGGGCATAGCGGGATTTCTTGTATGCTTTATACACACACACACACACACACACACACACACACACACACACACACACACACACACACACACACACATCCTTTCATACACACACACACCCTCTCATACACACACACACACACAGTCAACCTTCACACACACCCTCTCATACACACACACACACACACACACACACACACACACACACACACACACACACACACACACACACACACACACACCCTCTCATACACACACACAGTCAACCTTCACACGTTCCTCCAGGCACACACGTCCTCATACTCCGCACGCACACACACACACACACACACACACACACACACACACACACACACACACACACACACACACACACACACACACACACACACACACACACACACACACACACACATCCTCTCCAACCTTCAGACAAACTCCCCCAATGCAGCCCACACACACACACACACACATCTGTCCCCACAGCACACATACGCAAACACAATCAGACAAACAACCACCCCCACGCTCTCTCTCCCAACATGCTTTTCTCCCGGTGCGTCCTTGGTTCTGGTTAGGTCCTGTCTTTCAGCTCCGTGTTGCTGTGCTGCCGTGTGATAAGACTGCTGATGCCATGCGACCACAGTGTCAAGGATTAAAGAAAATAATCCGCTGTAACAAGAGAACATTTTGGGATGGGGGAAAAGAAAGAGAGAGAGAGAGAGAGGCTGACAGAAAAGTCGTCTTTTAATGAAATATCCTCCTTCGTTGTCAGTTAAGTGCGGAGTGGCATACATGTTTTTTTGGGGATAGTCTACAGATACTATGACCATCTGTATGACCACAGTATGACCATCAGTATGACCATCTGTATGACCATCTGTATGACCATAGTATGACCGTCTGTACAGCATCTATCAACAGTATAGTCTACAGATGGATGCTCTACAGATGGTCATACTATCGGATAGGAGAGGGGGGGAGGAGGAGACGGGAGGGGAGAGGAGAGGGAGGAGGAGGGATGGAGAGAGGAGGAGGAGGAGGGAGGGAGAGGGTGGGGGAGGGGGAGAGGAGAGGAGAGGAGGGGGAGGTGGGACGGAGAGAGGAGGAGGAGGAGGGAGGGAGAGGGTGGGGGAGGGGGAGAGGAGAGGAGGGGAGGTGGGATGGAGAGAGGAGGAGGAGGAGGAGAGAGCGCTACCGCACAAACATAAAAATTGGTCTTCACGCTACATGGTGAGATGTGTCACTGTATAATTAACGTCTCATTGTCATAACTACGGTGAGCATCTTAATTAGACAGTCAAACAACAGAGAGGACAGCCGCCAGCCAACCAGCCACGTAAAGAGCAGTTCTCTGTTTGAGAATAGGACGCTTCTGCATCTGCACTGAAGCATTCAACTGAATGAGCAAAGGGTGTCCCAAACGTGCTCTGGTTAAAAGTAGTGCACTATGTAGGGGATAGGGTACATATAGCTCTGGTTAAAAGTAGTACACTATGTAGGGGATAGGGTACATATAGCTCTGGTTAAAAGTAGTACACTATGTAGGGAATAGGGTACATATAGCTCTGGTCTAACATAGTGCACTATGTAGGGGATAGGGTCCATACAGCTCTGGTTAAAAGTAGTTCACTATGTAGGGAATAGGGTCCATATAGCTCTGGTCTAAGTTATTGCACTTTGTAGGTAATAGGGTACATATAGCTCTGGTCTAACATAGTGCACTATGTAGGGGATAGGGTCCATACAGCTCTGGTTAAAAGTAGTGCACTATGTAGGGAATAGGGTACGTATTGATGCTGGTGTAAAGTAGTGAACTTTGTAGGGAAAAGGGTGCCATTTGGGAGACAGTAAGGGACAGACGGAGACAGTAGGGACAGGCCTAGATGTACTTTCAGAGTTAGTGACCTAGTTAGTTAAAGTACTTTCAGAGTTAGTGACCTAGTTAGTTAAAGTACTTTCAGAGTTAGTGTCCTAGTTAGTTAAAGTACTTTCAGAGTTAGTGTCCTAGTTAGTTAAAGTACTTTCAGAGTTAGTGACCTAGTTAGTTAAAGTACTTTCAGAGTTAGTGTCCTAGTTTAAAGTACTTTCAGAGTTAGTGACCTAGTTAGTTAAAGTACTTTCAGAGTTAGTGACCTAGTTAGTTAAAGTACTTTCAGAGTTAGTGTCCTAGTTAGTTAAAGTACTTTCAGAGTTAGTGACCTAGTTAGTTAAAGTACTTTCAGAGTTAGTGTCCTAGTTAGTTAAAGTACTTTCAGAGTTAGTGACCTAGTTAGTTAAAGTACTTTCAGAGTTAGTGTCCTAGTTAGTTAAAGTACTTTCAGAGTTAGTGACCTAGTTAGTTAAAGTACTTTCAGAGTTAGTGACCTAGTTAGTTAAAGTACTTTCAGAGTTAGTGACCTAGTTAGTTAAAGTACTTTCAGAGTTAGTGTCCTAGTTAGTTAAAGTACTTTCAGAGTTAGTGTCCTAGTTAGTTAAAGTACTTTCAGAGTTAGTGACCTAGTTAGTTAGCTCGTTTACATTTTTCTTTTTCCCTTCTGCTCCTACATTGCTTATCGTCCTGACCGGGGATGTTGGGGTGGTCGGTGATTGATTGCTAAAGGCTGGTTTTTCAAGGACTCACTGTGAAGGTGCAGGGACAGACATGCTCAGCTAACCTTAGCCGCCATTGATTAATGCTGGCTGGAGTGATTTGTACGTCTCTGGTCAAGAAAAGAGAGCGGTTAGAGAGTACACAGCTTCCTTTTGCTTTAATAGAGAAAGAAACACACTTTCTTCCTACCCCTTCCATCCCTCCTCTCCTTCCATACCTCCTCTCCTTCCATCCCTCCTCTCCTTCCATCCCTCCTTTCCTCTCCTTCCATCCCTCCTCTCCTTCCATCCCTCCTCTCCTTCCATCCCTCCTCTCCTTCCATCCCTCCTCTCCTTCCATCCCTCCTTTCCTCTCCTTCCATCCCTCCTCTCCTTCCATCCCTCCTCTCCTTCCATCCCTCCTCTCCTTCCATCCCTCCTTTCCTCTCCTTCCATCCCTCCTCTCCTTCCATCCCTCCTCTCCTTCCATCCCTCCTCTCCTTCCATCCCTCCTTTCCTCTCCTTCCATCCCTCCTCTCCTTCCATCCCTCCTCTCCTTCCATCCCTCCTCTCCTTCCATCCCTCCTCTCCTTCCATCCCTCCTTTCCTCTCCTTCCATCCCTCCTCTCCTTCCATCCCTCCTTTCCTCTCCTTCCATCCCTCCTCTCCTTCCATCCCTCCTCTCCTTCCATCCCTCCTCTCCTTCCATCCCTCCTCTCCTTCCATCCCTCCTTTCCTCTCCTTCCATCCCTCCTCTCCTTCCATCCCTCCTCTCCTTCCATCCCTCCTCTCCTTCCATCCCTCCTCTCCTTCCATCCCTCCTTTCCTCTCCTTCCATCCCTCCTCTCCTTCCATCCCTCCTTTCCTCTCCTTCCATCCCTCCTCTCCTTCCATTCCTCCTCTCCTTCCATCCCTCCTTTCCTCTCCTTCCATCCCTCCTCTCCTTCCATCCCTCCTCTCCTTCCATCCCTCCTCTCCTTCCATCCCTCCTGTCCTCTCCTTCCATCCCTCCCTCCTCTCCTTCCATCCCTCCTTTCCTCTCCTTCCATCCCTCCTCTCCTTCCATCCCTCCTTTCCTCTCCTTCCATCCCTCCTCTCCTTCCATTCCTCCTCTCCTTCCATCCCTCCTTTCCTCTCCTTCCATCCCTCCTCTCCTTCCATTCCCCCTGTACTTCCATCCCTCCTCTCCTTCTATCCCTCCTTTCTTTCCATTCCTCCTCTCCTTCCATCCCTCCTCTCCTTCCATCCCTCCTCTCCTTCCATCCCTCCTTTCCTCTCCTTCCATCCCTCCTTCCTCTCCTTCCATCCCTCCTCTCTTTCCTTCCATCCCTCCTCTCCTTCCTTCCATCCCTCCTCTCCTTCCTTCCATCCCTCCTCTCCTTCCTTCCATCCCTCCTCTCCTTCCTTCCATCCCTCCTCTCCTTCCTTCCATCCCTCCTCTCCTTCCTTCCATCCCTCCACTCCTTCCATCCCTCCTCTCCTTCCATCCCTCCTCTTTTTCCTTCCATCCCTCCTCTCCTTCCTTCCATCCCTCCTCTCCTTCCTTCCATCCCTCCTTTCCTTCCATCCCTCCTCTCCTTCCATCCCTCCTCTCCTTCCTTCCCTCCTCTTTTTCCTTACATCCCTCCTCTCCTTCCTTCCATCCCTCCTTTCCTTCCTTCCATCCCGCCTCTCCTTCCATCCATAAAACCAGCAAACAATCATATCACAATGCTGTTCGTTCGGTGGTGAAAAGTGATTTAGATGGCAGAACCAGTCACACACACACACACACACACACACACACAGACGCACATGCACACACACACACACATGCACGTACACACACACACAAACACCCAGATGCACACACACACCCACACGCGCACACACACACACAGACAGACAGACACACAGACAGACCCACATGCGCAAGCGCACGCGCACACACACACACACGCGCCCGCCCACACACACACACACACACACACACACACACACACACACACACACACACACACACACACACACACACACACACACACACACACACACACACACACACACACACACACACACACACACACACAGCCCATCTCACCACAGCTTGGATACAGGCAGCCCATCTCTCCACAGCTTGGATACAGGCAGCCCATCTCTCCACAGCTTGGATACAGGCAGCTCATCTCTCCACAGCTTGGATACAGGCAGCCCATCTCTCCACAGCTTGGATACAGGCAGCCCATCTCTCCACAGCTTGGATACAGGCAGCCCGTCTCGCCACAGCTTGGATACAGGCAGCCCATCTCTCCACAGCTTGGATACAGGCAGCCCATCTCTCCACAGCTTGGATACAGGCAGCCCATCTCTCCACAGCTTGGATACAGGCAGCCCATCTCTCCACAGCTTGGATACAGGCAGCCCATCTCTCCACAGCTTGGATACAGGCAGCCCATCTCTCCACAGCTTGGATACAGGCAGCCCATCTCTCCACAGCTTGGATACAGGCAGCCCATCTCTCCACAGCTTGGATACAGGCAGCCCGTGTCTGTAGAATTGTTTTATTTTTGTAATGTGTTTAGTTTGGTAAATTGTTTTGTAAATATTAATTAATATTTGTGGTGCCACTAATTAAACAATTCATTATTTAAATCAATATTATCAATATTGGAATTATTAATATTATTAAAATATTTTTTATAATGCAGGGACAGGGAGTTAAAAAAATGAAACCAAAAGGATTTTTCAAATAACTTTTAGGGGTTCCCCCCACAGTTTCAATTTGAAGAACCCCTGAAGGATACTCCAGGAACCTTTACCTTTATGAAGAAAAAGCTAATTATCATGGTGCCCAGTACCCCTACTTCTCACGGCTAAGGTTTTTTGGCAACGGGCACTTTTCAGCAGGAGTTTACCGATCGGCATCTCACATCCCTCGATGTGCCAGTGTTTTTAAATTCAATCATTAGCAAAACGAAGTGTAACGTACAATTTCCATACACCATTGAATAGCAGGTTGAAGTCAAGAGGGGTGTCTTTGCCATCAATGTTTTTGAACATATATGGTTAATTCGGGGCATTTTCAAAATGCAAATAGCCAAGGTCATGCACGAGCAACGAGGCTGAGAATAATTGGTATTTATCAAAGGTTACCTCCTACCGGTGTGCTTATGATGCTCGTAGGATTGTTTGATAAATATAACATCCCAGTGTCTGTTGGAAAGCAAACTGAACCAAGTTTTCCTCTAGGATTTTGCCTGTGCTTATAGCTCCATCCTGTTTATTTATTTTTTATCCTGAAGAACTCCCCAGTCCTTAACGATTACAAGCATACCCATAACATGATACAGCCACAACTATGCTGGAAAATATATAGAGTGGTACTCAGTAATGTGTTGTATTGAATTAGCCCCAAACATAAAACGTTGTATTCAGGACAAAAAGTGAATCGCTTTGCCACATTTTTGGCAGAATTACTTTAGTGCCTCGTCTCAAACAGTATGCATGTTATGGAATATTTTTATTCTATAAAGGCTTCCTTCTTCTCACTTTAAATGTATTTTAATTAGTAAGTTCACCATGCTCAAAGGGATATTCAATGTCTGCTTTAAAAAAATATATATATATTATTTTATTTACCAATAGGTTCTCTTTGCGAGGCATTGATAAACCTCCCTGGTCTTTGTGGTTTTAAATTCACTGCTCGACTGAGGGACCTTACAGATAATTGTATGTGTGGGGTACAGAGATGAGGTAGTCATTCAAAAAATTATATTAAACACTATTATTGCACACAGAGTGAGTCCATGCAACTTATTATGTGACTTGTTAAGCACATTTTTACTTCTGAACATATTTAGGCTTGTCATAACAAAGGGGTTGAATACTTATTCACTCAAAACATTACAGCTTTTCATTTTTAATTAATTTGTTAAAAAAAATAATAACTCATCTAAAAACATAATTCCACTTTGACAGAATGGGGTATTGTGGGTAGGCCAGTGACTCAACATCTCCATTTAATCCATTTGAAATTCAGGCTGTAACACAACAAAATGTGGAAAAAGTATAGGATTATGAATACTTTCTGAAGGCACTGTATCTCCCAGGCAATGCTCTCAGTGACACCTGAAAGGAACATAACAGAATAAACATTATGGAGCCAAGTGCAACATGTACAGCCAACACCTACACATGGCAGCATGTACAGCCAACACCTACACATGGCAACATGTACAGCCAACACCTACACATGGCAGCATGTACAGCCAACACCTACACATGGCAGCATGTACAGCCAATACCTACACATGGCAACATGTACAGCCAACACCTACACATGGCAGCATGTACAGCCAACACCTACACATGGCAGCATGTACAGCCAACACCATTCACATGGCAACATGTACAGCCAACACATACACATGGCAACATGTACAGCTAACACCTACACATGGCAACATGTACAGCCAACACCTACACAGGGTAACAAACTAAACACCTTCTTTGCCCGCTTTGAGGATAACACAGTGCAACCGACACGGCCAGCTACCAAGGACTGTGGGCTCTCCTTCTCCCTGGCCGTGGTGAGTAAGATATTTAAACGTGTTAACCCTCGCAGGGCTGTCGGCCCAGACGGCATCCCTAGCCGCGTCCTCAGAGCATGCGCAGACCATCTGGCTGGTGTGTTTACGGACATATTCAATCTCTCTCTATCCCAGTCATGCTGTCCCCACACGCTTCAAGATGGCCACCATTGTTCCTGTTCCCAAGAAAGCCAAAGGTAACTGAACTAAATGACTATCGCTCCGTAGCACTCACTTCTGTCATCATGAAGTGCTTTGAGAGACTAGTCAAGGATCAAATCAACTCTACCTTACCTGCCACCCTAGACCCAGTTCAGTTTGCATACCGCCCCAATAGGTCCACAGACGATGCAATCGCCATCACACTGCACACTACCCTATCCCATCTGGACAAGAGGAATACCTATGTAAGAATGCTGTTCATTGATGACACAACAATAGTAGGCTTGATTACCAACAACAACGAGACGGCCTACAGGGAGGAGGTGAGGGCCCTCGGAGTGTGGTGTCAGGAAAATAACCTCACACTCAATGTCAACAAAACAAAGGAGATGATCGTGGACTTCAGGAAACAGCAGAGGGAGCAGCCCCCTATCCACATCGACGGGACAGTAGTGGAGAAGGTGGAAAATTGTAAGTTCCTCGGCCTACACCTCACCGACAATCTGAAATGGCCCACCCACAAAGACAGTGGGGGTGAAGAAGGCGCAACAGCGCTGCAGAGGTTGGTGCAGTCTGCACAACGCATCACCGGGGGGAAAACTATCTGCCCTCCATGACACCTACAGCAACCGATGTCACAGGAAGACCAAAAAGATCATCAAGGACAACAACCACCCGAGCCACTGCCTGTTCACCCCTCTATCATCCAGAAGGCGAGGTCAGTACAGGTGGATCAAAGCTGGGACCGAGAGACTGAAAAACAGCTTCTATCTCAAGGCCATCAGACTGTTGAACAGCCATCACTGGGACTGAGAGACTGAAAAACAGCTTCTATCTCAAGGCCATCAGACTGTTAAACAGCCATCACTAACTCAGAGAGGCTGCTGCCTACATTGAGACTTAAAGTCTTTGGCCACTCTAACAAATGGATCACTAGTCACTTTATTAATGCCACTTTAATAATACATATCTTGCATTACTCATCCCATATGTATATACTGTACTCTCTACCATCTATTGCATCTTGTCTATGCCGGTCGGCCATCGCTCATCCATACATTTATATATACATATTCTTATTCCATCCCTTTACTTAGATTTGTGTGCATTAGGTAGTTGTTGTGAAATTGTTAGATTAATTGTTAGATATTGCTGCTTTGTCAGAACTAGAAGCACAAGCTTTTCGCTACACTCGCATTAACATCCGCTAACCGTGTGTTTGTGAACAAATAAAACGTGATTTGATTTGGAATTTCACTGCCGGTGTGGCAGTTATACGGTCACTGCATCCCTTTATACCAATTGAGCAACAATTGAACGCCATGCAACAAAGAATTCAGGCTGTTCTGGATGCAAAGTTGGTTCGACCCAGTACTAGATGGGTGTACCTAATAAACTGGCCAGTGAGGGTAT
Source organism: Salmo salar (assembly GCF_965601325.2). Classification (NCBI taxonomy): domain Eukaryota; kingdom Metazoa; phylum Chordata; class Actinopteri; order Salmoniformes; family Salmonidae; genus Salmo; species Salmo salar. The sequence goes on along the minus strand of NC_138309.1, from coordinate 88,346,803 downwards.
ATACATCATTAGGCTGTATGTATTTATAGATATAGACCTACTGTAAATGTGTAATATTGCAGAATCACGGTCTTTATTGCAAAAATAAATATAAAATAAAAACAACTTTAAGCTCCTTAAGCAAAGGAAGAATATCAAGTTGAAAACTTGTGAAATGTCCCTTTAAGCTGCATATTCAAAGGAGGAATATCAAGTTGAAAACTTGTGAAATATCCCTTTAAGCTTCATATTCAAAGGAAGAATATAAAGTTGAAAACTTGTGAAATGTCCCTTTAAGCTGCATATTCATTTGATAGAGGTAATGAACTGCCCATTTATCAACACAGCAATTGATAAAACAGGTCCATGTTTGCAAAACAAGTGTTTTTTTTTTAGTTTATGTCAATATTACACAGGTAAACTAACGTTTACAGAGACCAGGAATGGAGACAGGCTCTATAGACCTATAGACCTCTATATCTCAGTGACTATGTCCATCACACCACCACTTCCTGTTATGTTGGACAGCTACTTTATTCTCAATGACATGTATTGCTAAAATTAAGGTTTAAGGAAATACAGGCAGCCACCACATTACCATCATTCAAGCATGATGGTGGTGTAAGTATAAAAGCAATGCTTGTTTTCATATCATTAAAACAAGTTTTTTTTAAAGTAGTGAAATGGGATTAGCATGGTGTCCAATAATTTAACTTCAAATCAAATCAAATTTTATTTGTCACATGCTCCAAATACAACAGGTGTAGACCTTACAGTGAAATGTTACTTACAAGCCCTTAACCAACAATGCTTTAAGAAGTTAATAAAAATAAATGTTAAGTAAAAAATTGATAATAGAAAATAAAAGTAACAAATAATTAAACAGCAGCAGTAAAATAACAATAGTGAGGTTATATACAGGAGGGTACTGGTACAGAGTCAATGTGGAGGGGCACCGGTTAGCTGAGCTAATATGTACATGTAGGTAGAGTTAATAAAGTGTCTATGCATAGATAATAAACAGAGAGTAGCAGCAGCATAAAAGAGGAGTCTGGGTAGCCTTTGATTAGCTGTTCAGGAGTCTTATGGCTATGGGGGTTAGAAGCTGTTAATAAGAAGCCTTTTGGACCTTGACTTGGCGCTCTGGTACCGCTTGCCGTGCAGTAGCAGAGAGAACAGTCTATGACTAGGATGGCTGGAGTCTTTGACAATTTTTAGGGCATTCCACTGACACCGCCTGATATAGAGGTCTTGGATGGCAGGAAGCTTGGCCCCAGTGATGTACTGGGCCGTACGCACTACCCTCTGTAGTGCCTTGCGATCGGAGGCCGAGCAGTTGCAATACCAGGCAGCGATGCAACCAGTCAGGATGCGCTTGATGGTGCAGCAGTGGAACCTTTTGAGGATCTGAGGACCCATGACAAATCTGTTCAGTTTCCTGAGGGGGAATCGGCTTTGTCATGCCCACTTTGTTGTGTGGCTCAGTTGGTAGAGCATGGTGTTTGCAACGTCAGGGTTGTGGGTTAGATTCCCACGGGGGACCAGTACGGAGAAAAAAATGTATGAAATGTATGCATTCACTACTGTAAGTCTTTCTGGATAAGAGCGTCTGCTAAATGACTAAAATGTAAATGTAATGTCTTAGTGTTTTTGGACCATGATAGTTTGTTGGTGATGTGGACACTAAGGAACTTGAAGCTCTCAACCTGTTCCACTACAGTCCCGTCAATGAGAATCATCTCTTTTGTCTTGATCACGTTGAGGGAGAGGTTGTTGTCCTGGCACCATACAACCAGGTCTCTGACCTCCTCCCTATAGGCTGTCTCGTCGTTGTCGGTGATCAGGCCTACCACTGTTGTGTCATCGGAAAACGTAATGATGGTGTTGGAGTTGTGCCTGGCCATGGAGTCATGAGTGAACAGGGAGTACAGGAGGGGACTGAGCACGCACCCCTGAGGGGCCCCCGTGTTGAGGATCAGCGTGGCCCATCAGGAAGTCCAGAATCCAGTTGCAGAGGGAGGTGTTTAGTCCCAGGGTCCTTAGCTTAGTGATGAGCTTTTAGGGCACTATGGTGTTGAACGCTGAGCTGTAGTCAATGAATTCCTCCAGTACGGGGTGAGTAATTGCTGCCCTTATATCAAGAAGCTCTTTTCGGTCATAAGACATGTTGGCAGAAACATTATGTACAAAATAAGTTACAAATAACGCGAAAAAACATACACAATAGCACAATTGGTTATGGGATCGTAAAACAGCAGCCATCTCCTTCGGCGCCGTTGTACACACTTGTATGCAGAACAAATCATATTATTGTGGAAGCACCTCTAACATTATGAATCAGGCTGTTTGAGGTTTGAATCCTGAGCAACCTGCCTTCACATAGTCTGAAGTACAATAGACCAACATAGCTACTGTAGAAGGTCAAAGCTGTGGGCTAGAAAACCTTGGGTGGAGTAGGCTTTGTGGTGCTCCAGAACTTCCTTTCTTTTTCAGATTCAGACCAATCCCTACTTCTCACTTAAAACATAGTTTTTTTATTTTTGAAATAGGCCATTGTTTCTATGGGTTACCACCTAATATTAGAATATTGTTTCAATAGACTACCACCTAATATTAGAATATTGTGGTAGTTGTGGTACCACCTATTACTAAGCATTGTGGTGCTAAAAAATGTCCTTTCTTTTTTTGTCTTCAGATATTGCCTACTGTAACATAATAGCTGGGAGTCAGGAAGCAAATGCAGAAGCTGAGTTTAATAATAACAATAATAGGCAGACAAACAAAACAGGAGACGGGTACTGAACAAGACCAAACCAATACTGCCTGATGACTGAGGCTACCGAGGGCTAAATAAAGGGAGAGTAACCAAGGTGATAATGAGGTCCAGGTGTGTGTAATGATGAGGTCCAGGTGTGTGTAATGATGAGGTCCAGGTGTGTGTAATGATGAGGTCCAGGTGTGTGTAATGATGAGGTCCAGGTGTGTGTAATGATGAGGTCCAGGTGTGTGTAATGATGAGGTCCAGGTGTGTGTAATGATGAGGTCCAGGTGTGTGTAATGATGAGGTCCAGGTGTGTGTAATGATGAGGACCAGGTGTGTGTAATGATGAGGTCCAGGTGTGTGTAATGATGAGGTCCAGGTGTGTGTAATGATGAGGTCCAGGTGTGTGTAATGATGGGGTCCAGGTGTGTGTAATGATGAGGTCCAGGTGTGCGTAATGATGGTTCCAGGACCGGTGGTTGGTAGACTGCCAACATGGAGCGCTGGAGATGGGGAGCAGGAGTAGGCGTGACATATACTTCTCATATTAAAACATATTTGTTGATTTTTAATAATGAATTATTGTAATGTATACACACGGAGTCAGGAAAGCAAGTGCAGAAAGTGAATTTAATAATAAGAAACATGAAGATAAACAAAACAGGAGTAGAATACCAAACGTAAACAAAACCAATACTGCTGAAAGACTGAGGCTACGGAGGGCTAACTAAAGGGAAGGTAACCAAGGTAATGATGAAGTCTAGGAGTTTGTAATGATGTAGAGCAGGTTTGCGCAATGATGGTTGCCAGGTGTGCGTAATGTGGGCTGCCAAGACCGGTGGTTAGTAGACCGGTAATGTCGAGCGCCGGAGCGGGAGAGTGGGAGTAGGTGTGACAGTACCCCCCTCCTGAAGTGCGGCTGCAGCCGCAGGATGACGCCGGCCAGGGGGACGCCCCTGAGGAGCGGTCCGGGCAGCGGAGGTTGAAATCCCGGACGATGGTGGGATCCAGGATGTTGTACACTGGGACCAAACAGCGCTCCTCTGGACCGCACCCCTCAAAGTCAACCAGGTACTGGAGCCGACCCCCACGATGTCAGGAGTCCAGGAGGGACCTGAAGGCATAGGCGGGGCACCCATCGATATCCAGGGGAGATGGAGGGGTGTCACGGGGGACGGCACCAGCTAGGGAACCAGGAAGCACCGGCCTGAGGAGTTAAAAAAATAATAATGAGATTCGGTAGTTAGTTGGGAGTTGTAATATTTAGGTTACCTAGTTGACCCTGTGGAGAACCTCAGCTTCCTACATGGCAGGCAGAGCGGGAGGTTCCAGGATGGAACATGGAAGCCTCACCACGGTGGCAGTCCGACAGCTCCTTTTGGCGGCAGACGGCGCACTTGAGCCACACGTGTGCATCATTCCAAACCACCACTGCGTGCCTGTCAGCCCGGTCATGGAGTGACGGAGTGAATTCTGGGCGTTCCCCGCCCAGGGAAGGAACCGGGCCCACTCCCCCTGCTGGTCCTGGCAGTGACTCCTAAGAAACCTCCCCAGCTCCCGGTTCATCATCTCCACCTGCCCGTTAGACTGAGGCTGGTACCCGGAAGTGAGGCTGACCGTGACCCCCAGCTTCTCCATGAAGGCTTTCCATAACTGTGACGTGAATTGGGGGCCACGGTTGGAGACAATGTCCTCCAGAAGGCCATAGTGCCGGAAGACCTGCTGGAACAGTGCCTCAGCGACCTGGAGAGCGGTAGGGAGACCAGAGAGAATAAAACGGCAGGATTTAGAGAATCTGTCTACAACATCGATAATAGCAGTGAAAACCTAAGAAGAGGGGAGATCAGTGACAAAATTAATGGAAAGATGAGACCAATTAATGAAAAGATGAGACCAAGGACGCTGAAGCACAGGAAGGGGAAGGGGTTTCCCTGCTGGAGTGTGCCGGGGAGTCTTAGTTTGGGCACATACAGAGCAGGAGTTGACAAAGCGAGCAAAGTCCTGCGCCAAGGTGGGCCACCAGTACTTTCCAGAGATAGATTGAATAGTGCGGGTGATACCTGGGTGTGGTGATAGGAACCTGTACCGGATCGTAGAGATGGGACAGGGCATCGGCTTAGATTTTATTTGAACCTGGGTGATATGACAAGCTGAAGTCAAATCCAGTGAAGAAAAGGGCCCACCTTGCTTGACGCGGGTTCAGCTGCCTCGCTGTCCGTATGTACTCCAGCTTCTGATGGTCGGTGAGGATCAGAAATGGGTCTTCCAGCCAGTGTCTCTGCTTCTCTAATGCCAACTTCACCCCTGCCTTCTCGTTCCATCGCCGCAGCGGTCTGGGCACTCTGCCGGAGTTGGAGTAGTCGCTCATCTCCCTATCCGCTCTCAGGTGGATGATCGAAGAACAGATCCATGAACCTCACAATAACCCGGCTCCTCCTCTCCTCTCTACCAGACGGCCTTAGCCAATTTCAAATCCCGTGGCAATCTTGGACCTTTCGGTGGTGGGGGCTCCTGTCTGATGGGCGAAAATGAGACAGCACTGGAGTAGGAAGCCACGGCATTTCGATGGAGTCCTGTCATATTTGTCCGGAGCCGGAATAGGCGTGACAAATATAACAAACCTTGCAGTACTTAGAAACGGAAAAATAAAGCAGAGGAAATTAATTGATTAGGCCCATTAGAACGAGAGCATTAGAAGTGTCATTGATTTCAGCACCGCCTTTTGTTCCAACAGCGTCCTGTCAAAATTTGCTGTTAGAACAAAATGCATACTGTACGCAGTCATAAGTGACATAATCAATCAATCTAATTTATTTATGAAGCCCTTTTTTACATCAGCTGATGTCACAAAGTGCTTGTACAGAAACCCAGCCTAAAACCTCAAACAGCAAGAAATGCGTAGAAGCACGGTGGCTAGGAAAAAACTCCCTAGAAAGGCCATAAGCGGTCGCTTAGGACCCCAGGCTGCTAGGGGGCCTCCAACACTCCCAAAATAAATATTTTACTACTTTTATAACTGTTGAGATGCAAATTCGCTATTTGGTTCTGCAACAGCAATTTTTGTTATTGTTTTGACACTCAATTAGTCATGTCAGCTAACAATTTTTAGGTTGGTAAAATAGTCTAGCCCGCTCTTTAAACTTGTGATAATCATGGCCGAATACTAACTAGGGGGCCCCTATTGATTTTGTTAGTCAGTGATTATCATTATCATGGAATTGGTAGAATTGCAAGAATATGGAGGTAAAACTCCGACGGCAAGGGGGGAGGTCACTCAAATGTTTTGCCTGTGGGGTGGAGAGGGGCCCCCAAAACATATCTCAAAATAGGGCCCCCAAAAAAGGTTAGAACCTGCCCTTCCAGCTCCCATTGGGCGATGAGGAGCGAGAGAGCATGCTCATTGTCAAACCTCCAGATTTTGCTGTAGACGCTCCGGTACAAGCTGCAACCAGATGCCTGACTGACTGAGTCAACTCATTATCTCCCAAAATGGAGGCTGGTTGAGATTGATTTTGTGCAGTCTCATAGTGAGATGTGTTGTGTTGGTAGGGCGCCTGAGGACAGACTAGGGCCTAACCCTGGGTCTGATCGGGCTCTGGTACCACTTTGTCTCCAGTCACAATGACTCCCTCCACATGTCTTTAGGGAGAGAGAGCAATACAGAGAGCGAGATAGAGAGAAAGAGATTGAGAGAGAGAGAGAGAGAGAGAGAGAGAGAGAGAGAGAGAGAGAGAGGCGATGGGACTCATTTCTGAGAAGCCTTGACATCAATTTCTCTCTCCAAAGTCGCCGTAGCAATTTAAAATCGATTGGTTCACCCTGCAGCTCCCCTTGACTCTCTGAAATTGCAACAATTTCAGACACAACACAGACACTGTAAAATGATACCGAGCGACTTCTGAGACGAACAATAAAGTTATATTAGTTTGAATTGCCTGACCTCCTCTTTGCCAGAGCCAGATGGAGACTTTTATTGCCTGATGTATAAGTGGAAAGCCCTGTGGTAAATACTGAAATGCTGAGGCTCAACAGGGTTCAAAATAACTCTTATGTTGGCTTTACAATTAGTACAACTATGAGTGACAGGGATATCTACAAGGACCCTTTATTATCCAATTCATGCTCATTCTGCCCCCCTATTGCCAGTTCGACCGTGATGAGTAAGTTCCTGGGATGCTCCAGTACACTAACCCCCAATCTTAATACTTCTCTGAGGTCAGATGCTGGAGAAAAGAGAAGCCGGATAGTGAATAGTTAGGCTACATTCAGGTCTTTCTATCTATTACAGGATTGCTGTCTGGCAAACCTCAGTAAAAGTTCAAAGAGTTGAGGACAACATTTAGCTTGCTCCTACACGTGCAGATGATAGGCTTTTATTAACCTTGATCCTTGGCTACTACACCATTTGACAGCCAATGTATGTTTCCTGTTCACTGGCAACGCAGAGATAAGCGCAGCGAGAAATAAGTAGTGGTCGTTTTTTTTTTCCCCAGGCGGTATTACAGAGATTTTTGTCAGCCATGATTGAAGGAGATGCTCGAGTCGTACCCCACTGGAGGAAAGTACAGATGAAGCTCTGATGAAGTGTCTTTACAAGAACAGCTCCTCTCCTCACTCCTTATCTTTCTCTATCTTTCCTCCTCCCTCTACTCCTCCTCTTTCCCGCTCTTATCTGTGTCTCCTCCCTCTCCTCTCTTCCTTTTTCACTTCGCTCTCTTTCTCACTTTCTATTCTTCCTCTATATCCTCATCCTCTCTTTGTCCTCTCCTCCCTCTCTCTCTTCCCTCCTCTGATCTCTCCTTCTCTCCTCTCTCTCAAAATACCAGCATGCCATCATATCTCCGAACGCCCTCATCCATTAAGACATGGGAGATGTAATCATAGCCCTGCTATCCCCCATGAAGCCAACTGACAAGCCTTATTCTTGACAGCCCAGTGTGGCTTGACTCAGGGCAGAGAGACACTATGAGAGCAGCCATGGGTATAGTAGCACTGCAGCTAAACCAGCCCCTGAATCTCAAATCCCCCAGGCCAGCGCTGATAACCTCCCTGTCCCTGTACTCCCCAGCCCAGCTATACTAACCCCCTCTCCCTGTACTCCTCAGTCCCCTGGTACCTCGGTCTCCCAGCACAGCGTTATTAATCACCCTCACCAGGGTTGTACCCAGGCAGGCCCTGAGTCTGAAACCCCAGTGCTCTTCAGTCCCCAAGTTCAGCCAAGTCCGTCTACTCTCCGGCCCAGCTACACTAACCCCCAGTCCCTCTACTCTCTGGCCCAGCTACACTAACCCCCAGTCCCTCTACTCTCTGGCCCAGCTACACTAACCTCCAGTCCCTCTACTCTCCAGCCCAGCTACACTAACCCCCAGTCCCTCTACTCCCCAACCCAGCACACTAACCCCCAGTCCCTCTACTCTCCAGCCCAGCTACACTAACCCCCAGTCCCTCTACTCTCCAGCCCAGCTACACTAACCCCCAGTCCCTCTACTCTCCAGCCCAGCTACGCTAACCCCCAGTCCCTCTACTCTCCAGCCCAGCTACACTAACCCCCAGTCCCTCTACTCTCCAGCCCAGCTACACTAACCCCCAGTCCCTCTACTCTCTGGCCCAGCTACACTAACCCCCAGTCCCTCTACTCTCTGGCCCAGCTACACTAACCCCCAGTCCCTCTACTCTCCAGCCCAGCTACACTAACCCCCAGTCCCTCTACTCCCCAGCCCAGCTACACTAACCCCCAGTCCCTCTACTCTCTGGCCCAGCTACACTAACCCCCAGTCCCTCTACTCTCCAGCCCAGCTACACTAACGCCCAGTCCTTCTACTCTCCAGCCCAGCTACACTAACCCCCAGTCCCTCTACTCTCCAGCCCAGCTACGCTAACCCCCAGTCCCTCTACTCTCTGGCCCAGCTACACTAACCCCCAGTCCCTCTTCTCCCCAGCCCAGCTACACTAACCCCCAGTCCCTCTACTCTCTGGCCCAGCTACACTAACCCCCAGTCCCTCTACTCTCCAGCCCAGCTACACTAACCCCCAGTCCCTCTACTCTCTGGCCCAGCTACACTAACCCCCAGTCCCTCTACTCCCCATCTCCCCAAGTCTGCAGTGTCTCAGCCCAGCATCAGTAATCCACCCTCCTCAGGCAGCTTGTACCCAGGCATGCCTCCCCTGCCACCCGGCCTAGCGACTCTTCCAAGGTCTCATTTCAAACCCCATAGTCATGTTCCCCTAGTACCTCTCTCTAATCCCTCTACTCCAGACATGCAGGCCTGCTCTCTGTCTGCCAGGGATACATGTCTGTTTGATAAGCAGGCCACTCATGAACATAGCAGACCATGCAGATGTGTGACACTCCACTAGTAAATCCCTCTTCTGCAACCACGGACAAGGACACGGACACACGGACACACAGACACACAAAGGACCAGAGCCTACATAATTGACTTGAATGGTACAGTTGAGTTGTCACAGAGCTTCATTTCTGCCTGAAGCCTCCAGATCGGCTTGAGGTTAATTAAAAACACGTCACTGGAACACACATTGACCGTGCAGTCCACCTGACGAATGGTACAGTCCACCTGACGAATGGTACAGTCCACCTGACGAATGGTACAGTCCACCTGACGAATGGTACAGTCCACCTGACGAATGGTACAGTCCACCTGACGAATGGTACAGTCCACCTGACGAATGGTACAGTCCACCTGACGAATGGTACAGTCCACCTGACGAATGGTGCTGTCCTCCTGCCTTATGGTACAGTCCACCTGCTGTATGGTGCAGTCCTCCTGCCTTATGGTACAGTCCACCTGCTGTATGGTACAGTCCTCCTGCTGTATGGTGCAGTCCCCCTGCTGTATGGTACAGTCCTCCTGCTGTATGGTACAGTCCTCCTGCTGTATGGTCCAGTCCTCCTGCTGTATGGTACAGTCCTCCTGCTGTATGGCACAGTCCACCTGCTGTATGGTCCAGTCCACCTGCTGTATGGTGCCGTCCTCCTGCTGTATGGTGCAGTCCTCCTGCCTTATGGTACAGTCCACCTGCTGTATGGTGCAGTCCTCCTGCCTTATGGTACAGTCCACCTGCTGTATGGTACAGTCCTCCTGCTGTATGGTGCAGTCCCCCTGCTGTATGGTACAGTCCCCCTGCTGTATGGTGCAGTCCCCTGCTGTATTGTGCAGTCCTCAAGCTGTATGGTGCAGTCCTCCTGCTGTATTGTGCAGTCCTCCTGCTGTATGGTCCAGTCCTCCTGCTGTATGGTCCAGTCCTCCTGCTGTATGGTCCAGTCCTCCTGCTGTATGGTGCAGTCCCCCTGCTGTATGGTGCAGTCCCCCTGCTGTATGGTGCAGTCCTCCTGCTGTATGGTCCAGTCCCCCTGCTGTATGGTGCAGTCCCCTGCTGTATTGTGCAGTCCTCAAGCTGTATGGTGCAGTCCTCCTGCTGTATGGTGCAGTCCCCCTGCTGTATGGTACAGTCCTCCTGCTGTATGGTACAGTCCTCCTGCTGTATGGTCCAGTCCTCCTGCTGTATGGTACAGTCCTCCTGCTGTATGGCACAGTCCACCTGCTGTATGGTCCAGTCCACCTGCTGTATGGTGCCGTCCTCCTGCTGTATGGTGCAGTCCTCCTGCCTTATGGTACAGTCCCCCTGCTGTATGGTGCAGTCCTCCTGCTGTATGGTCCAGTCCCCCTGCTGTATGGTGCAGTCCCCCTGCTGTATTGTGCAGTCCTCAAGCTGTATGGTGCAGTCCTCCTGCTGTATTGTGCAGTCCTCCTGCTGTATGGTCCAGTCCTCCTGCTGTATGGTGCAGTCCTTTACTTCTCACTGTCTTACCTGTTGGTTTGTGGCCTCTCTCTTTCTGCCAGTCCGTCTGTCTGTCTGTCTCTCTCCCTCTCTGCCTGTCTGTCTGTGGATATCATCATGACTGCCCCTCCCTCCCTCCCTCCCTCCCTCCCTCCCTCCCTCCCTCCCTCCCTCCCTCCCTCCCTCCCTCCCTCCCTCCCTGTCTGTCTGTCTGTCTGCCAGTCCGTCTGCCAGTCCGTCTGTCTGTCTGTCTCTCTCCCTCTCTGCCTGTCTGTCTGTGGATATCATCATGACTGCCCCTCCCTCCCTCCCTCCCTCCCTCCCTCCCTCCCTCCCTCCCTCCCTCCCTCCCTCCCTCCCTCCCTCCCTCCCTCCCTCCCTGTCTGTCTGTCTGTCTGTCTGTCTGTCTGTCTGTCTGTCTGTCTGTCTCTCTCCCTCTCTGCCTGTCTGTCTGTGGATATCGTCATGACTCCCTCCCTCCCTCCCTCCCTCCCTCCCTGTCTGTCTGTCTGTCTGTCTGTCTGTCTGTCTGTCTGTCTGTCTGTCTGTCTGTCTGTCTGTCTGTCTGTCTGTCTGTCTGTCTGTCTGTCTGTCTGTCTGTCTGTCTCTCTGTCTGTCTCTCTCCTGCATGAAGTCAACACAGTCAGTACAACCTCTATAATGTTGTCCCAATACCCTGGTGTCGGCTTAATGAACTGATACACAAAACAACAACTGATGCATCAATTCGTTCTTTTTTCAATTTAAGCTATTCTATAGAATTCTCGCAACAACAAAAAAATGCTCCGTATATGGGTTATTAAACAGTCAGACCGGTGCTCGAAACTCTGCCACGATTAAACAAAATCAATAAGGAATCTCTCTTGGTACCAGCCCATCGGTGGCTTGTTTTCAGAGTCATTGAATGGTTGTTATGTCATAATGACAGGCTTCGACCTGCAAACTGTTTTACTTGGGGAAGTGAAGGACCACGGACAGCCAATAGGAAGATGAGGAGGTTCAAGATCACAATCGATATCATGGGAAAATGGAGGAATGTATTGTGAGAGGAATGAAGGATGATTTAGTGTCAAAGATGGAGGTCCTCCAATCAGGGGTGAGGATGGGGATGGGATTATTGTAGAGTCATGGCCAAAAGTTTTGAGAATGACACAAATATTAATTTTCACAGTCTACTGCCTCAGTTTGTATGATGGCAATTTGCATATACTGCAGAACGTTATGAAGAGTGATCAGATGAATTGCAATTAATTGCAAAAGCCCTCTTTGCCATGCAAATGAACTGAGTCCCCCAAAAACATTTCCACTGCATTTCAGCCCTGCCACAAAAGGGCCAGCTGACATCATGTCAGTGATTCTCTCGTTAACACAGGTGTGAGTGTTGACGAGGACAAGGCTGGAGATCACTCTGTCATGCTGATTGAGTCGAATAACAGACTGGAAGCTTCAAAAGGAGGGTGGTGCTTGGAATTATTGTTCTTCCTCTATCATCCATGGTTACCTGCAAGGAAACACGTGCCGTCATCATTGCTTTGCACAAAAAGGGCTTCACAGGCAAGGATATTGCTGCCAGTAAGATTGCACCTAAATCCACCATTTATCGGATCATCAAGAACTTCAAGGAGAGCGGTTCAATTGTTGTGAAGAAGGCTTCTGGGCGCCCAAGAAAGTCCAGCAAGCGCCAGGGCCGTCTCCTAAAGTTGATTCAGCTGTGGGATCGGGGCACCACCAGTACAGAGCTTGCTCAAGAATGGCAGCAGGCAGGTGTGAGTGCATCTGCATGCACAGTGAGGCGAAGACTTTTGGAGGATGGCCTGGTGTCAAGAAGGGCAGCAAAGAAGCAACTCCTCTCCAGGAAAAACATCAGGGACAGACTGATATTCTGCAAAAGGTACAGGGATTGGACTGCTGAGGACTGGGGTAAAGAGATTTTCTCTGATGAATCCCCTTTCCGATTATTTGGGGCATCCGGAAAAAAGTTTGTCCGGGGGAAGACAAGGTGAGCGCTACCATCAGTCCAGTGTCATGCCAACAGTAAAGCATCCTGAGACCATTCATGTGTGGGGTTGCTTCTCAGCCAAGGGAGGGGGCTCACTCACAATTTTGCATAAGAACACAGCCATGAATAAAGAATGGTACCAACACATCCTCCGAGAGCAACTTCTCCCAACCATCCAGGAACAATTTGGTGATGAACAATGCCATTTCCAGCATGTTTTGCCATAAGTCAAAAGTTGACAGCATGCCAGGGCGAATTGCAGAGGTCTTGAAAAAGAAGGCTCAACAGTGCAAATATTGACTCTTTGCATCAACTTCATGTAATTGTCAATAAAAGCCTTTGACACTTCTGAAATGCTTATAATTATACTTCAGTATTCCATAGTAACATCTGACAAAAATATCTAAAGACACTGAAGCAGCAAACTTTGTAGAAATTAATATTTGTGTCAAAACTTTTGGCCACGACTGTACTACGTTCTGTGTTTCGCTATTCATGTTTTGGTGTCATGCCCAGACTGTTGTTGGGCAGGGCTTAGTTCTTCCCGCCCTTGGAAAATCCCATTGGGCCGGGGCGGGGCCCGAGGCGGGGCCAGGGCGGGGCCAGGGCGGGGCCTTGCCAGCGTCTTGGGCGGATGGGGGCGAGCGCATCCACTGACCAGAGCACCCACGGTCTTTCAATTATTTCATTAACCTACATCATGTTATTTCAAGTGCAATGTCACTTTTTTTTTTAAAGATGCCTAAATTGGGCATGACTATCAGTTGGGTATTTGAAAGCATGTAGGAGCTATGTTAACTTTGATTGTGTTTGATGAAAATTATAGACCTTTCAAATGTTATATGCAACATTATCGGTAAGTGCCTACTGTGCCAAAGAGCAGTTAAACAGGAGTGATGAGTGTGTGGATATAATGGTCATATTATCAAAATGGTGCTTTCAACCTCTTAAGGATCGGCCCCTTTTTTAAACATTTTCGTCTAAAATGACTTACCCAAATCTAACTGCCTATAGCTCAGGCCCCGATGCAAGGATATGCATTTTTTTGGTACCATTTGAAATGAAACACTTTGAAGTTTGTGTAAATGTGAAAGGAATGTAGGAGATTATAACACATTACATCTGGTAAAAGATTATTATCTTACATCACCATAAAACCTACTCTGAGCAGTGTCTTAACATCCTAAAACCTACTCTGAGCAGTGTCTTATCACCCTAAAACCTATTCTGAGTAGTGTCTTATCATCACCCTAAAACCTACTCTGAACCGTGTCTTATCATCACCCTAAAACCTACTCTGAACCGTGTCTTATCATTCTAAAACCTACTCTGAGTAGTGTCTTATCATCACCCTAAAACCTACTCTGAGCAGTGTCTTATCATCACCCTAAAACCTACTCTGAACCGTGTCTTATCATCCTAAAACCTACTCTGAGCAGTGTCTTATCATCACCCTAAAACCTACTCTGAGCAGTGTCTTATCACCCTAAAACCTACTCTGAGCAGTGTCTTATCATCCTAAAACCTACTCTGAGCAATGTCTTATCATCACCCTAAAACCTACTCTGAGCAGTGTCTTATCATCACCCTAAAACCAACTCTGAGCAGTGTCTTATCATCACTCTAAAACCTACTCTGAGCAGTGTCTTATCATCACTCTAAAGCCTACTCTGAGCAGTGTCTTATCATCCTAAAACCTACTCTGAGCAGTGTCTTATCACCCTAAAACCTACTCTGAGCAGTGTCTTATCATCACTCTAAAACCTACTCTGAGCAATGTCTTATCATCACCCTAAAACCTACTCTGAGCAGTGTCTTATCATCCTAAAACCTACTCTGAGCAGTGTCTTATCACCCTAAAACCTACTCTGAGCAGTGTCTTAAAAACATACTAAAACCTACTCTGAGCAGTGTCTTAACATCACCCTAAAACCTACTCTGAGCAGTGTCTAAACTTCTTTAGGATTGGTGGGTCCCCTGTAGGACGGTTGAGCTAACATATGCTGATGTGTAGGCTAACGGGGAGGCAGGTAGCCTAGTGGTTAGAGCGTTGGACTAGTAACCGAAAGGTTGCAAGTTCAAAACCCCGAACTGACAAGGTAAAAAAATCTGTCGTTCTGCCCCTGAACAACCCATTGAACGTAGGCCGTCATTGAAAATAACGTTTTGTTCTTAACTGACTTGCCTAGTTAAATAAAGGTTAATTAAGAATGTGATTAGCACGAGGTTGTATGTAATGAGAACATTTCCCAGGACATAGACATATCTGACATTGTCAGAAAGCTTAAATTCTTCTTAAACATCATCCTAAAACGTACTCTGAACTCTGAGTTTTTTGTTGTTGTCTTTAAACAGGTTTTATTAGGAATCCGAGGACCTTTTCTTGGATGCTTTGGGATACATGTCCTGGTTTCACCATATTGGATACATGTCCTGGTTTCACCATATTGGATACATGTCCTGGTTTCACCATGTTAGATACATGTCCTGGTTTCACCATATTGGATACATGTCCTGGTTTCACCATATTGGATACATGTCCTGGTTTCACCATATTGGATACATGTCCTGGTTTCACCATATTGGATACATGTCCTGGTTTCACCATGTTGGATATATGTCCTGGTTTCACCATATTGGATACATGTCCTGGTTTCACCATATTGGATACATGTCCTGGTTTCACCATATTGTCTATGTGGATTTAAAACCAATAACTGGTGTTGTAAAAGGTTCTAAAGAGTCTCTTCAATCATTACCAATTTGTTGTAAAAAAAAAAGACCCCCAATTGGAACGTTTAAGATAAAAAATTATTTGGAGCTTTTAGGGTTAAAGACATCATTAATAAAGAGAGGTGTGACGTTTCATTTTAGATGCAAAACTGTACCCCCCCCCCCCCTTTAATTTTATTGAAATTAAAGCATACATTACAAGCTATACTGTAAATGCCATAGAATGTTTATTAAAGACTGGATTATTAATGTGCATTATTATGTTACCATGTTGGTGAATATGAGTCACCAAGTTAATGACGATACTATGTCTTGCCACAGCTGCTTGAACCAAGAGAAGTGATGTAAATTGAGCAGGAAATCACAAGGAGTGGAAATAGATTATTCAGATACATGTGAGTCATCACAGGGTTGAATATTCTCTCACGTTGTTTTTGTATTTGCTGTGTAACGAGAGGCTCAGTTCTGGCTGTCAACAACAACATAAAAAAAATAACAGATTATAGTATTTTCCTGGCCGTCGTCATTACCTTGAGCTGCACTTTTAAAAGGCTGTTAGTTTACTGTATTATCTACCATACCTACACCATTTAAATGAATGGTCCTCTAAATGTCTATTAGCTGAATGCATTTAAATGAATGGCCCTCTAAATGTCTAGCAGCTGAATGCATTTAAATGAATGGCCCTCTAAATGTCTATTAGCTGAATGCATTTAAATGAATGGCCCTCTAAATGTCTAGCAGCTGAATGCATTTAAATGAATGGCCCTCTAAATGTCTATTAGCTGAATGCATTTAAATGAATGGCCCTCTAAATGTCTATTAGCTGAATGCATTTAAATGAATGGCCCTCTAAATGTCTATTAGCTGAATGCATTTAAATTAATGGTCCTCTAAATGTATTTCAGCTAATGTCACGTCCTGACCAGTATAAGGGGTTATTTGTCACTGTAGTTTGGTCAGGGCGTGGCAGGGGGGTGTTTGTTTTGTGTTGTCGGGGGTTTTTGGGTATTGTTCTATGTTCTATGTTTTGTATTTCTATGTTTTTTTCTATGTTGTGCATTTCTTTGTGTTGGCCTGGTATGGCTCTCAATCAGGGACAGCTGTACATCGTTGTTGCTGATTGGGAGTCATACTTAGGTAGACCTTTTTTCACCTGTCTTTTGTGGGAAGTTGTTTTTGCACTGCTGTGGTTAGCCTGCAGAACTGTTTTGCTGTCGTTCGTTTTCTTGTTTTGTGTAACGTTCAATAAAAGTAAATATGAGCATTCACATACCCGCTGCATTTTTGGTCCAATCGCTACGACAGCCGTGACAGCTAAATGCATTGAAATGAATGTCCCTCTAAACATCTATCAGCTGAATGCATTGAAATGAATGTCCCTCTAAACATCTATCACCTGCATGCATTTAAATGTGTTTTATTGTTCCTTAACTGCCTCAATCTGCTCACTCACTTAGTCCCCAACCAACATGATGCTCACAGTCTCAACAATTAGGATTCTGACGCTTCAAACATCACGTGTGCCTGCCCTGAGCCAGAAACCATTTCCATTTGGGGGCGGAATGCTACAAAAAATACAAAGATGAATAAACAAGAACAAATTATATTTTATCTGGTGAACAGAAGTGCCTTTGTGCGCATAAACAGTATGTTTTTTTTTATTTTTTTATTATTCAAATGTTGTCGTCATGCCATGTGCCAAACAGCAGGATTGATATTCCTAACGAGTGGGGCAGATGCTCTGGGAGCTGCAATTAAGGGACAAACACATACACAAAAACACACACACACACACACACACACACCAAGGCTGAATGGATGACGAATCTGTGTGTGTGTGTGTGTGTGTGTGTGTGTGTGTGTGTGTGTGTGTGTGTGTGTGTGTGTGTGTGTGTTTGTTTGTTTGTCAGGGTTGGGCTCAATTCAGAATTGTTTTATTGACTCCAGTTCAACTCATTAATTGAAATTCAAATTAGATTGGCCACACCTCACCCCACAGGATGTAGAATTTGAATTGAGTTTGAGTGACAGGAAGTAGAAATGTTTATCAGCGTAATTCAAAGATAAATTCCACTCAGTCTGAGTACATGAGAGTTGTGTTTAATCTGACAGGGAACATTTCCAAACACCAAATAATATTTATCTTTTCTCTGGAAACAACGTTTATATAGTATTTTAATCATAGTGCTCAGAATATTTTATTAGCTAAGTTTCAACCAACCATTTCATTTGGCTTCTTGTTGAAGGGCTCATGGTCAAGTACAGGGTTAAACTAATGCTTTCTTGGAAATGTAATATTTAGACCGATATTAAACTAAATGTCAGTGATTAACGAAATATGATAACTTAGGATATCCGCATAGACGTTTTGTTTTCCTTGGCTATTCATATTACCGATTTTTTTCCAACTGCTTACACACAAAATCTTTTCATGTCACACGATTTTTGAAACCTCTCACTCAAAGTGCAAAACTGCACACCAAATATCCAAAACCATAAACTTTGACTCAGTTGTCAATTGCATAAAAGCCTTTTTTTCAAAACACTACACACAATTCTCTACCTAAAAACACAAAAATCTAACAGGAAGTGACTTGCTTTCCTTTTCCAAACACAACCAATCAAAATGCTACACTTATTCACCAGGTCACACACACAATAGGACAGAGGGCAATTACCAATGTCCCTGGACAGCGTGGGGGGTAATATAACTATGTGTGCTGCCATCACTCAAAACGGGGTCCTCCGTCACAATGCCACACTGGGTCCGTACAACACCGGCCATATGCTCACTTTTCTGGAAGCAATTTACACAATGCTTGTCCTTGATCCAGATCAGGAGCCTGCTAGATTTGTGGTTATATGGAACAATGTAGTTTTCACCGGGCTGTTTCTGGTCCAGAACTGGTTTGCCACCCATCCACAATTTGTAGTTTTGTACCTACCCCCATATTCACCTTTTTCTAAATCCCATAGAGGAATTCTTCTCAGCCTGGCGCTGGAAAGTGTATGATCGCCAACCCTATGCCCGCATGCCGCTTCTCCAGGCAATGGAGGACGCATGTGGGGGACATAGAGGTTGCCTCTGTCCAAGGTTGGATACGCCATGCTAGGAGATACTTCCCTCGATGTTTGGCAAGAGAAAACGTATCTTGTGATGTGGACAAAGTATTGTGACCAGACCCAGCCCGGAGAAGAGATGAAGCGTAGCTTAGCACTGGTGACTGCCCCTGTGTGTGTGTGTGTGTGTGTGTGTGTGTGTGTGGTGTGTGTGTGTGTGTGTGTGTGTGTGTGTGTGTGTGTGTGTGTGTGTGTGTGTGTGTGTGTGTGTGTGTGTGTGTGTGTGTCGTGTGTGTGTGTGTGTGTTGTCTCTCTCTAGCTCAGATCCTAAGGGTGCAGGTGTTGTAGGTGTTCACTCAGAACAAAATTAATTATGGGGGATTATAAAGCCCTTTGTAAAGAACACTCCTCACTCTCTCTAACATTCTGACAAAGTTTTATAATTTTATAAGGTTTAAGTTCAGTGATCTCTAAGATCAGAACGGTCGGTGGTTTTCTCTTCTGGTTGGAAAGAAGACAAGTTTAATAAAACGAGGAAAATATCAGCGGGTCATCTGGTCGTTCATACGGTGACCCAGAGAGGAAAACATTATCAACAGGGTCAGAACAGCAAAGACCTCCCCCCGGAGGAGGGAGGAAGAGCCAGCTAGCTTTCAGGGAGACCTCTCCGGGAGGAGGGAGGGTGTGGGAGGAAGAGCCAGCTAGCTTACAGGGAGACCTCTCCGGGAGGAGGGAGGGTGTGGGAGGAAGAGCCAGCTAGCTTTCAGGGAGACCTCTCCGGGAGGAGGGAGGGTGTGGGAGGAAGAGCCAGCTAGCTTACAGGGAGACCTCTCCGGGAGGAGGGAGGGTGTGGGAGGAAGAGCCAGCTAGCTTACAGGGAGACCTCTCCGGGAGGAGGGAGGGTGTGGGAAGAAGAGCCAGCTAGCTTACAGGGAGACCTCCTCGGGAGGAGGGAGGGTATGGGAGGAAGAGCCAGCTAGCTTTCAGGGAGACCTCTTCGGGAGGAGGGAGGGTGTGGGAGGAAGAGCCAGCTAGCTTTCAGGGAGACCTCCTCGGGAGGAGGGAGGGTGTGGGAGGAAGAGCCAGCTAGCTTTCAGGGAGACCTCCCTGGGAGGAGGGAGGGTGTGGAGGAAGAGCCAGCTAGCTTTCAGGGAGACCTCCCCGGGAGGAGGGAGGGTGTGGGAGGAAGAGCCAGCTAGCTTACAGGGAGACCTCCCCGGGAGGAGGGAGGGTGTGGGAGGAAGAGCCAGCTGGCTTACAGCTTCTGTGTCCAGACCATCAAACTGTTAAACAGTCATCACTAGGGCCGTGGCTTCCACACATAGCCTGCAGGCCATTTAAAAAAAAAGTCTAATAAATGTATTATTTATTTTAGACAGTTCTAAAGAAGGATGATATGAAGAAAATGTAGTCTATTTCAGAAGAACAGAATAACATACTCTGAGTTGTCCTTATGTTAGGTCCTGATCTGGCTATGCCATATGGCTGTGGGCTACACTAGATTTGCTTACAATTCCATTATTATTTAGTATGAAGAATACAATTGAACAAAGTAAAATAGAAAGGATATTTTCTCCAAGCGATTTGAGGTAGTGCGCACATGCAGCTATTCTGTTTTGAGCGGTTAACAAAGAAATAGGTACTCCTATATGCTTAATTTAGAGTTATTAATGTAACTTTAGTTGTTCTACAAATGTTGGACTATAATGTTTAGATTTTTTATACATTCTAAGGCTGCATGATAAGACTCTAATGATGATTTGAAAAAAGTTGCTTGAAAGTCATGAGCTCTGCTTAGTTTTTTTGTGCAGGCTGAACACACTTCATCAGTCTCTCTCATTCACAATTTGACAAGCACTTGATAATGCCTCGACTTTCACGGCGGCATCACCTTTGTGGCCGTAATGCACCCTAAAAAAAATCCATGCCTTTTGCGGCCCGGAGTGCTGAGTTGTGTCCTTCTCCCTGAGTGTGCTGGGCAATCCGAAGTGCCTGTCACTCATATGGCTCTCTGTCACGTGACCGGGTTTTTCTAGTGAAGACAGATACATCAGGGACGCAACTGCACACGTCCATATCCAATTCCGAGGAGCATATTGAAGATATTGGAAGAACTGCCAACATTTACTTTTCTTAGGCCAACAAGATGTGTCGGCCTAACAAACAGCAAAAACACTAGCCTGTCAGTCTGCTATCCCCCATAGTACAAAAAATATTAGAGCAGCAATGACCACACAGCAGTAGGCTATAAGCATGAATTGTTCCAATTAGCAGAAAAACACGATTATCAAAAGTGACAGCAAATGCAATTAATGTTTTATTATAAAGGTGCAGTTTTATAGTGAAAATGATTTTCCCCAAACTTGAAATGCACATGCTGCTTATATGTATACAGTGAGGGGAAAAAGTATTTGATCCCCTGCTGATTTTGTACGTTTGCCCACTGACAAAGAAATGATCAGTCTATAATTTTAATGGTAGGTTTATTTGAACAGTGAGACAGAATAACAACAACAAAACATCCAGAAAAACGCATGTCAAAAATGTTATTAAATTGATTTGCATTTTAATGAGGTATATAAGTATTTGAACCCCTCTGCAAAACATGACTTGTGGGTGTGCCACCTACTCTTGTTGCCTGCTGCACTGCTGCTTGGATTCCACCTGTTCATCATCTGACCTGTCTGGTACAGGTACCCCCACCACAGGTACCTCCACCCCCCACCACAGGTACCTCCACCCCCCACCACAGGTACCCCAACCCCCCACCACAGGTACCCCCAAGCCCCCACCACAGGTACCCCCCACCCCCCACCACAGGTACCCCCACCCCCCACCACAGGTACCTCCACCCCCCCACCACAGGTACCCCCCACCCCCCACCACAGGTACCTCCACCCCCCCACCACAGGTACCCCCCACCCCCCACCACAGGTACCTCCACCCCCCACCACAGGTACCCCCACCCCCCCACCACAGGTACCTCCACCCCCCACCACAGGTACCCCCACCCCCCCACCACAGGTACCTCCCACCCCCCACCACAGGTACCTCCACCCCCCACCACAGGTACCCCCACCCCCCCACATAAGGTACCTCCACCCCCCACCACAGGTTCCCCCACCCCCCACCACAGGTACCCCCACCACAGATACCCCCACAACAGGTACCCCCACCCCCCACCACAGGTACCTCCACCCCCCACCACAGGTACCTCCACCCCCCACCACAGGTAACCCCATCCCCCACCACAGGTACCCCCACCACAGGTACACCCACCCCCCACCACAGGTACCCCCACCCCCCCACCACAGGTACCCTCACCACAGGTACCCCAACCCCCCACCACAGGTACCGCCACCCCCACCACCACAGGTACCCCCACCCCCCACCACAGGTACCTCCACCCCCCACCACAGGTACCTCCACACCCCACCACAGGTACCCCAACCCCCCACCACAGGTACCCCCAAGCCCCCACCACAGGTACCCCCCACCCCCCACCACAGGTACCCCCACCCCCCACCACAGGTACCTCCACCCCCCACCACAGGTACCCCCACCCCCACCACAGGTACCCCCACCACAGATACCCCCACAACAGGTACCCCCACCCCCCACCACAGGTACCTCCACCCCCCACCACAGGTAACCCCATCCCCCACCACAGGTACCCCCACCACAGGTACACCCACCCCCCACCACAGGTACCCCCACCCCCCCACCACAGGTACCCTCACCACAGGTACCCCAACCCCCCACCACAGGTACCGCCACCCCCACCACCACAGGTACCCCCACCCCCCACCACAGGTACCTCCACCCCCCACCACAGGTACCCCAACCCCACCACAGGTACCCCACCACAGGTACCCCCACCCCCACACCCCAGGTACCTCCACCCCCCACCACAGGTACCTCACCCCCCACCACAGGTACCTCCACCCCCCACCCCCACAGGTACCCCCACCACAGGTCACCCCCCACCACAGGTCCACCCCCCACCACAGGTACCCCCCCCCCCCACCACAGGTACCCCCACCCCCCCACCACAGGTACCTCCACCCCCCACCACAGGTACCCCCACCCCCCCACCACAGGTACCCCCCCACCACAGGTACCCCCACCCCCCCACCACAGGTACCCCCACCACAGGTACCCCAACCCCCCACCACAGGTACCCCCACCCCCCCACCACAGGTACCCCCACCCCCCCACCACAGGTACCCCCACCCCCCACCACAGGTACCTCCACCCCCCACCACAGGTACCCCCACCACAGGTACCCCCACCACAGGTACCCCCACCCCCCCACCACAGGTACCTCCACCCCCCACCACAGGTACCCCCCAACCCCCCCACATAAGGTACCTCCACCCCCCACCACAGGTTCCCTCACCCCCCACCACAGGTACCCCCACCACAGATACCCCCACCACAGGTACCCCCACCCCCCCACCACAGGTACCTCCACCCCCCACCACAGGTACCCCCACCCCCCCACCACAGGTACCCCCCCACCACAGGTACCCCCACCCCCCCACCACAGGTACCCCCACCACAGGTACCCCAACCCCCCACCACAGGTACCCCCACCCCCCCACCACAGGTACCCCCACCCCCCCACCACAGGTACCCCCCACCCCCCCACCACAGGTACCCCCCACCACAGGTACCCCCACCCCCCACCACAGGTACCTCCACCCCCCACCACAGGTACCCCCCCACCACAGGTACCCCCACCACAGGTACCCCCACCCCCACACCCCAGGTACCTCCACCCCCCACCACAGGTACCTCCACCCCCCACCACAGGTACCTCCACCCCCCACCACAGGTACCCCCCACCACAGGTACCTCCACCCCCCACCACAGGTACCCCCCCACCCCCCCACCACAGGTACCTCCCACCCCCCACCACAGGTACCTCCACCCCCCACCACAGGTACCTCCATCCCCCACCACAGGTACCCCCACCACAGGTACCTCCACCCCCCCCACCACAGGTACCTCCACCCCCCCCACCACAGGTACCCCCCCACCCCCCACCACAGGTACCTCGACCCCCCCACCACAGGTACCCCCACCACAGGTACCCCCCCCAACACAGGTACCCCCACCCCCCCACCACAGGTACCTCCACCCCCCACCACAGGTACCCCCACCACCCCACCACAGGTACCCCCACACCACAGGTACCCCCACCACAGGTACCCCCACCACCCCACCACAGGTACCCCCACCACCCCACCACAGGTACCCCCACCCCCCACCACAGGTACCTCCACCCCCCCACCACAAGTACCCTCCACCCCCCCACCACAGGTACCCCCAAACCCACACCACAGGTACCCCCACCACAGGTACCTCCACCCCCACCACAGGTACCCTCCACCCCCCCACCACAGGTACCTCCACCCCCCACCACAGGTACCTCCACCCCCCACCACAGGTACCTCCACCCCCCAACACCAGGTACCCCCACCACAGGTACCTCCACCCCCCACCACAGGTACCTCCACCCCCCACCACAGGTACCCCCACCCCCACCACAGGTACCCCCACCACAGGTACCTCCACCCCCCCACCACAGGTACCCCCCACCCCCCACCACAGATACCCCCCACCACCCACCACAGGTACCTCAACCCCCCACCACAGGTACCCCCACCCCCCCACCACAGGTACCTCCACCCCCCACCACAGGTACCCCCCAACCCCCCCACATAAGGTACCTCCACCCCCCACCACAGGTTCCCTCACCCCCCACCACAGGTACCCCCACCACAGATACCCCCACCACAGGTACCCCCACCCCCCCACCACAGGTACCTCCACCCCCCACCACAGGTACCCCCACCCCCCCACCACAGGTACCCCCCCACCACAGGTACCCCCACCCCCCCACCACAGGTACCCCCACCACAGGTACCCCAACCCCCCACCACAGGTACCCCCACCCCCCCACCACAGGTACCCCCACCCCCCCACCACAGGTACCCCCCACCACAGGTACCCCCACCCCCCACCACAGGTACCTCCACCCCCCACCACAGGTACCCCCACCACAGGTACCCCCACCACAGGTACCCCCACCCCCACACCCCAGGTACCTCCACCCCCCACCACAGGTACCTCCACCCCCCACCACAGGTACCTCCACCCCCCACCACAGGTACCCCCACCACAGGTACCTCCACCCCCCACCACAGGTACCCCCACCCCCCCACCACAGGTACCTCCCACCCCCCACCACAGGTACCTCCACCCCCCACCACAGGTACCTCCATCCCCCACCACAGGTACCCCCACCACAGGTACCTCCACCCCCCCCACCACAGGTACCTCCACCCCCCCCACCACAGGTACCCCCCCACCCCCCACCACAGGTACCTCGACCCCCCCACCACAGGTACCCCCACCACAGGTACCCCCCCCAACACAGGTACCCCCACCCCCCCACCACAGGTACCTCCACCCCCCACCACAGGTACCCCCACCACCCCACCACAGGTACCCCCACACCACAGGTACCCCCACCACAGGTACCCCCACCACCCCACCACAGGTACCCCCACCACCCCACCACAGGTACCCCCACCCCCCACCACAGGTACCTCCACCCCCCCACCACAAGTACCCTCCACCCCCCCACCACAGGTACCCCCAAACCCACACCACAGGTACCCCCACCACAGGTACCTCCACCCCCACCACAGGTACCCTCCACCCCCCCACCACAGGTACCTCCACCCCCCCACCACAGGTACCTCCACCCCCCACCACAGGTACCTCCACCCCCCAACACCAGGTACCCCCACCACAGGTACCCCCCACCCCCCACCACAGGTACCTCCACCCCCCACCACAGGTACCCCCACCCCCCCACCACAGGTACCTCCACCCCCCACCACAGGTAGCCCCACCCCCCCACCACAGGTACCTCCACCCTCCACCACAGGTACCCCCCACCCCCCACCACAGGTACCCCCAAACCCACACCACAGGTACCCCCACCACAGGTACCTCCACCCCCACCACAGGTACCCTCCACCCCCCCACCACAGGTACCTCCACCCCCCCACCACAGGTACCTCCACCCCCCACCACAGGTACCTCCACCCCCCAACACCAGGTACCCCCACCACAGGTACCCCCCACCCCCCACCACAGGTACCTCCACCCCCCACCACAGGTACCCCCACCACAGGTACCTCCACCCCCCACCACAGGTACCCCCACCCCCCCACCACAGGTACCTCCCACCCCCCACCACAGGTACCTCCACCCCCCACCACAGGTACCTCCATCCCCCACCACAGGTACCCCCACCACAGGTACCTCCACCCCCCCCACCACAGGTACCTCCACCCCCCCCACCACAGGTACCCCCCACCCCCCACCACAGGTACCTCGACCCCCCCACCACAGGTACCCCCACCACAGGTACCCCCCCCAACACAGGTACCCCCACCCCCCCACCACAGGTACCTCCACCCCCCACCACAGGTACCCCCACCACCCCACCACAGGTACCCCCACACCACAGGTACCCCCACCACAGGTACCCCCACCACCCCACCACAGGTACCCCCACCACCCCACCACAGGTACCCCCACCCCCCACCACAGGTACCTCCACCCCCCCACCACAAGTACCCTCCACCCCCCCACCACAGGTACCCCCAAACCCACACCACAGGTACCCCCACCACAGGTACCTCCACCCCCACCACAGGTACCCTCCACCCCCCCACCACAGGTACCTCCACCCCCCCACCACAGGTACCTCCACCCCCCACCACAGGTACCTCCACCCCCCAACACCAGGTACCCCCACCACAGGTACCCCCCACCCCCCACCACAGGTACCTCCACCCCCCACCACAGGTACCCCCACCCCCCCACCACAGGTACCTCCACCCCCCACCACAGGTAGCCCCACCCCCCCACCACAGGTACCTCCACCCTCCACCACAGGTACCCCCCACCCCCCACCACAGGTACCTCCACCCCCCACCACAGATCCCCCCACCACAGGTACCTCCACCCCCCCACCACAGGTACCCCCCACCCCCCACCACAGGTACCTCCACCCCCCACCACAGGTACCCCCACCCCCCCACCACAGGTACCTCCACCCCCCACCACAGGTAGCCCCACCCCCCCACCACAGGTACCTCCACCCTCCACCACAGGTACCCCCCACCCCCCACCACAGGTACCTCCACCCCCCACCACAGATCCCCCCACCACAGGTACCCCCACCTCCCCACCACAGGTACCTCCACCCCCCCACCACAGGTACCCCCACCCCCCACCACAGGTACCTCCACCCCCCCACCACAGGTACCCCCACCCCAGGAACCCCCACCCCCCCACCACAGGTACCCCCACCCCCCCACCACAGGTACCTCAACCCCCCACCACAGGTACCCCCACCCCCCCACCACAGGTACCCCCACCCCCCCCCCCACCACAGGTACCTCCACCCCTCCACCACAGGTACCCCCACCACAGGTACCCCCCACCCCCCCACCACAGGTACCCCCCCACCACAGGTACCTCCACCCCCCACCACAGGTACCTCCACCCCCCACCACAGGTACCCCCACCACAGGTACCCCCCACCCCCTCACCACAGGTACCCCCCCACCACAGGTACCTCCACCCCCCCACCACAGGTACCCCCACCACAGGTACCCCCCACCCCCCCACCACAGGTACCCCCCATCCCCCTCCACAGGTACCCCCCCACCACAGGTACCTCCACCCCCCACCACAGGTACCCCCACCACAGGTACCCCCACCACAGGTACCTCCACCCCCCCACCACAGGTACCCCCACCCCCCCACCACAGGTACCCCCACCCCCACACCACAGGTACCCCCACCTCCCCACCACAGGTACCCCCAACCCCACACCACAGGTACCCCCACCACAGGTACCCCCACCACCCCACCACAGGTACCCCCACCACCCCACCACAGGTACCCCCACCACAGGTACCCCCACCACCCCACCACAGGTAACCCCACCCCCCACCACAGGTACCTCCACCCCCCCACCACAGGTACCCTCAACTCACCCACCACAGGTACCCCCACCCCCCCACCACAGGTACCCCCACCCCCACACCACAGGTACCCCCACCTCCCCACCACAGGTACCCCCAACCCCACACCACAGGTACCCCCACCACAGGTACCCCCACCACCCCACCACAGGTACCCCCACCACCCCACCACAGGTACCCCCACCACAGGTACCCCCACCACCCCACCACAGGTAACCCCACCCCCCACCACAGGTACCTCCACCCCCCCACCACAGGTACCCTCAACTCACCCACCACAGGTACCCCCACCCCCCCACCACAGGTACCCCCACCACAGGTACCCCCCACCCCCCCACCACAGGTACCTCCACCCCCCACCCCTGGTACCCTCCACCCCCCCCACCACAGGTACCCCCACCCCCCCACTACAGGTACCCCCCCACCACAGGTACCCCCACCCCCCCACTACAGGTACCCCCCACCACAGGTACCCCCATCCCCCCACCACAGGTACCCCCCCACCACTGGTACCCCCACCCCCCACCACAGGTACCCCCCCACCACAGGTACCTCCACCCCCCACCACAGGTACCCCCCCACCACAGGTACCTCCACCCCCCCACCACAGGTACCTCCACACCCCACAGGTACCTCCACCCCCCCACCACAGGTACCCCCCCACCACAGGTACCTCCACCCCCCACCACAGGTACCCCCACCACAGGTACCCCCCCCCAACACAGGTACCCCCACCCCCCCACCACAGGTACCTCCACCCCCCACCACAGGTACCCCCACCACCCCACCACAGGTACCCCCACACCACAGGTACCCCCACCACAGGTACCCCCACCACCCCACCACAGGTACCCCCACCACCCCACCACAGGTACCCCCACCCCCCACCACAGGTACCTCCACCCCCCCACCACAAGTACCCTCCACCCCCCCACCACAGGTACCCCCAAACCCACACCACAGGTACCCCCACCACAGGTACCTCCACCCCCACCACAGGTACCCTCCACCCCCCCACCACAGGTACCTCCACCCCCCACCACAGGTACCTCCACCCCCCACCACAGGTACCTCCACCCCCCACCACAGGTACCCCCACCACAGGTACCTCCACCCCCCCACCACAGGTACCCCCCACCCCCCACCACAGGTACCTCCACCCCCCACCACAGGTACCCCCACCCCCCCACCACAGGTACCTCCACCCCCCACCACAGGTAGCCCCACCCCCCCACCACAGGTACCTCCACCCTCCACCACAGGTACCCCCCACCCCCCACCACAGGTACCTCCACCCCCCACCACAGATACCCCCACCACAGGTACCCCCCCCACCACAGGTACCCCCCCCACCACAGGTACCTCCACCCCCCCACCACAGGTACCCCCACCCCCCACCACAGGTACCTCCACCCCCCCACCACAGGTACCCCCACCCCAGGAACCCCCACCCCCCCACCACAGGTACCCCCACCCCCCCACCACAGGTACCTCAACCCCCCACCACAGGTACCCCCACCCCCCCACCACAGGTACCCCCACCCCCCCCCCCCACCACAGGTACCTCCACCCCTCCACCACAGGTACCCCCACCACAGGTACCCCCCACCCCCCCACCACAGGTACCCCCCCACCACAGGTACCTCCACCCCCCACCACAGGTACCCCCACCACAGGTACCCCCCACCCCCCCACCACAGGTACCTCCACCCCCCCACCACAGGTACCCCCACCACAGGTACCCCCCACCCCCCCACCACAGGTACCCCCCATCCCCCACCACAGGTACCCCCCCACCACAGGTACCTCCACCCCCCACCACAGGTACCCCCACCACAGGTACCCCCACCACAGGTACCTCCACCCCCCCACCACAGGTACCCCCACCCCCCCACCACAGGTACCCCCACCCCCACACCACAGGTACCCCCACCTCCCCACCACAGGTACCCCCAACCCCACACCACAGGTACCCCCACCACAGGTACCCCCACCACCCCACCACAGGTACCCCCACCACCCCACCACAGGTACCCCCACCACAGGTACCCCCACCACCCCACCACAGGTAACCCCACCCCCCACCACAGGTACCTCCACCCCCCCACCACAGGTACCCTCCACCCCCCCACCACAGGTACCCCCACCCCCCCACCACAGGTACCCCCACCACAGGTACCCCCCACCCCCCCACCACAGGTACCTCCACCCCCCACCCCTGGTACCCTCCACCCCCCCCACCACAGGTACCCCCACCCCCCCACTACAGGTACCCCCCCACCACAGGTACCCCCACCCCCCCACTACAGGTACCCCCCACCACAGGTACCCCCATCCCCCCACCACAGGTACCCCCCCACCACTGGTACCCCCACCCCCCACCACAGGTACCCCCCCACCACAGGTACCTCCACCCCCCACCACAGGTACCCCCCCACCACAGGTACCTCCACCCCCCCACCACAGGTACCTCCACACCCCACAGGTACCTCCACCCCCCCACCACAGGTACCCCCCCACCACAGGTACCTCCACCCCCCACCACAGGTACCCCCCCACCACAGGTACCCCCCCCCCCTTCTCTCCTGAGATTTCTCTCGCCTCCAGCACTCACGCACTGTCGGGCCTCTGAACTTATAATGACACCAAATCGTTATATACTGTATATATTTTCTTGTGCAATTTGCTATTTTGCTATTTGCCTCATGACTTGTGCGTGCTTTGTTGACCTCGATCTTTCTTTACCCAACCGTGAGACAGATTATGTTTGTTCCCACACTCGGGACTCTGACTCTCTATTGGTTACACAGACTTTTGGTCTCCCATCCTATTCTAACCACCTCCCGCTGGCTTTGTGTTCATGTAACCTGATGAAATTGCGGTACAATATGATCTTTGTTGCGATCTGATGCACATTCAGATGTCATAAATCAGCACTGCAGAGCTCTCCCTATCCACTGCTGTGCCTTAAATGTATTACTGTTGATGATATCTGGAAATGTGAATGTACACCCTGGCCCATCTACTGTTGCTAGCCCCAATTCTGACTTGTGCTCTTTTATCTGCTTCACTGATTTTAAGCTCTCGTAAAAGCCTGGGTTTTCAGCACGTTAACACTCAAAGCTTATTACCTAAAATGGATCAATGGAAAGTGTGGGTTCACAGCTCCAATCCAGATGTGTTGGTCATTACTGAGACGTGGTTAAGGAAGAGTGTTTTGAATACTGATGTTAACCTTTCTGGTTATAACCTTTTTCGGCAAGACAGAGCTTCCAAAGGTGGTGGAGTGGCAATCTTTACCAAGGATCACCTTCAGTGCTCGGTTGTCTCCACCAAGTCTGTCCCCAAACAATTTGATTTGCTGGTTTTAAGTATTAAACTTTCAAATAGCTCTTTGTTGACTGTTGCTGGGTGCTATCGTCCTCCATCAGCACCGGCCTGTACCCTACCTGCCCTAAGCTCTCTCCTGGCCCCTTACACTAAGTCTGAATTTGTCCTGCTAGGTGACCTAAACTGGGACATGCTTAAACCACCTGACCAAGTCCTAAAGCAGTGGGACTCCCTAAATCTTTCTCAGATTATTACCAATCCCTTAAAGTATGACTCCAAAAACCCAGAAAAGGCTACCCTCCTTGATGTTATCCTCACAAATAATCCTGATATATATCAGTCTGGTGTTTTCTGTATTGACCTTAGTGATCACAGTTTAACATCCTGTGTTCATAATGGCTGCTCAGTGAAACGACCTGTCCTGATTTGTCATAGATGCTTGCTAAAAAACTTTAATGAGCAAGCCTTCATTCATGAACTGGCCTCTGTAAAATGGTATAGAATCAGCTTGATCCCCTCTGTCGAAGACGTTTGGACCTTTTTAAAAAAAATATTTACAGGAGTATTGTTAACAAACACACTCCCATAAAGAAAATGAGAATTAAAAACAGGTTCAGCTCCTGGTTCGACCGTGATCTGGCAGTTGCTCCACCTCAAGAATCCCATTTGGCGAAAGGCTCTGCACACGCATACTCAGGCTAACTGGCTCTCGTTCAGGCAAATTAGAAATAAATGCTCTCAGGCTATCCGGAAGGCCAAAGTTAGTTACTTTAACCTGTTGGGTCTAGGGGGCAGCATTTGCACGTCTGGATAAAAAAAATGTACCCGATTTAATCTGGTTACTAATCCTACCCAGTAACTAGAATATGCATATACTTATTATATATGGATAGAAAACACTCTAAAGTTTCCAAAACTGTTTGAATGGTGTCTGTGAGTATAACAGAACTCATTTGGCAGGCAAAACCCTGAGACATTTTCTGACAGGAAGTGGATACCTGATGTGTTGTATTGACTTTAAACCTATCCCATTGAAAAACACAGGGGTTTAGGAATATTTTGGCACTTCCTATTGCTTCCACTAGATGTCACCAGCCTTTACAAAGTGTTTTGAGTCTTCTGGAGGGAGATCTGACCGAACAAGAGCCATGGAACGGTGATGTCCCATTAGACACCTGGCGCGCTAGTTCATGTTGGGTACCCTCGTTCCAATACGTTATAAAAGAGTATGCATTCGTCCACCTTGAATATTATTCATGTTCTGGTTAAAAAAGGCCCTAATGATTTATGCTATACAACGTTTGACATGTTTGAACGAACGGAAATATATTTTTTCCCCTCGTTCATGACGAGAAGTCCGGCTGGCTTACATCATGTGCTAACGAGACGGAGATTTTTGGACATAAATGATGAGCTTTTTTGAACAAAACTACATTCGTTATGGACCTGTGATACCTGGAAGTGACATCTGATGAAGAGAATCAAAGGTAATGGATTATTTACATAGTATTTTCGATTTTAGATCTCCCCAACATGACGTCTAGTCTGTATCGCAACGCGTATTTTTCTGGGCGCAGTGCTCAGATTATTGCAAAGTGTGATTTCCCAGTAAGGTTATTTTTAAATCTGGCAAGTTGATTGCGTTCAAGAGATGTAAATCTATAATTCTTTAAATGACAATATAATATTTTACCAATGTTTTCTAATTTTAATTATTTAATTTCTGACGCTGACTTGACTGCCGGTTATTGGAGGGAAACGATTTCCTCAACATCAATGCCATAGTAAAACGCTGTTTTTGGATATAAATATGAACTTGATAGAACTAAAAATGCATGCATTGTCTAACATAATGTCCCAGGAGTGTCATCTGATGGAGATTGTAAAAGGTTAGTGCATCATTTTAGCTGGTTTTATGGTTTTGGTGACCCTGTCTTTGACTTGACAAAACATTACACACAACTCTTGTAAATGTACTGTCCTAACATACTCTAAATTTATGCTTTCGCCGTAAAACCTTTTTGAAATCGTAAAACGTGGTTAGATTAAGGAGATGTTTATCTTTCAAATGGTGTAACATAGTTGTATTTTTGAAAAATTTGAATTTTGACATTTATTTGGATTCAAATTTGCCGCTCTTGAAATGCACCTGCTGTTGATGGAGTGCACCACGGGTGGCACGCTAGCGTCCCACCTAGCCCCAAGAGGTTTTAAGGAGCAGTTCTCTCTCTGTGGGTCTAACCCCAAGAAGTTCTGGAAAACGGTGAAAGACCTGGAGAATAAACCCTCCTCCTCACAGCTGTCCATGTCCCTTAATGTTGATGATGTGGTTGTTACTGACAAGAAGCACATGGCTGAGCTCTTTAATCACCACTTCATTAAGTCAGGATTCCTATTTGACTCAGCCATGCCTCCTTGCCCGTCCAACATTTCCTCATCTCCCACCCCTTCTAATGCGACTAGCCCCAATGCTCCTCCCTCTTTTTCCCCTGCCCCGCTACAAAGTTTCTCCCTGCAGGCGGTCACTGAGTCCGAGGTGCTAAAGGAGCTCCTTAAACTTGACCCCAAAAAACATCTGGGTCAGATGGTTTAGACCCTTTCTTATTTAAAGTTGCTGCCCCTGTCATCGCCAAGCCTATCTCTGACCTTTTTAACCTGTCTCTTCTTTCTGGGGAGATTCCCATTGCTTGGAAGGCAGCCACGGTTCGTCCTTTATTTAAAGGGGGAGATCAAGCTGATCCTAACTGTTTTGTCCTGTTTATCAAAAGTGTTGGAAAAACATGTCAATAATGAACTGACTGGCTTTCTTGATGTCTGTAGTATTCTCTCTCTGGTCTGCAATCTGGTTTCTGCTCAGGTTATGGATGTGTCATTGCAACCTTCAAGGTCCTCAATGATGTCACCATTGCCCTTGATTCTAAGCAATATTGTGCTGCTGTTTTTATTGACATGGCCAAAGCTTTTCATACGGTAGACCATTCCATTCTTGTGGGCCGGCTAAGGAGTATTGGTTTCTCTGAGGGGTCTTTGGCCAGGTTTGCTAACTACCTCTCTCAAAGAGTGCAGTGTATAAAGTCAGAAAATCTGCTGTCTCAGCCACTGCCTGTCACCAAGGGAGTACCCCAAGGCTCAATCATAGGCCCAACGCTCTTCTCAATTTACATCAACAACATAGCTCAGGAAGTAGGAAGCTCGCTCATTCATTTATATGCAGATGATACAATCTTATACTCAGCTGGCCCCTCCCCTAATTCTGTGTAAAATGCAACAAAGCTTTTCTTCGTGTCCAACAAGCTTTCTCTACCCTTAACCTTGTTCTGAACACCTCCAAAATAAAGGTCATGTGATTTGGTAAAAAGAATGCCCCTCTCCCCACAGGTGTGATTACTACCTCTGAGGGTTTAGAGCTTGAGAGTATGGCTAGATGGTACACTGTCCATCTCTCAGCACATATCAAATATGCAGGCTAAAGTTAAATCCAGATTTGGTTTCCTCTATTGTAATCACTCCTCTTTCACCCCTGTTGCCAAACTAACGCTGATTCAGATGACCATCCTACCCATGCTAGATTACGGAGACATAATGTATAGATTGGCAGGCAAGGGTGCTCTCAAGTGGCTAAATGTGCTTTATCATTCGGCCATTAGATTTGCCACCAATGCTCCTTATGGGACACATCACTGCACTCTATACTCCTCCGTAAACTGGTGATCTCTGTATACCCGTCGCAAGACCCACTGGTTGATGCTTATTTATAAAACCCTCTTAGGCCTCCCTCCCCCCTATCTGAGATATCTACTGCAGCCCTCATCCTCCACATACAACACCCATTCTGCCAGTCACCTTCTGTTAAAGATCCCCAAAACACACACATCCCTGCGTCGCGCCTGTTTTCAGTTCGCTGCAACTAGCGACTGGAACGAGCTGCAACAAACAATTAAACTGGACAGTTTTATCTCAATCTCTTCATTTAAATACTGTAACGGCTGTTGTTATTTAGAGAGGACCAAGGCGCAGCGGGTTGCATGTTCAACATATATATTGTCACGTCCTGGCCAGTATAAGGTTAATTGTTTTTGTAGTTTGGTCAGGACGTGGCAGAGGGTATTTGTTTTATGTGGTTCGGGGTGGTGTGTTTGTGTAAAGGGTGTTTGATTTAGTATTTCGGGGTTTTTGGTTGATGGTCTATGTGTTTGTATTCTATGGTTAGTCTGGTGTGTGTGTTTCTATGTTTGGTTAATTGAGGTTGGGACTCTCAGTTGAAGGCAGGTGTTGTCTATCTTTGATTGAGAGTCCCATATATTAGGGTGTGTGTGTGATTGGTGGGTGATTGTTCTGTGTTGAGCCTAGTGCCTTACCAGACTGTCAGTTTATCGTTCGTTCTCTTGTTTGTTGTTTTTGTATTCGTGTTGATTTAATTAAATGTTCAAAATGAACAACTGCACACCTGCTGCGTATTGGTCTACCTTTTCTGATGACGATTTCGCATTATCGTCAGAAGACGAAGATACCTGTGACATATATTTATTAAATAAATGTGAACACGAGAAAAACAACAAAACAAAGAACGACAGACCGACAGTTTCACAGGCTATACTTACAACAGCAGTGCGAAATGCAACTACCCACAAATGACAAACCAAACACACACCTACTTATAGGACTCCCAATCAGAGGCAACTAAAAACACCTGCCTCCAATTGAGAGTCCAGCACCTAAACCTACACATAGAAAAACTAACCTAGAACATACTAATTCAGAAACATACAACCAAAACCCAGGAACACAAAAATAACACACCCCCATACAAAACAAACATAACTCTGCCACGTCCTGACCAAATATAATACAAATAATACCTAAATACTTGTCAGGACGTGACAAATACTCAATCATGGACACTCTTAGTGACAGTTGTGGCTGCTTTGTGTAATGTATTTTTGCCTCTACCTTCTTGCCTTTTGTGCTGTTGTCTGTGCCCAATAATGTTTGTACCATGTTTTGTGCTGCTACCATGTTGTGTTGCTACCGTGCTCTGTTGTCATGTGTTGCTGCCTTGCTATGTTATTGTCTTAGGTCTCTCTGTATGTAGTGTTGTGTTGTCTCTCTTGTCGTGATGTGCGTTTTGTCCTATATTTATATATACATTTTGTAATCCCAGACCCCGTCCCCACAGGAGGCCTTTTGCCTTTTGGTAGGTCGTCATTGTAAATAAGAATTTGTTCTTAACTGACTTGCCGAGTTAAAAAAAGGTTAAAATATATATATATAAACAAATATTGTCATCCATCAGACTATTCTTGATTTCATCTTGTCTTTACATATACTAAATAATATATATTTTACATTTGTTTTGATTTAGAATGGACCATTATCTTGCACCTCTATAAAAACACGGGCAGGGGTAAAAATACATATAATCTATGAATTAAATCGCGAATGGAGTATACTTTTCCTCGTGGTTTATTTTCATGCCAGCCAGGTAGGCTATACTCCTGCTGTAAATATAAGCAATGTGCTTAATATTAGGTAAGTTGAAAAATGAATATAGTAGGCCTAGCCTATTGAAAGCTGTTGGGATCCTCCTCTTTTTAATAGAGGTCATCACCCTGTTTTCTCCCACAATTGCATAGCCTATAGAAATGTTGCACAACATGCGCTCATGGGCTCGCATGAAGTGTTTGATTAATATAGGGGGGTGCGTCACTTGAGTGGGTTGAGTCACCGACGTGGTCTTCCTGTCTGGGTTGGCGCCCCCCCTTGGGTTGTGCCGTGCCGGAGATCTTTGTGGGCTATACTCGGCCTTGTCTCAGGATGGTAAGTTGGTGGTTGGAGATATCCCTCTAGTGGTGTGGGGGCTGTGCTTTGGCAAAGTGGGTGGGGTTATATCCTGCCTGTCTGGCCCTGTCCGGGGGTATCTTCAGATGGGGCCACAGTGTCTCCTGACCCCTCCTGTCTCAGCCTCCAGTATTTATGCTGCAGTAGTTTATGTGTCGGGGGGCTAGGGTCAGTCTGTTATATCTGGAGTATTTCTCCTGTCTTATCCGGTGTCCTGTGTGAATTTAAGTATGCTCTCCCTAATTCTCTCTTTCTTTCTTTCTCTCGGAGGACCTGAGCCCTAGGACTACCTAGCATGATGACTCCTTGTTGTCCCCAGTCCACCTGGCCGTGCTGCTGCTCCAGTTTCAAC
The DNA here is from genome assembly GCF_965601325.2 of Salmo salar. Classification (NCBI taxonomy): domain Eukaryota; kingdom Metazoa; phylum Chordata; class Actinopteri; order Salmoniformes; family Salmonidae; genus Salmo; species Salmo salar. Next base: position 88,309,871 of record NC_138309.1, on the reverse strand, counting down.
TGTTCTGCCTGCGGCTATGGAACCCTGACCTGTTCACTGTGATTACTATTATTTGACCATGCTGGTCATTTATGAACATTTGAACATCTTGGCCATGTTCTGTTATAATCTCCACCCAGCACAGCCAGAAGAGGACTGGCCACCCCTTATAGCCTGGTTCCTCTCTAAGTTCTTCCTAGGTTTTGGCCTTTCTAGGGAGTTTTTCCTAGCCACCGTGTTTCTACACCTGCATTGCTTGCTGTTTGGGGTTTTAGGCTGGGTTTCTGTACAGCAATTTGATATATCAGCTGATGTAAGAAGGGCTATATAAATACATTTGATTTGATTTGATGATTAGATTTTCAATAACATTTGCATTGATGTCAGATTGATTAGAGGGACAATAGAGTGCTGAGTACCAGGCAGTTAGCAAGTTTGGTAGGCTACTAATGACCAGCAGCAGCATCAAAGGTGGAGAAACCTAATTATAGTGACTAAACGGTTATGTGGAATTTGACTGCCTTCATGACTCTTGACCGCCAGTGACTCATGACCTAGTCACTGCTAGCCGGCCTCCAACCCAGTACCCTGAACCTTAGATACTGTTACTAGCCAGCCTCCACCCAGTTCCCTGAACCTTAGACACTGCTGCCCTATGTACATAGAGTCATTGATCACTGGTCACTTTAATAATGTTTATATACTGATCTACCCACTTCATATGTATATACTGTATTCTAGTCCTGGTTCATCCTATATAACTACTGCTGTCCACTTCATATGTATATACTGTATTCTAGTCATGGTTCATCCTATATAACTACTGCTGTCCACTTCATATGTATAAACTGTATTCTAGTCATGGTTCATCCCATATAACTACTATCAAATCAAATCAAATCAAATTTATTTTTACATAGCCCTTCGTACATCAGCTGATATTCTCAAAGTGCTGTACAGAAACCCAGCCTAAAACCCCAAACAGCAAGCAAAGCATGTGAAAGAAGCACTTCATATGTATATACTGTATATACTGTATTCTAGTCATGGTTCATCCTATATAACTACTGCTGTCCACTTCATATGTATATACTGTATTCTAGTCATGGTTCATCCTATATAACTACTGCTGTCCACAAATGTTATATTCACATACTGTCCATTCTGTCTAAACACATCATTAGGTCCCAAAGCAAATTTCCTGCAATTCTATCCATTTTGACATGGGGTTTTGTACTGTGTAAATACCAGATCCCTGACATAGCTCATTGTAAAATTTCTACAAATGTACATTGTATTTTAGTAACTGACTATACACACCACATATTGATTTACTATTACAGTGCTGTTTGGGTTGTTAATTGGATTATTGTTACAGTGCTATCTGGGTTGTTAATTGGATTACTCTTACAGTTCTATCTGGGTTGTTAATTGGATTACTCTTACAGTTCTATCTGGGTTGTTAATTGGATTACTCTTACAGTTCTGTTTGGGTTGTTAATTGGATTACTCTTACAGTTCTATTTGGGTTGTTAATTGGATTACTCTTACAGTTCTATCTGGGTTGTTAATTGGATTACTCTTACAGTTCTATCTGGGTTGTTAATTGGATTACTCTTACAGTTCTATCTGGGTTGTTAATTGGATTACTCTTACAGTTCTATTTGGGTTGTTAATTGGATTACTCTTACAGTTCTATCTGGGTTGTTAATTGGATTACTCTTACAGTTCTATTTGGGTTGTTAATTGGATTACTGTTACAGTGCTATTTGGGTTGTTAATTGGATTACTGTTACAGTGCTATTTGGGTTGTTATTTGGATTTGTTCTGACAATTATTAATTTATTTAATTTTTCTTAAAGGGGAATGGAAACACTATGATTTAGAACACCAGATACCTGTAACTGTAAATCACCATATTGGCATTGTTGCATCACTGACAGGAGAGCACATTTTGGAACTCCTAAAAATGGCTGAATTTACAGAGTAACTCCCGAGTCTGAGAATGAGTTTATTACAGAGAGTGAAATAATGTTAGTTAGGGAGCCAATAAAACTACTGAAGCCGTTTACTTCTGAGCCGATCGTTGCCCCGGATCAAAAAAGTTTGTTCTCGAAGCGTTAACAACACAGATATTCCGTCTGAAACAACACAGCTAGAGGGTCGTTGTAGCCAAACACAATCTGGTGTGAGTGGTGATGTTACCACATTACGGCTAGAGAGTATATGAGTTTGTGCTGAAGAGAGATGGAAGCAATACAGCACACAATCCCAGTGGATGGTTCAGAGGTTCCTGTCAGTCTGTCTGGATGGTGATGTATTGCATCCAGGTCAGAGGTTCCTGTCAGTCTGGATGGTGATGTATTACATCCAGTCAGAGGTTCCTGTCAGTCTGTCTGGATGGTGACTGTATTGCATCCAGGTCAGAGGTTACCGTCAGTCTGTCTGGATGGTGATGTATTACATCCAGGTCAGAGGTTACCGTCAGTCTGTCTGGATGGTGATGTATTACATCCAGAGGTTCCTGTCAGTCTGGATGGATGGTGATGTATTACATCCAGGTCAGAGGTTCCTGTCAGTCTGTCTGGATGGTGACTGTATTACATCCAGGTCAGAGGTTCCTGTCAGTCTGTCTGGATGGTGATGTATTACATCCAGGTCAGAGGTTCCTGTCAGTCTGGATGGTGATGTATTACATCCAGTCAGAGGTTCCTGTCAGTCTGTCTGGATGGTGATGTATTACATCCAGGTCAGAGGTTCCTGTCAGTCTGTCTGGATGGTGACTGTATTACATCCAGGTCAGAGGTTCCTGTCTGTCTGGATGGTGACTGTATTACATCCAGTCAGAGGTTCCTGTCAGTCTGTCTGGATGGTGACTGTATTACTTCCAGGTCAGAGGTTCCTGTCAGTCTGTCTGGATGGTGACTGTATCAATTGGACGTGTCACTAATCCTTATAAAGGACTTCCTGTCAGAAGACGTTTCTCGACCAGTCAGCAGCCGATATGCTAGTTGTCACGCCCTGACCTGAGAGAGCCGTTTTTCTCCGTTTAGTTTGGTCAGTGTGTGATATGGGGTCGGCATTCTATGTGTTGTGTTTCTATGTTTTGGCCCGGTATGGTTTCCAATCAGAGGCAGCTGTCTATCGTTGTCTCTGATTGGGAGCCATACTTAGGCAGCCTTTTCCCACCTGTGTTTTTGTGGGTAGTTATTTTCTGATTTGTTATTCTGTGACCTGACGGAACTGTTTGGTTGTTTTCGGTTTGTTATCCTTTTCCCTCTCGCTCTCCTCCAACACTACTCACTCTGCCCCTACTCAGATGGTATTGTGCCGTCGCAACCTTCGCTCTCTCTCTCTCCTGCTACTCTCTCCTCTTCCATCCTATCATCTCTTCCCTCTGGTTGGAGAAGGATTGAGCAATCTCCTGATTCTGCCTCCTCAACCCTCCTCTCCTCCCTTTCTGCATCTTTTGACTCTCTATGTCCCCTATCCTCCCGGCCGGCTCCGTCCTCCCCTCCTGCTCCGTGGCTTGACGACTCATTGCGAGCTCACAGAACAGGGCTCCGAGCAGCCGAGCGGAAATGGAGGAAAACTAGCCTCCCTGCGGACCTGGCATCTTTTCACTCCCTCCTCTCCACATGTTGTTCCTCTGTTTCTGCTGCAAAAGCCACTTTCTACCACTCTAAATTCCAAGCATCTGCCTCTAACCCTAGGAAGCTCTTTGCCACCTTCTCCTCCCTCCTGAATCCTCCTCCCCCCTCCCTCTCTGCGGACAACTTTGTCAACCATTTTGAAAAGAAGGTTGACGACATCCGATCCTCGTTTGTTAAGTCAAACGACACCGCTGGTCCTGCTCACATTGCCCTACCCTATGCTTTGACCTCTTTCTCCCCTCTCTCTCCAGATGAAATCTTGCAACTTTTGACGGCCGGCCGCCCAACAACCTGCCCGCTTGACCCTATCCCCTCCTCTCTTCTCCAGACCATTTCCGGAGACCTTCTCCCTTACCTCACCTCGCTCATCAACTCATCCTTGACCGCTGGCTACGTCCCTTCCATCTTCAAGAGAGCGAGAGTTGCACCCCTTCTCAAAAAACCTACACTCGATCCCTCCGATGTGAACAACTACAGACCAGTATCCCTTCTTTCTTTCCTCTCCAAAACTCTTGAGCGTGCCGTCCTTGGCCAGCTCTCTTGCGATCTCTCTCAGAATGACCTTCTTGATCCAAATCAGTCAGGTTTCAAGACTGGTCATTCAACTGAGACTGCTCTTCTCTGTGTCACGGAGGCTCTCCGCACTGCTAAAGCTAACTCTCTCTCCTCTGCTCTCATCCTTCTAGACCTATCTGCTGCCTTTGATACTGTGAACCATCAGATCCTCCTCTCCACCCTTTCCGAGTTGGGCATCTCCGGCGTGGCTCACTCTTGGATTGCGTCCTACCTGACAGGTCGCTCCTACCAGGTAGCATGGCGAGAATCCGTCTCCGCACCACGTGCTCTCACTACTGGGGTCCCCCAGGGCTCAGTTCGAGGCCCTCTCCTATTCTCGCTATACACCAAGTCACTTGGCTCTGTCATATCCTCACATGGTCTCTCCTATCATTGCTACGCAGACGACACACAAGTCATCTTCTCCTTTCCCCCTTCTGATAACCAGGTGGCGAATCGCATCTCTGCATGTCTGGCAGACAGATCAGTGTGGATGACGGATCATCACCTCAAGCTGAACCTCGGCAAGACGGAGCTGCTCTTCCTCCCGGGGAAGGACTGCCAGTTCCATGATCTAGCCATCACGGTTGACAACTCCATTGTGTCCTCCTCCCAGAGTGCTAAGAGCCTCGGCGTGACCCTGGACAACACCCTGTCGTTCTCCGCTAACATCAAGGCGGTGACCCAATCCTGTAGGTTCATGCTCTACAACATTCGCAGAGTACGACCCTGCCTCACACAGGAAGCGGCGCAGGTCCTAATCCAGGCACTTGTCATCTCCCGTCTGGATTACTGCAACTCGCTGTTGGCGGGGCTCCCTGCCTGTGCCATCAAACCCCTACAACTCATCCAGAACGCCGCAGCCCGTCTGGTGTTCAACCTTCCCAAGTTCTCTCACATCACCCCGCTCCTCCTCACACTCCACTGGCTTCCAGTTGAAGCTTGCATCTGCTACAAGACCATGGTGCTTGCCTACGGAGCTGTGAGGGGAACGGCACCTCCGTACCTTCAGGCTCTGACCAGTCCCTACACCCAAAGAAGGGCACAGCGTTCATCCACCTCTGGCCTGCTCGCCTCCCTACCTCTGTGGAAGCACTGTTCCCACTCAGCCCAGTCAAAACTGTTCGCTGCTCTGGCACCCCAATGGTGGAACAAGCTCCCTCACGACGCCAGGACAGCGGAGTCAATCACCACCTTCCGGAGACACCTGAAACCCCACCTCTTTAAGGAATACCTGGGATAGGATAAGGCCCCCCCCCCAAAAAAGACATAAATGTACCATTGTAAAGTGGTTGTTCCACTGGATATCATAAGGTACAAAAAAATGCATGAAATGAAATGAATGAAATGTATGCATTCACTACTGTAAGTCGCTCTGGATAAGAGCGTCTGCTAAATGACTAAAATGTAAATGTAAATAAGGTGAATGCACCAATTTGTAAGTCGCTCTGGATAGGAGTGTCTGCTAAATGACGTAAATGATTTTTCATGAATCAATGGTTACATATCATTAAGATGCAGATTCAATACACACCAACATTACATTACAGATACTATCATAAATGTTCCATCACTCAGACAGTGTGAATACACAGCATCCAGCACAGCAAATAATTAATCAACAAAATGTGTTTTACAAAAGACCCTTTTTTATATCAAAATAATAACCACAGTGGTTATAGAGGGGTCAAAAATTCAACACCTCAGGAGCAAATGTCAGATGCCTTTTCATAGCTGATCAATCGGATGGTCGAGAAAGCAGGTCCGGGAGAGAGGGAGAGTGAGAGAGTCGAAACAGTAGGTCTGGGACAAGGTAGCACGTCCGTTTAAAAAAACGGGTAGAGAAAACAATTGGAGGAAAAACAATCCGACTCTGATTACATTTATGCATGAATGGGGTGTATCTTTGAATTCACTGTTGAATGGACTGCTCATTCTCCATTTTCGGAACACCAGCCCACACTACGCCAAAGTGACCGGCACTCTCTCTCTTTCTTTGGTCACTCAGGAGAGTCTGCCGGTATAGTCTAGAGCCAGATAGAAGTTACACAAATCATTGTATGTAATCTCTCTCTCTATAAATCAAATCAAATCAAATCAAATGACTTGACAAGAGTAAAGTAAGACGTGTAAACATTATTTAAAGTGGCATTGTTTAAAGTGGCATTGTTTAATATGACTAGTGATCAATTTATTAAAGTGGTCAGTGATTGGGTCTCAATGTAGGCAGCAGCCTCTCTGAGTTAGTGATGGCTGTTTAACAGTCTGATGGCCTTGAGATAGAAGCTATTTTTCAGTCTCTCGGTCCCAGCTTTGATGCACCTGTACTGACCTCGCCTTCTGGATGGTAGCGGGGTGAACAGGAAGTGGCTCGGGTGGTTTTTGCCCTTTGATCTTTTTCGCCTTCCTGTGACATCGGGTGCTGTAGGTGTCATGGAGGGCAGATAGTTTGCCCCCCAGTGATGCGTTGTGCAGACCTCACTATCCTCTGGAGAGCCTTACGGTTGACAGCGGTGCAGTTGCCGTACCAGGCGGTGATAAACCCCAACAGGATGCATCTGTAAAAGTTTGTCAGGGTTTTTGGTGACAAGCCAAATTTCTTCAGCCTCCTGAGGTTGAAGAGGCGCTACTGCGCCTTCTTCACCACGCTGTCTATGTGGGTGGACCATTTCAGTTTGTCCGTGATGTGTACGCCGAGGAACTTAAAACTTTCCACCTTCTCCACTGCTGTCCCGTCGATGTGGATAGGGGGAGTGCTCACACTGCTGTTTCCTGAAGTCCACGATCATCTCCATTGTTTTGTTATGTCTACATCAGACATAATCTAGTAGACTTACCATTGGCACAGCGGTCAACGATGCCGTGTAGCTGCTCAGACCGGAGACACCATGTCTTCTCCTCCTTGATGGGTTTCACCACAAACACCCTGGCAGCCTTGGAGAACTCTTGCTTGGAACGGAGCACTCCCTCCTTTGTTGTAGCCTGCTGTCTCTCTCTCCTTTGTTGTAGCCTGCTGTCTCTCTCTCCATTGTTGTAGCCTGCTGTCTGTCCACTGAATAATTGTGGTCAAGGGCAGCCACTTGGAGTCTTGCGACCATCCCCTGCTGGCCCATCCCCTGCTGGCCCATCCCCTGCTGGCCCATCCCCCCTGGCCCATCCCCCGCTGGCCCATCCCCCCCTGGCCCATCCCCCGCTGGCCCATCCCCCGCTGGCCCATCCCCCCCTGGCCCATCCCCTGCTGGCCGATCTCCCGCTGGCCCTTCTCCCGCTGGCCCATCCCCCCCTGGCCCATCCCCCGCTGGCCCATCCCCCCCTGGCCCATCCCCTGCTGGCCGATCTCCCGCTGGCCCTTCTCCCGCTGGCCCATCCCCCCCTGGCCCATCCCCCGCTGGCCCATCCCCCCCTGGCCCATCCCCCGCTGGCCCATCCCCCGCTGACCCATCCCCTGCTGGCCAAACTTGTTCCTCTTGGGTACGTTTTTAGTATACAGGGCATGTACACTCTCGAGTTCACCTGTCTGAACACACTTCTTCACCTACAAAAGAAAATATATAATGAATGTAAGTAGATATTAATTAGTAGGTTACTACAAATATACTGATACTGATTTTATTAAATTAATTGGTTGTAGTTATTCACATAGGAATGCACAAATAAACTAAAATAAGGTTTTGAAAAATGTGCTTATTAATTTACTCAAAATGTTGCAGTAAAAGAAATAGTTTATAACTTTTTTTACCTTCGAGATCCTTCAACAATCTTGGTTTGAAGACTATTTTCCTCACTGCCTCGAAAGCTGGCTACGGTGTGTTCATCCAGGGTCGGATTCCCTCTTCTTCAGGTGTGAATGTGGGGGGGGGGGGGGGGGGGGGGGGAGTGGGGGGGGGGAGTGGGTCTCCAGTGATCCACTGGTGGTCATTTGTGAAGTGGTGAACTGTGGTGGTAATTTGTGATGTGGTGAACTGTGGTGTTAATTTGTGATGTGGTGAACTGTGGTGGTAATTTGTGATGTGGTGAACTGTGGTGTTAATTTGTGATGTGGTGAACTGTGGTGGTAATTTGTGATGTGGTGAACTGTGGTGTTAATTTGTGATGTGGTGAACTGTGGTGTTAATTTGTGATGTGGTGAACTATAGTGTTAATTTGTGATGTGGTGAACTGTGGTGGTAATTTGTGAAGTGGTGAACTGTAATGATCCACTGTGGTAATTTGTGATGTGGTGAACTATAGTGTTAATTTGTGATGTGGTGAACTGTGGTGTTAATTTGTGAAGTGGTGAACTGTAATGATCCACTGTGGTAATTTGTGATGTGGTGAACTATAGTGTTAATTTGTGATGTGGTGAACTATAGTGTTAATTTGTGATGTGGTGAACTGTAATGATCCACTGTGGTCATTTGTGATGTGGTGAACTGTGGTGTTAATTTGTGATGTGGTGAACTGTGGTGGTAATTTGTGATGTGGTGAACTGTGGTGTTAATTTGTGAAGTAGTGAACTGTAATGATCCACTGTGGTAATTTGTGATGTGGTGAACTATAGTGTTAATTTGTGATGTGGTGAACTGTGGTGGTAATTTGTGAAGTGGTGAACTTTAATGATCCACTGTGGTAATTTGTGATGTGGTGAACTATAGTGTTAATTTGTGATGTGGTGAACTGTGGTGGTAATTTGTGAAGTGGTGAACTGTAATGATCCACTGTGGTAATTTGTGATGTGGTGAACTATAGTGTTAATTTGTGATTTGGTGAACTGTGGTGGTAATTTGTGAAGTGGTGAACTGTAATGATCCACTGTGGTAATTTGTGATGTGGTGAACTATAGTGTTAATTTGTGATGTGGTGAACTGTGGTGGTAATTTGTGAAGTGGTGAACTGTAATGATCCACTGTGGTCATTTGTGATGTGGTGAACTATAGTGTTAATTTGTGATGTGGTGAACTGTGGTGGTAATTTGTGAAGTGGTGAACTGTAATGATCCACTGTGGTAATTTGTGATGTGGTGAACTATAGTGTTAATTTGTGATGTGGTGAACTGTGGTGGTAATTTGTGAAGTGGTGAACTGTAATGATCCACTGTGGTAATTTGTGATGTGGTGAACTATAGTGTTAATTTGTGATGTGGTGAACTGTGGTGTTAATTTGTGAAGTGGTGAACTGTAATGATCCACTGTGGTAATTTGTGATGTGGTGAACTATAGTGTTAATTTGTGATGTGGTGAACTATAGTGTTAATTTGTGATGTGGTGAACTGTAATGATCCACTGTGGTCATTTGTGATGTGGTGAACTGTGGTGTTAATTTGTGATGTGGTGAACTGTGGTGGTAATTTGTGATGTGGTGAACTGTGGTGTTAATTTGTGAAGTAGTGAACTGTAATGATCCACTGTGGTAATTTGTGATGTGGTGAACTATAGTGTTAATTTGTGATGTGGTGAACTGTGGTGGTAATTTGTGAAGTGGTGAACTTTAATGATCCACTGTGGTAATTTGTGATGTGGTGAACTATAGTGTTAATTTGTGATGTGGTGAACTGTGGTGGTAATTTGTGAAGTGGTGAACTGTAATGATCCACTGTGGTAATTTGTGATGTGGTGAACTATAGTGTTAATTTGTGATTTGGTGAACTGTGGTGGTAATTTGTGAAGTGGTGAACTGTAATGATCCACTGTGGTAATTTGTGATGTGGTGAACTATAGTGTTAATTTGTGATGTGGTGAACTGTGGTGGTAATTTGTGAAGTGGTGAACTGTAATGATCCACTGTGGTCATTTGTGATGTGGTGAACTATAGTGTTAATTTGTGATGTGGTGAACTGTGGTGGTAATTTGTGAAGTGGTGAACTGTAATGATCCACTGTGGTAATTTGTGATGTGGTGAACTATAGTGTTAATTTGTGATGTGGTGAACTGTGGTGGTAATTTGTGAAGTGGTGAACTGTAATGATCCACTGTGGTAATTTGTGATGTGGTGAACTATAGTGTTAATTTGTGATGTGGTGAACTGTGGTGGTAATTTGTGAAGTGGTGAACTGTAATGATCCACTGTGGTAATTTGTGATGTGGTGAACTATAGTGTTAATTTGTGATGTGGTGAACTATAGTGTTAATTTGTGATGTGGTGAACTGTGGTGGTAATTTGTGAAGTGGTGAACTGTAATGATCCACTGTGGTAATTTGTGATGTGGTGAACTATAGTGTTAATTTGTGATGTGGTGAACTGTAGTGATCCACTGGTGTTCATTTCTTATAGCACCTGAACACTCCCACCAACAGCACAAGTGGCCTCAACCATGACAGTACCTGAGACACACAGGGAATACATCAAATCAAATGTGTATATATATATATATATATATATATATATATATATATATATATATATATATATATATATACATATATATAGCCCTTCTATATACATATATATATATATATATATATATATATATATATATATATATAGACAGGAGAAATACTCCAGATCTAACAGACTGACCCTAGCCCCCAGACACATAAACTACTGCAGCATAAATACTGGAGGCTGAGACAGGAGGGGTCAGGAGACACTGTGGCCCCATCTGATGATACCCCCTGGACAGGGCCAAACAGGAAGGATATAACCCCACCCACTACATGAGTCCCCTGAGTCACTGACTTGAATCCTCATAATCATATAATTGTGATTTTACTATAAAATATATGACAGTACCTCTGGCTTCCCGATGGCACCCCAGGTGTTTCCTCACACCTTTGGAAATGTGCCACAGGTCATATTCATGCCAGATATCAGCAGGGGAGTCCCTCAAGAGTACCGTCACACTTGGATGCCTGTCAGTAGCCAGGGTTTCATTACTGCATCCATGGACCTGTTAGTAATAATGATTGTATTATTAACCTAAAGGTACCTATGTCCTCTTCATACATCCACCAAATACACACTTAACAACCCTTAGGCTAGCTATAAAATATAGGTTTGGCTATAGCTTACCTCAATGTGTTGCAGGCATCTCTCTTATCCCCTCTGTCTCCAACCAGTAGCTATTCTTCACTTAGGTCAGATGCACGGTCTCCTGGGGCAGGATCAGGTGGGAAGCAGAGTCCAGGATGGTGTGAGAGCCTGGGGGAGGATCAGGTGGGAAGCAGAGTCCAGGATGGTGTGCGAGACAAAGGAAGGACAGTCTCCTAGGGCAGGATCAGGTGGGAAGCAGAGTCCAGGATGGTGTGCGAGACAAAGGAAGGACAGTCTCCTAGGAGAGGATCAGGTGGGAAGCAGAGTCCAGGATGGTGTGAGAGACAAAGGAAGGACAGTCTCCTAGGGCAGGATCAGGTGGGAAGCAGAGTCCAGGATGGTGTGCGAGACAAAGGAAGGACAGCCTCCTAGGGCAGGATCAGGTGGGAAGCAGAGTCCAGGATGGCCAATTACACCGTGCGTCTCCGGATACAGTCAGTGGACTGTCACCAATTGTAGCCAGAATGGCCTCTGTGTGCTGGGTCCAAATGTAGTCAACCTCTGGCACAACGTAGTTGATTTGTGAACTGTCACAGCGACATGGACACCAGGCTGAGGAGGTGACATGTTTCCACAAATATGGAGTGGGAGCAGCCAGTAAGGAAGACCGCTGATGGCACCAACAGATTCCCTGCTAACAACTTTCCCACTCTGGTCTTCCTCATGTTGCCCGATACACTCTCTGTCTCCATGGTGATGGCAAAACCATTCATTTTCAGGGATGAACTGATGACACCTGCTCGACATCCTGGCTCATGGCAAACATTGAACAACTCCTTCAGCTTGCTATCAAAGACGATGTATTTTACTATTCAATAGTATATCTCGGCTCGCACTGTGATGATTGTGATTCTGAGGTCTCAGGTTCATACAGAGAGTTCTGGTCTTCACTGATCTCTCTCTCCGTCAGCTCCATCTGTAGTGTAGTTCTGATCTCCCTCTCTCTCCGTCAGCTCCATCTGTAGTTTAGTTCTGATCTCTCTCTCTCCGTCAGCTCCATCTGTAGTGTAGTTCTGGTCTTCACTGATCTCTCTCTCTCTTTCAGCTCCATCTGTAGTGTAGTTCTGGTCTCTCTCTCCGTCAGCTCCATCTGTAGTGTAGTTCTGATCTCTCTCTCTGTCAGCTCCATCTGTAGTGTAGTTCTGGTCTTCACTGATCTCTCTCTCTCTCCGTCAGCTCTATCTGTAGTGTAGTTCTGATCTCTCTCTCCGTCAGCTCCATCTGTAGTGTAGTTCTGGTCTTCACTGATCTCTCTCTCTCCGTCAGCTCCATCTGTAGTGTAGTTCTGATCTCTCTCTCTCTCCGTCAGCTCCATCTGTAGTGTAGTTCTGGTCTTCACTGATCTCTCTCTCTCCGTCAGCTCCATCTGTAGTGTAGTTCTGATCTCTCTCTCTCTCCGTCAGCTCCATCTGTAGTGTAGTTCTGATCTCTCTCTCCGTCAGCTCCATCTGTAGTGTAGTTCTGGTCTTCACTGATCTCTCTCTCTCCGTCAGCTCCATCTGTAGTGTAGTTCTGATCTCTCTCTCTCTCCGTCAGCTCCATCTGTAGTGTAGTTCTGATCTCTCTCTCTCTCCGTCAGCTCCATCTGTAGTGTAGTTCTGATCTCTCTCTCTCCGTCAGCTCCATCTGTAGTGTATAGGGGCAGGACTCAGTTGTATACTGATGGTCATGAGCGCAATCTGGCTGGGCCCCGAGCTCTTTAGTGATGGTCCCTGGTGAACCTCTTTAGTGATGGTCCCTGGTGAACCTCTTTAGTGATGGTCCCTGGTGAACCTCTTTAGTGAGGGTCCCAGTGAACCTCTTTAGTGATGGTCCCTGGTGAACCTCTTTAGTGATGGTCCCTGGTGAACCTCTTTAGTGATGGTCCCTGGTGAACCTCTTTAGTGATGGTCCTGGTGAACCTCTTTAGTGAGGGTCCCGGTGAACCTCTTTAGTGATGGTCCCTGGTGAACCTCTTTAGTGATGGTCCCTGGTGAACCTCTTTAGTGATGGTCCCTGGTGAACCTCTTTAGTGAAGGTCCCTGGTGAACCTCTTTAGTGAAGGTCCCTGGTGAACTTCTTTAGTGATGGTCCCTGGTGGACCTCTTTAGTGATGGTCCCTGGTGAACCTCTTTAGTGATGGTCCCTGGTGAACCTCTTTAGTGATGGTCCCGGCGAACCTCTTTAGTGATGGTCCCTGGTGAACCTCTTTAGTGATGGTCCCGGCGAACCTCTTTAGTGATGGTCCTGGTGAACCTCTTTAGTGATGGTCCTGGTGGACCTCTTTAGTGATGGTCCCTGGTGGACCTCTTTAGTGATGGTCCCGGTGAACCTCTTTAGTGATGGTCCCGGCGAACCTCTTTAGTGATGGTCCCTGGTGGACCTCTTTAGTGATGGTCCCGGTGAACCTCTTTAGTGATGGTCCCTGGTGAACCTCTTTAGTGATGGTCCTGGTGAACCTCTTTAGTGATGGTCCCGGTGAACCTCTTTAGTGATGGTCCCTGGTGGACCTCTTTAGTGATGGTCCCGGCGAACCTCTTTAGTGATGGTCCTGGTGGACCTCTTTAGTGATGGTCCCGGTGAACCTCTTTAGTGATGGTCCTGGTGGACCTCTTTAGTGATGGTCCCGGTGGTTCTCTTCTCCACCGCAGCACAGGAACACTCTGGCACCCAGGGGTCAGTTTGGCATGCTGTACGAACCGTTCTTTCCTGTTGGTAGAAAACAATTAAGGCATTTTTTAGGCTTTAGGTATATTCAAGAATCAAGGATGACAGACTGTAATAAACAATAGCCTTAGAAATAACATAGATTTGCATGTACCTCCTCTTCCTCCTGCACAGTCTCCTCCAAGATGAAAACCTTTTCAGGGATGAAGGTGTCATATTGAAAACAAAGTAATGTTTTGTTAAGAAAACTGATCCCAAATATATCAGTTGGCGTTAATAACAAGCTACCTGTCTTGGCGAAAGTGTCCTTCGTCTCAAAGACTTCCTCCACGAAGCGCTGTCTGCAGATTATGCTAGATTGAGCTGACACGTCCTTCCTCTTTAGGAGACACTTTTTTCAAAAGTTGTGGGTCCTTGAGCAGCCGATGGTAGCATACAAAGGGATTTTTTTTGGAGCCATTTCATACAGCCTGCCGCTATACAGTTCATGTTTGAATTAGTAATTGTTGTTGGGATCTTCACTCTCTTCGATTCACTCTCCGTGTGAAAACTTAATACAAGAAGACAATTTGCTGATTCCTGCCAGTGATGCACTGGCATCAGTTGTTACTATGGCAACTTAAAATGGCGGTAACCGTAGCTCAAATAAACCTTGTTAAAAAAATAATAATAATACTAAATATAGAGATGTTTTTTTTTTATGTTAAATGCACATGTTTAAGATTAGTGGATTGAATCTTTGTTTAGATTAACTCCCTAAAGTGTTTCCATTCCTTTTAAAGGATTATGTGTATATTGTTTTGTATTGCTAGGTAATACTTCACTTTTGGAGCTAGAAACACAAGCATTTCGCTGTACCTGCGATAAGATCAAAAATTGTGTGTTTGCCAAGGTCCTTCGCTTACAAAGCTGTCATCAAGGCAAAGGGTGGCTACTTTGAAGAATCTCAAATATAAAATATATTTTGATTTGTTTAACACTTTTTTTTGGTTACTACATGATTCCATATGTTTTATTTCATAGTTTTAACGTTTTCATTATTATTCTACAATGTAGATAATAATAAAAATGTAGAAAAACCCTGGAATGAGTTGGTGTGTCCAAACTTTTGACTGGTTCTGGATATGTTTTTGCTGTTTGATCTTTTTATGGGATAGATATCTCTTCATGTTTTTGGTTGCTCTTTCTCTCTCAATTCAATTTCAATTTAAGGGCTTTAGTGGCATGGGAAACATATGTTTACATTGCCAAAGCAAGTGAAATAGATAATAAATTAAAGTTAAATAAACAATAAAAATGAACAGTAAACATTACACTCACAAAAGTTCCAAAATAATAAAAACATTTCAAATGTCACATCATGTATTTAAACAGTGTTGTAACGATGTGCAAATAGTTATTATTCCATTAGATGTTAGATATTCCATTAAAAATCTGCCGTTTTCAGCTACAATAGTAATTTACAACATTAACAATGTCTACACTGTATTTCTGATCAATTTGATGTTGTTTTAATGGACAGAAAAATGTGCTTTTCTTAAAAAAAAACAGGGACATTTCTAAGTGACACCAAACTTTTGAACGGTATTGTATGTTGAAGAGGGTGGGGCTTAACCTGCATCCCCATCTCACCCCGCAGTGGAAAGAAATGTGTGTTTCTTGCCAATTTTAATTGCACACTTGTTGTACATGGATTGTATAATGTGTAATGCTTTTCCCACCACTTTCCATCAACACCACTTGCAATCAATTTGTATAGCAGACCCTCATGTGAAATTGACTCAAAAGCTTTTTTTGAAATCAACAAGGCATGAGAAGATTGTGCCTTTGTTTTGGTTTTGGTTTGTTTGTTTGTCAATTAGGGTGTGCATAGTGCATACGTGGTCTGTCGTATGGTAAGCAAATTTGACATTTGTTCTGTACCACGGGTCTTTTTGGGTTGGAGGGTTTGTATTTTGTCCTGTAGTTCATTCAATGTAATTGGAGAATCCAGTGGGTTCTGGTCGTCTTTAATAGTTTTGTATTTGATCATGTATATGTTTTTGCTGTTTGTTCTTTATTAAAGGGCCAAAAAGATTGGAGAAGTGGTTTACCCATAAATCTCTGTTTGGATAGATAACTCTTTGTGTAGTTGTTTTCCAATTTTCTCAGAAGTGGTTAGAGTCTATGGATTCTTCAATTACATTTTTGACGTGTTGTTCCTTCTTTCTCCGTAGTGTATTTCTGTATTGTTTTAGTGATTCAACATAGCGAAGGCGTAGACTCAGGTTTTCTGGGTCTCTATGTTTTTGGTTGGACAGGTTTCTCAATTTCTTTCTTAGGTTTTTGCATTCTTCATCAAACCATTTGAGTTTGTTGTTAATTTTCTTAGGTTTTCTGTTTGAATTTTTTTTTATTTGATATTGAAGCTGAGAGGTCAAATATATTGTTTAGGTTTTCTACTGCCAAGTTTACACCTTCACTATTACAGTGGAACGTTTCGTCCAGGAAGTTGTCTAAAAAGGGATTGAATTTGTTGTTGCCTAATTGATTTTTTGGTAGCATTTCTTGGTATTATTCAGTTCCATTGGCTTTGATGCCTCATGATTGAGTATTGCCCTGTTCAAGTAGAGTATGATTTTGCTGTGATCTGATAGGGGTGTCAGTGGACTGACTGTGAACGCTCTGAGAGACTCTGGGCTGAGGTCAGTGATAAAGTACTCTACAGTACTACTGTCATGAGATGAGCTATAGGTGTACCTACCATAGGAGTCTCCTCGAAGCCTACCATTGACTATGTACATACCCAGCGTGCGACAGAGCTATAGGTGTACTTACCATAGGAGTCTCCTCGAAGCCTACCATTGACTATGTACAGACCCAGCGTCTGACAGAGCTGCAGGAGTTGTGACCCATTTTTGTTGGTTATGTTGTGCTAGGGGGGCATACGGGGGAGGGAATGCTATCACCTCCAGTTAGGTGTGTGTCCCCTGTGTGCTGAGAGTGTTAGGTTCTTGTCCAGTTCTGGCATTTAGGTTCTTGTCCAGTTGTGGCATTTAGGTTCTTCTCCAGTTCTGGCATTTAGGTTCTTGTCCAGTTCTGGCATTTAGGTTCTTGTCCAGTTGTGGCATTTAGGTCGCTGGAGACTGATACATGTCCCTGGGCCTGGAAATGGTTGATCTCCCATTCCAGGATGGAGAAGCTGTCTTCATTAATGTATGGGGGATTATAGTGGGGGGAAATAGGTAGCACACATGAGGACATTTTCTTTATTATTTTCTATCCACATTTAAAATGTTCCTGTTTTGACTAATTTAATAGAGTGAGTTAGGTCTGCTCTGTATCAAATTAGCATACCCCCTGAGTCCCCTTCCTGTTTCACACCTGGTAGTTTGGTGGATGGGACAACCAGCTCTCTGTAACCTAGAGGGCAACCAGACCATCTCTTCTATACCATGTTTCTTGTAGAATGACAATGTCTGTAATTTCAATTTATTTGATATAGTCTGGGTTTGTTCACTCCCTCTCTCTCTCTCTCCTTCTCCTTCTCCATCTCCCTCTCCCTCTCTCCATTTCCCTCTCCAAACAGACTTTACGATATGTGACCTGTAAAATAATCTGCCAATGTTTTTTAAAAACCCAAATCATACATTTTTACATTATTCTGGATATGCCTTTTATTCCTCTCATGCTTATGCCGGCACATTTCAATTTTAAGGGTGGTAGTAGACCTGGGCCAGTTTAGGAGTGGTAGTAGACCTGGGCCAGTTCAGGAGTGGTAGTAGACCTGGGCCAGTTCATGAGTGGTGGTAGACCTGGGCCAGTTCAGGAGTGGTAGTAGACCTGGGCCAGTTCATGAGAGGTAGTAGACCTGGGCCAGTATAGGAGTGGTAGTAGACCTGGGCAAGTTCAGGAGTGGTAGTAGAACTGGGTCAGTTCAGGAGTGGTAGTAGAACTGGGTCAGTTCAGGAGTGGTAGTAGACCTGGGCCAGTTTAGGAGTGGTAGTAGACCTGGGCCAGTTTAGGAGTGGTAGTAGACCTGGGCCAGTTCAGGAGTGATAGTAGACATTATCCGATATGTGTGGACATCTACATTATTTTAACAAATCCATTGATTGTAGAAAGTGACGATGAAATCCGTTATTAATTTGGTTTCTGGTCTGTGCTGCCCGTACGTTACATGATTGCACCACACATCAATAGTTATTCTGTTCATTGAACAGTCCAGTTCTGGACTATAACACATATACGGTATTTTACAGTACACTAATATTATAATGGAATATAACACATTAGCAGAATTTTACAGTAGTCTAATAATATCAAGGAATATATTAGTAGGTCTAGACTAATTAGTGACTGGTCAGGAGTAGGTGTAGACTAATTAGTGACTGGTCAGGAGTAGGTCTAGGCTAATTAGTGACTGGTCAGGAGTAGGTCTAGGCTAATTAGTGACGGGTCAGGAGTAGGTCCAGGCTAATTAGTGACTGGTCAGGAGTAGGTCTAGACTAATTAGTGACTGGTCAGGAGTAGGTCTAGACTAATTAGTGACTGGTCAGGAGTAGGTCTAGACTAATTAGTGACTGGTCAGGAGTAGGTCTAGTCTAATTAGTGACTGGTCAGGAGTAGGTCTAGACTAATTAGTGACTGGTCAGGAGTAGGTCTAGGCTAATTAGTGACTGGTCAGGAGTAGGTCTAGGCTAATTAGTTTCTGATCAGGAGTAGGTCTAGGCTAATTAGTGACGGGTCAGGAGTAGGTCCAGGCTAATTAGTGACTGGTCAGGAGTAGGTCTAGACTAATTAGTGACTGGTCAGGAGTAGGTCTAGACTAATTAGTGACTGGTCAGGAGTAGGTCTAGACTAATTAGTGACTGGTCAGGAGTAGGTCTAGTCTAATTAGTGACTGGTCAGGAGTAGGTCTAGACTAATTAGTGACTGGTCAGGAGTAGGTCTAGGCTAATTAGTGACTGGTCAGGAGTAGGTCTAGGCTAATTAGTTTCTGATCAGGAGTAGGTCTAGGCTAATTAGTGACTGGTCAGGAGTAGGTCTAGTCTAATTAGTGACTGGTCAGGAGTAGGTCTAGACTAATTAGTGACTGGTCAGGAGTAGGTCTAGGCTAATTAGTTTCTGATCAGGAGTAGGTCTAAACTAATAAGTGACTGTGAGTGAAGAGCTGACAATCAACTAGTTAACCTCTTACATCTAGACGTTCCGCTAGCGGAACACCTGCTCCAATATCCAATGATGGGCGTGGCGCGAAATACAAATTCCTCTAAAATCCGAAAACTTCCATTTTTCAAACATATGACTATTTTACAGCATTTTAAAGACAAGACTCTCATTAATCTAACCACACTGTCCGATTTCAAAAAGGCTTTACAACGAAAGCAAAACATTAGATTATGTCAGCAGAGTACCCAGCCAGAAATAATCAGACACCCATTTTTCAAGCTAGCATATAATGTCACAAAAAACAAAAACACAGCTAAATGCAGCACTAACCTTTGATGATCTTCATCAGATGACAACCCTAGGACATTATGTTATACAATGCATGCATGTTTTGTTCAATCAAGTTCATATTTATATCAAAAACCAGCTTTTTTACATTAGCATGTGACGTTCAGAACTAGCATACCCCCCGCAAACATTCGGTGAATTTACTAAATTACTCATGATAAACGTTCACAAAAAACATAACAATTATTTTAAGAATTATAGATACAGAACTCCTCTATGCACTCGATATGTCCGATTTTAAAATAGCTTTTCGGTGAAAGCACATTTTGCAATATTCTCAGTAGATAGCCCAGCCATCACGGCTAGCCATTTAGACACCGACCAAGTTTAGCCCTGATCAAACTCCGGTTTACTATTACAAAAGTTTCATTACCTTTGTTGTCTTCGTCAGAATGCACTCCCAGGACTGCTACTTCAATAACAAATGTTGGTTTGGTCCAAAATAATCCATCGTTATATCCAAATTGCGGCGTTTTGTTCGTGCGTTCCAAGACACTATCCGAAATGGTAAATCAGGGTCGCGAGCATGGCGCAATTCGTGACAAAAGATTTCTAAATATTCCATTACCGTACTTCGAAGCATGTCAACCGCTGTTTAAAATCAATTTTTATGCCATTTTTCTCGTAAAAAAGCGATAATATTCCGACCGGGAATCTCCGTTTAGCTAAACAGAGGAAAGAAAACAAAGCTTTCGGTCGACGCGGGCACGAGCCTGAGTCTCACAGTACTGTAACCAGCCACTACCCAAAGCCACTACCCAAACGCGCTACTTTGTTTCAGCCAGAGCCTGCAAAGCCCCAATTCAGCATTTTGCCGCCTTCTGAGAGTCCATGTGAGCCGTAGAAAGTGTCACGTAAGAGCAGAGATCCCCTGTAATAGATAGAGATAATCAACAAGGCCAAGAAATGGTCAGACAGGGTACTTCCTGTACAGAATCTTCTCAGGTTTTGGCCTGCCAAATTAGTTCTGTTATACTCACAGACACCATTCAAACAGTTTTAGAAACTTTGGAGTGTTTTCTATCCAAAGCTAATAATTATATGCATATTCTAGTTTCTGGGCAGGAGTACTACTCAGATTAAATCGGGTACGTTTTTTATCCGTCCGTGAAAATACTGCCCCCTAGCCATAACAGGTTAAACTATGTAACATGCTGGCTAAATGTTCTGATCTGTGATCATTTATGAACCAACTAGACAAGATGATCATGAGCAGCACTCAGCTCAACTTAGCTAACATTGCCACAGCCTAATTATAGCCTAACCAATATTGAGTGATTTATAAAGATGAGTCCCCATGCTTATCGCAAAGCAGTATGAAACGTTGCTCAAATAGTTGACCGCGGGCAGGAAAGGCTATTGCTTCAAATGTGTTATCACAATTGGATCACTTTGGGTGTTTCAGCAAGCAACAGTTTGATGCCTTCAATTGCATTGGCCCAGTATTTTGAAAGCAAACCATGCGATTATCTGAGGACAGGTCCCCGCATACAAACACATGAAAAACATATTTCAACCAGGCAGGTGACAAAAGTCAGAAATAGCGATATAAAAAATGCCTTACCTTTGAGGATCTTCTTCTGTTGGCACTCCAAAAGGTCCCAGTTACATCACAAATGGTCCTTTTGTTCGATAATGTCCTTCTTTATATCCATAAAAAGTCAGTTTAGCTGGCTTCTGTCAATAATCTACCCAGTTTCCCTCCATCAAAATGCATACAAAATGAATCGTTACTAATAAACTTTTCCAAACAAGTCAAACAACGTTTATAATCACACCTTCGGTACCCTAATACGTAAATAAACGTTACAATTTAAGACGGAGAATCGATATTGTCTTTACCGGAGAAAAATACCAAAGAACGCGCTCTCTTCCACAAGCTTGGAAACACTACAGCCAAAATGGGAGCCACCTAGAAAAACTACAATTTCTGGCTCATTTTTCCAAAAACCAGCATGAAACCCTTTCTAAAGACTGTTGACATCTAGTGGAATCCCTAGGAACTGCAATCTGGGAGGATTTCGCCTTATAATAAAAGTGATGGCCATTGAAAATAGTGGTAGGCTGATTTTGTGGGGGGGGGGGATGGTTTGTCCTTGGGGTTTCGCCTGCCATATCAGTTCTGTTATACTCACAGACATAATTTTAACAGTTTTAGAAACTTTAAAGTGTTTTCTATCCAAATCTACCAAATATATATGCATATCCTAGCTTCTGGGCCTGAGTAGCAGGCAGTTTACTTTGGGCACGTTTTTCATCCGGACGTCAAAATACTGCCCCCTACCGAAGAGAGGTTAAAACTGCCAGGAAGATGGTAACCATAGAGATCCTATTAAATTACTAGAGTGTCTGTGTCATAAACTTTTAAAGTTACATAATGGGGAGAAAATGGCAGCCATCTTGGTCAGCGAGAAATCCAAAACCAGTCTAATTCGAATGATTGGAAGAAGAGGCATAGGTGATGCATTTCCCACTTTTACTGATGCAGGAACGTAACATTAAGGCATGTGATGTATCACAAATTGTGTAATGGAATTATATTCAACCTAAAATATTGTCATATATTTATAAATAGAGTTTATATGGGTTTTATACACATTTTCTGTATAAATATCCTCTAAAATATATGTAAACGGACCATATATGTAAACAGCCCATACATGTATCGGATTTTGTTTTCTTGGAAAGCTGTGAGTGTTATTATATGATACAATTATCAGTACTTGTTGCATTTCCAACTTGTCCTATCATTGTCCTATCAAGTCCTATCATCAAGTGATATCAGCAAGTGTATGACTGTGGATCGACTGCATTGTTTCAATTGAATGTTACTTTATTAAATTGGCAGTTAATTAAAAAAAAAATATATGGAATCATTCCTCTAACACTGACTGGCTAGCTAACATACAGTGCAGATAAATTCCTTACATTCCAAAATGGCTGACCTTTGGATCATCATAAGAATGCTCATGTCCATTCTAGTATTCTGATTCATAATTCTATGATGGTAACAGCCTAGTTGTAATAGGCGCTGCCTAGCAACCATCAAGATCTTAAGAGCGAAGTGCATACCAAATGCCACCTCAGCATTACGGCTACATTTCATACTTAACCGTAGGCAGAACTTTACCGCAATCTTGACTAGGTCGATTCTCAGAAGAAAAAAAAGTTTTGATACTAGCAACACTTTTCAGATATTAAGAAAAGGCGGGAAAAAGTTGTCAGAATAAATTGTCGGAAAATCGTCTTGGTTTGAAAGGTGTATCTCTCTCTCTCTCTCTCTCTGTCGCCCTCTCTCTCTCTGTGCAACTTTATCTCTGCCAGACAGACAGACAGACAGACAGACAGACAGACAGACAGACAGACAGACAGACAGACAGACAGACAGACAGACAGACAGACAGACAAAGCGGAACGATAGAGAGAGGAGAGAGGAGAGAGAGGGAGGAGAGAGGCCCAGGCCTGGCTTCCTGCTTTCAGCCTCCACTCACACACCACACAGGCTCCCATTCAGTAGCCCAGCAGCCAGCAGCCAGCAGCCAGCAACCAGCAGCCAGCAGCCAGCAGCCAGCAACCAGCAACCAGCACAAAGCAGCCCGCAACCAGGAACCAGCAGCCAGCAGCCAGCAACCAGCAGCCAGCAGCCAGCAGCCAGCAACCAGCAGCCAGCAGCCAGCATCCTGCAGCCAGCAACCAGCACAAAGCAGCCAGCATCCTGCAGCCAGCAACCAGGAACCTGCAGCCAGCAACCAGGAACCAGCATCCAGCAGCCAGCATCCAGCAACCAGCAGCCAGCAGCCAGCAGCCAGCAACCAGCAGCCAGCAGCCAGCAGCCAGCAACCAGCATCCAGCAGCCAGCATCCTGCAGCCAGCATCCAGCAGCCAGCATCCAGCAGCCAGCAACCAGCACAAAGCAGCCCGCGACCAGGAACCTGCAACCAGCAGCCAGCATCCAACAGCCAGGATCCATTAGCCAGCAACCAGCACAAAGCATTCGTTTCCAGCAACCAGCAGCCAGCATCCAACAGCCAGGATCCATTAGCCAGGATCCATTAGCCAGCAACCAGCAGCCAGCGTTAGGACAGAGAGAGGTGGGGAGGAGGAAGATGTGTCTGACCCAGATTACATCTGAATAAATAGAATGAATCACCTGCTTTTAGAAAGATATACAGGGGTACTGGATCAATGGACCCACTATGGGTACTGGGTTACAGTCACCCACATGGATATGACAACTTCCTGCAGTAACACCCGTTACAAAACACAGAATTACTGCAACAATAGACATATACTGTGGATGACTGATATTCACACAGTGGATGACTGATATTCACAGAGTGGATGACTGATATTCACACAGTGGATGACTGATATTCACACAGTGGATGACTGATATTCACAGTGGATGACTGATATTCACACAGTGGATGACTGATATTCACACCTTTGATGACTGATATTCACACAGTGGATGACTGATATTCACACCTTTGATGACTGATATTCACACAGCGGATGACTGATATTCACACAGTGGATGACTGATATTCCCACAGTGGATGACTGATATTCACACCTTTGATGACTGATATTCACACAGTGGATGACTGA
The DNA here is from genome assembly GCF_965601325.2 of Salmo salar. Taxonomy (NCBI): domain Eukaryota; kingdom Metazoa; phylum Chordata; class Actinopteri; order Salmoniformes; family Salmonidae; genus Salmo; species Salmo salar. The sequence goes on along the minus strand of NC_138309.1, from coordinate 88,285,920 downwards.
TATTCACACCTTTGATGCCTGATATTCACACAGTGGATGACTGATATTCACACAGTGGATGACTGATATTCACACCTTTGATGACTGATATTCACACAGCGGATGACTGATATTCACACAGTGGATGACTGATATTCCCACAGTGGATGACTGATATTCACACCTTTGATGACTGATATTCACACAGTGGATGACTGATATTCACACCTTTGATGCCTGATATTCACACAGTGGATGACTGATATTCACACAGTGGATGACTGATATTCACACAGTGGATGACTGATATTCACACAGTGGATGACTGATATTCACACAGTGGATGACTGATATTCACACAGTGGATGACTGATATTCACGCAGTGGATGACTGATATTCCCACAGTGGATGACTGATATTCACACAGTGGATGACTGATATTCACACAGTGGATGACTGATATTCACACAGTGGATGACTGATATTCACACAGTGGATGACTGATATTCACACAGTGGATGAATGATATTCACACAGTGGATGAATGATATTCACACAGTGGATGACTGATATTCACACAGTGGATGACTGATATTCACACAGTGGATGAATGATATTCACACAGTGGATGAATGATATTCACACAGTGGATGACTGATATTCACACAGTGGATGAATGATATTCACACAGTGGATGAATGATATTCACACAGTGGATGACTGATATTCCCACAGTGGATGACTGATATTCACACAGTGGATGAATGATATTCACACAGTGGATGACTGATATTCACACAGTGGATGACTGATATTCACACAGTGGATGACTGATATTCACACAGTGGATGACTGATATTCACGCAGTGGATGACTGATATTCCCACAGTGGATGACTGATATTCACACAGTGGATGACTGATATTCACACAGTGGATGACTGATATTCACACAGTGGATGACTGATATTCACACAGTGGATGACTGATATTCACACAGTGGATGAATGATATTCACACAGTGGATGAATGATATTCACACAGTGGATGACTGATATTCCCACAGTGGATGACTGATATTCACACCTTTGATGACTGATATTCACACAGTGGATGACTGATATTCACACCTTTGATGCCTGATATTCACACAGTGGATGACTGATATTCACACAGTGGATGACTGATATTCACACAGTGGATGACTGATATTCCCACAGTGGATGACTGATATTCACACAGTGGATGACTGATATTCACGCAGTGGATGACTGATATTCACGCAGTGGATGACTGATATTCCCACAGTGGATGACTGATATTCACACCTTTGATGACTGATATTCACACAGTGGATGACTGATATTCACACCTTTGATGACTGATATTCACACAGTGGATGACTGATATTCACACAGTGGATGACTGATATTCACACAGTGGATGACTGATATTCACACAGTGGATGACTGATATTCACACAGTGGATGACTGATATTCACGCAGTGGATGACTGATATTCACGCAGTGGATGACTGATATTCCCACAGTGGATGACTGATATTCACACAGTGGATGAATGATATTCACACAGTGGATGACTGATATTCACACAGTGGATGACTGATATTCACACAGTGGATGACTGATATTCACACCTTTGATGACTGATATTCACACAGTGGATGACTGATATTCACACAGTGGATGACTGATATTCACACAGTGGATGACTGATATTCACACAGTGGATGACTGATATTCACACAGTGGATGACTGATATTCACGCAGTGGATGACTGATATTCCCACAGTGGATGACTGATATTCACACAGTGGATGACTGATATTCACACAGTGGATGACTGATATTCACACAGTGGATGACTGATATTCACACAGTGGATGACTGATATTCACACAGTGGATGAATGATATTCACACAGTGGATGAATGATATTCACACAGTGGATGACTGATATTCACACAGTGGATGACTGATATTCACACAGTGGATGAATGATATTCACACAGTGGATGAATGATATTCACACAGTGGATGACTGATATTCACACAGTGGATGAATGATATTCACACAGTGGATGAATGATATTCACACAGTGGATGACTGATATTCCCACAGTGGATGACTGATATTCACACAGTGGATGAATGATATTCACACAGTGGATGACTGATATTCACACAGTGGATGACTGATATTCACACAGTGGATGACTGATATTCACACAGTGGATGACTGATATTCACAGGCTTAGTGGCCAACTGGATGATTTAAAAAAAAACTGCCACATATACCCTTGACGATAACCTTTCCTTAGTATCCACAGCACACAGTGTTGTTCCCAAGGACACAGCTCGATGCATCTTCAAGGATACCTTAAACATGACCAAATCTGAATCAAATAAAAACCCCTCACATCTGGGAAAAATTGAATCAGTATTGATCTGAAAACTTTCATTACACAAACTCGACAACCCAACGAACGACTTGCATCATAAGGCAGTCCTGGGCCCGTTATTCACAACGCGTCTCAGAGAACTGATACTGATCATAATGAATAAGCGGGAACTGATCTTATATCAGATGGTCCTCTGTAGTTCAGTTAGTAGAACATGGTCCTCTGTAGTTCAGTTAGTAGAACATGGTCCTCTGTAGTTCAGTTAGTAGAACATGGTCCTCTGTAGTTAGTAGAACGTGGTCCTCTGTAGTTCAGTTAGTAGAACATGGTCCTCTGTAGTTAGTAGAACGTGGTCCTCTGTAGTTCAGTTAGTAGAACATGGTCCTCTGTAGTTAGTAGAACATGGTCCTCTGTAGTTCAGTTAGTAGAACATGGTCCTCTGTAGTTCAGTTAGTAGAACATGGTCCTCTGTAGTTAGTAGAACATGGTCCTCTGTAGTTCAGTTAGTAGAACATGGTCCTCTGTAGTTAGTAGAACGTGGTCCTCTGTAGTTCAGTTAGTAGAACATGGTCCTCTGTAGTTCAGTTAGTAGAACATGGTCCTCTGTAGTTAGTAGAACATGGTCCTCTGTAGTTAGTAGAACATGGTCCTCTGTAGTTAGTAGAACATGGTCCTCTGTAGTTAGTAGAACATGGTCCTCTGTAGTGCAGTTAGTAGAACATGGTCCTCTGTAGTTCAGTTAGTAGAACATGGTCCTCTGTAGTTAGTAGAACATGGTCCTCTGTAGTTCAGTTAGTAGAACATGGTCCTCTGTAGTTCAGTTAGTAGAACGTGGTCCTCTGTAGTTCAGTTAGTAGAACATGGTCCTCTGTAGTTCAGTTAGTAGAACATGATCCTCTGTAGTTCAGTTAGTAGAACATGGGCTTGCAAGGCCAGGATAATGGGTTTGATTCCCGGGACCACCCATACCTAGAAAATGTATAACTGCATTTCGCTTTGGATACAAATGAAATGCCATATATACAGATAATGAATATGAGGTTGAAAAGTGACGGAGATCCCCTTTAACAGACCGTAAGCCAGATACAGAGCGTTCAGAAAGTATTTAGACCCCTTGACTTTTTACACATTTTGTTACGTTACAGCCTTATTCTAAAATGGATTACATTGTTATTTTCCCCTCATCAATACCCCATGATGACAAAAAAAAAAAAGTTTTTTTTTTGCTTTGTCTTTGTGGAGTGATTTGTGTTATCATCTTTGCTAATTAAATACCAGAGGACGGTGGATTGTCTATTTGAGCGCACATTCTTCAGGTCAATGTATCCACCTTTTGACCAAGGCTCAGACTTTCCAAAAAATCAGGCAAGGCCAGTAATACAGCCGGCTTGATGAAAGGCTCCCTGTTTAACCAGCTAGACTTTTGATACCAGTTGGTATTGAACGATCTCACCTTTTCATCCTTCTTCATGAAACTAATCTCAGGCAGAGGTCGACTCTCGCTTTTTATTCGCACTTTATCCGTGTACACCAGAGAATGAAAGGGGTTCTTCAACAAAAACTCCAGGTTTGGCCATTCTACCGTTTTTGCGGAGAGAACTGCCCGCTCGTGCTGGTAGCTAGCTAGCTACTGAAGTTAGCAAGGCAAATGTAAATAAATTGCACAAAAAGGAAACAAAAATGTAGTTCTTAAACCAAGGAAACAATTTATAATATACCTTCTCCATCTCCTGTAATTTGGAGAAAAAAAACAAATTTAATTTTATCCAAAAAATGCTCAACTATCACTGTTCACTTTTAATCTCTATCCAACAATGTCACCAAGCTTCTCAACACATAGAATCCCCATAATGCTTGTGTAGAACAATCCCAATACAACACACTAGGTTCGTTCTCTGATATTAAACCTATGATTGGATGGACAACATGTCAGTTCATACTGCGAAAGCCTTGATGGGTTGGAGGACGTCCTCCGGAAGTGGTCATAATTACCATGTATGTCTATGGAAGGGGGTGAGGCCTACGAGCGTCCTAAGTTTTCTATTGAAGTCAATGTACCCAGAGGAGGACGGAAGCTAGCTGTCCTCTGGCTACACCGTGGTGCTAACCCAGTCATTGCTGCTGAAGATACTGTAGACCTTCATTGCAAAACAGTGTATTTTTAATCAATTATTTGGTGACATATTGTCACGGTTGTCGTAAGGTTGAGACCAAAACGCAGCGGGTAAATGTACACTCATCTTCTTTTATTATTGTGAAGAAGGAAAAACACCAAAAACGTATACAAAAACACAAAACTAACTAGACAGTCTTGTCAGGCACACATAGCTAAACAAGAACAATCTCTCACAAAATACCAACACAAACACATACCTATTTATAGGACCCTCAAATCAGAGGCAACTAGAAAACACCTGCCTCCAATTGAGAGTCCAACCCCCCAATTAACTAAACATAGAAATACAAATGACTAGACTAAACATAGAAATACATAAAAATAGAACAGTGCCCAAAACCCGGAATAATAAATCAAACACCCAACTACTAACACAACCAGCCCGAACCACATAAAACAAATACCCTCTGCCACGTCCTGACCAAACTACAATCACAAATGACCCCTTTTACTGGTCAGGACGTGACACATATGAATATTTTTAGTATAGTTTTTATCTAAAATGGACAACTTTTTTAATGTTTCACTATTTTTTGGGGGGGGGGAATTTCACTGAGTAGGATGGTCCTCCCCTTCTTCCTCTGAGGAGCCTCCACTGGTATATATATATATATATATATATATATATATATATATATATATATATATATATATATATATTATATTAGCACTCCTACTCTGAGAGATTTCATGAATACTGGTCCAGTAGTCCTGAAATGACACACACGCACAAACAAAACATTCCTCGGAGTAAAACTTTTCTAGACGACTCCAGACGTGTAATTTACCCTTTAGGAACTTCTCATCTCAAGTTCAGAGCGGAGTGTAATTGTCTGTCCGTCTTATTGTTTTGCTATGGTAGCCATTTTTAATCTTAATTAGCTGTCAGCAATAGTGAAAATGACGTTAATTCGCCTCGTTATTTTCTCCCCTCTGCCTGGAGGCTATGCTCGTCATCCGACACTGACAATAATTAAACCTCTGCTTCAGCTGGACTGTCTTAATGCTATGACTCTCTCTGCCGAGCAGCATTACATCTGTTTCCCACCCATGTAATGTGTGAGATGGCCAGGGTTAGACCCCGTGTAACTTCTCACGGCAATTTGTTCTCCCGGAAGAGCTCGACAATATTACAGCAAGCAATTCTGCTTATCCATACTATAGATATCATTCACACAACTTTGTTAAGAAATGTTAACCAGAAGTTTGTCCATTGTGCTTGAAAATGGATATTAGATTCTTATACAGTACCAATAGAGTAACATTGGTGCAGTGACTTTAACAGGATCACAGGGCTGACGTCCTCAGATCTCAGGCCTCACTCCATTCCCTTTGACCTCCACAAAATCTGATGGACATCAGCCCTGTGATCTATTAAAGTCACAGCACCAATCAAATCAACTTTTTATTTATCACCTGCGCAGAATACAACACGTGTAGGTAGACCTTACTGTGAAATGCTTCCTTACAAGCCCTTAACCAACAGTGCAGTTAAAGAAAGAGCTAAGAAAATATTTACCAAATAAACTGAAGTTAAAAATAATAACAAGTAACACAGTAAAATAACAATAACAAGGCTATATACAGGGGGTACCAGTACCGAGTCAATGTGCGGGGGTGCATGTTATCCGAGGTAATTTGTACATGTAGGTAGGGGTGAAGTGACTATGCATAGATAATAAACAGCGAGTAGCAGCAGTGTACAAAACAAAAGACGGGGGAGGTGGGGTCAATGTAAATAGTCCGGGTAGACATTTGATTAATTGTTCAGCAGTCTTATGGCTTGCGGGTAGAAGCTGTTAAGGAGCCTTTTGGTCCTAGACTTGGCGCTCTGGTACCGCTTGCCATGCGGTAGGAGAGAGAACAGTCTATGACTTGGGTGGCTGGAGTCTCTGACAATTTTTTGGGCTTTCCTCTGACACCGCCTGGTATATAGGTCCTGGATTGCAGGAAGCTTGACCCCAGTGATTTACTGGGACGTATGCACTACGTGCATAGGTGGTTATGCAACTGGTCAGGATGCTCTTGATGGTGCAGCTGTAGAACTTTTTGAGGATCTGAGGACCCATGCCAAATATTTTCAGTCTCCTGATGGGAAAAAGGTGTTGTCGTGCCCTCTTCACGACTGTCTTAGTGTGTTTGGACCATGATAGTTCATTGGTTATATGGACACCAAGGAACTTGAAAGTCTCGACCCGCTCCACTACAGCCCCTTCAATGTAACTCTATTAAAGTCACGGCACCAATGTAACTCTGTTGAAGTCACGGCACCAATGTAACTCTGTTGAAGTCACGGCACCAATGTAACTCTGTTGAAGTCACGGCACCAATGTAACTCTGTTGAAGTCACGGCACCAATGTAACTCTGTTGAAGTCACGGCACCAATGTAACTCTGTTGAAGTCACGGCACCAATGTAACTCTGTTGAAGTCAGAGAGCCAACAGATCAGACACCTAGCCACATACATATTATTTGTATTTATTTAACCTTTATTTAAACTAGGCTAGTCAGTTAAGAACAAATTATTATTTACAATGACGCCCTACCGGGGTACAGTGGGTTAACTGCCTTGTTCAGGGGTTAGACCGGCAGATTTCTACCGTCATCACACCTCCACTTAAAGATAGAGATGTGTTACGTGTGGTGGTTACTGAATTAAAGCCATATGGACCTGAGGACAGTGTGAAATGATCATATCCTCATCCCATAATCCTATTAACTCTAAAACCATAGCCATGGTAAGTCACCTCACTTTGAACTGAGCATTTTTATCTAGATCCTTCCTGGGTTTGGAGGATCAGGCAGAGGAGAGGAGGAGCAGGGGGAGGAGTGGGGGAGAGGAGGAGCAAGGGGAGGAGAGGGGGAGAGGAGGAGCAAGCGGAGAAGAGGGGGAGAGGAGGAGCAAGGGGAGGAGTGGGGGAGAGGAGGAGCAAGGGGAGGAGAGGGGGAGAGGAGGAGCAAGGGGAGGAGAGGGGGAGAGGAGGAGCAAGGGGGGGAGAGGAGGAGCAAGGGGGAGGAGTGGGGGAAAGGAGGAGCAGGGGGAGGAGAGGGGGAGAGGAGGAGCAGGGGGAGGAGTGGGGGAGAGGAGGAGCAAGGGGAGGAGAGGAGGAGAGGAGGAGCAGGGGAGCAGTGGGGGAGAGGAGGAGCAAGGGGAGGAGAGGGGGAGAGGAGGAGCAAGGGGTGGAAAGGGGGAGAGGAGGAGCAAGGGGAGGAGTAGGGGAGAGGAGGAGCAAGGGGAGGAGTGGGGGAGAGGAGGAGCAAGGGGAGGAGTAGGGGAGAGGAGGAGCAGGTGGAGGAGTGGGGGAGAGGAGGAGCAAGGGGAAGAGAGGGGGAGAGGAGGAGCGAGGGGGAGAGGAGGAGCAGGGGGAGGAGTGGGGGAGAGGGGGAGAGGAGGAGCAAGGGGTGGAAAGGGGAAGAGGAGGAGCAGGGGGAGGAGAGGGGGAGAGGAGGAGCAGGGGGAGGAGTGGGGGAGAGGAGGAGCAAGGGGAGGAGTAGGGGAGAGGAGGAGCAGGTGGAGGAGTGGGGGAGAGGAGGAGCAAGGGGAGGAGAGGGGGAGAGGAGGAGCAAGGGGAGGAGTGGGGGAGAGGAGGAACAAGGGGAGGAGTGGGGGAGAGGAGGAGCAAGTGGAGGTGTAGGGGAGAGGAGGAGAAGGTGGAGGAGAGGGGGAGAGGAGGAGCAAGGGGAGGAGTGGGGGAGAGGAGGAACAAGGGGAGGAGTGGGGGAGAGGAGGAGCAAGGGGAGGTGTAGGGGAGAGGAGGAGAAGGTGGAGGAGAGGGGGAGAGGAGGAGCAAGGGGAGGAGAGGGGGAGAGGAGGAGCAAGGGGAGGAGAGGGGGAGAGGAGGAGCAAGGGGAGGAGAGGGGGAGAGGAGGAGCAGGAGTAGGATATGGGGAGAAAGAAGGAGTAGGAGGAGGAGTGGGGGGAGGAGAGGGGGAGCCGGAGGATGATAGGAGGCGCCGGAGAAGGATATGGGGAGAAGAGGGGCAGGAATAGGAGATAAAGAGGAGCAGGAGAGGAGAGAGGAGAGCAGCACAGATGTTTGTAATGACAAAATGATAGTGGGGTAAAAATACCATCATGGAGCTTGAAGGAGGCATCTCACCCCCTAGACATAGAGGTCTAAATAAATAACATAATTCATATCACGACTGTTGTTTTAGGCTGTGAGTGTCTCTATTAGATCCCATGGGACTCTCTCTTCAGAAGCAGAATGCTCACTGTAATTACTTCATATCGATGAGGTTTAGATAATCCTCAAAAGACTATGTGATATAAAGCCAATACGGCACTTGGATAAACTAAGGAACTGCACAATATACTAGAACAAGGGTATTCAAATCCTATCCTATGAAGTCCAGACTACTGCTGGTTTTCTGTTCTACCTAATAATTAATTGCACCCACCTGGTATCCCAGGTCTAAATCAGTCCCTGATTAGAGGGTGAATCACCCACCTGGTATCCCAGGTCTAAATCAGTCCCTGATTAGAGGGGAATCATTGCATTGCTTGCTGTTTGGGGTTTTAGGCTGGGTTTCTGTACAGCACTTTGAGATATCAGCTGATGAACGAAGGGCTATATAAATACATTTGATTTGATTTGATTTGATTTGAATCACCCACCTGATATCCCAGGTCTAAATCAGTCCCTGATTAGAGGGGAATCACCCACCTGGTGTCCCAGGTCTAAATCAGTCCCTGATTAGAGGGGAATCACCCACCTGGTGTCCCAGGTCTAAATCAGTCCCTGATTAGAGGGGAATCACCCACCTGGTGTCCCAGGTCTAAATCAGTCCCTGATTAGAGGGGAATCACCCACCTGGTGTCCCAGGTCTAAATCAGTCCCTGATTAGAGGGGAATCACCCACCTGGTGTCCCAGGTCTAGATCAGTCCCTGATTAGAGGGGAATCACCCACCTGGTGTCCCAGGTCTAAATCAGTCCCTGATTAGAGGGGAATCACCCACCTGGTGTCCCAGGTCTAAATCAGTCCCTGATTAGAGGGGAATCACCCACCTGGTGTCCCAGGTCTAAATCAGTCCCTGATTAGAGGGGGAATAACCCACCTGGTGTCCCAGGTCTAAATCAGTCCCTGATCAGAGGGCAATCACCCACCTGGTGTCCCAGGTCTAAGTCAGTCCCTGATTAGAGGGGGGAATCACCCACCTGGTGTCCCAGGTCTAAATCAGTCCCTGATTAGAGGGGGAGAATGAAACAAAGCAGTAAAACTGGCTTTGAGGTTCAGTTTTTAATTTGAGGGTGATAGAGCGTCTCAGGGACAGGCAGGCAGCACAGAGTTACTAGAATGTACTTTACTTTAAGGAACTCTGATGCTCATGTTGTTGGTGTTATCTTGTGAGTTACAGGCCTCGACTTTTTCCACATTACAAAGTGGGATTAAAATAGATTTCATTGTCATTTTTTGTGAACAAACTACACAAAAGACTCAAAGTGGAAGAAGAATTGAAACATTTCTACAAAAAAATATGGAAAATAAAACACTAATATATCTTGATTAGATAAGTATTCAGCCCCCTGAGTCAATACATGTTAGAATCACCTTTGGCAGCGATTACAGCTGTGAGTGTTTCTGGGTAAATCTCTAACAGCTTTCCACACCTGGATTTTGTGACATTTGGCCATTATTCTTTTCTAAATTCTTCAAGTTATGTCAAACTGATTATCATTGATAGATCACCATTTTCAGGTCTTGACATGTATTTTCAAGCAGATTTAAGTCAAAACTGTAACTCGGCCAGTCAAGAACATTCACTTTCTACATGGTAAGTAACTCCAGTGTATATTTGGCCAATGTGTTTTAGGTTATTGTCCTGCTGGAATGTGAATTCATCCCCCAGTGTCTGTTGGAAAGCAGACTGAACCAGGTTTTCCTCTAGGATTTTGCCTGTGCTTGCTCTATTCCGTTTAATTTTATCCTGAAAAACTCCCCAGTCCTTGTAGATGACAAGCATACCCATAACATGATGCAGACACCACAATAGATGAAAATATGGAGAGTGGCACTCAGTAATATGTTGTATTGGATTTACCCCAAACATAACACTATGTATTCAGGACAAAAAGTGAATTGTTTGACACATTTTTTTGCAGTATAGTGCCGTGTTGCAAACAGGATGCATGTTATGGAATATTTTTTTTCTGTGCAGGCTTCCATCTTTTCACTCAATTATGTTAGTGTTGTGGAGTAACTACAATGTTGTTGATCCATCCTCGGCTTTCTCCCATCACAGCCATTAAACTCTGTAACTGTTTTAAAAAGTCACCATTGGTGAAATCCATGAGTGGTTTTCTTCCTCTCCGGCAACTGAGTTAGAAAGGATGCCTGTATCTTTGTATTGACTTAATCATCCAAAGTGTGATTAATGAATTGGGGTTCCTGAGTGGCGCAGCAGTCTAAGGCACTGCATTTCAGTGCTAAAGGCGTCACTACAGACCCTGGTTCGATTCCAGGCTGTATCACAACCGGTTGTGATTGGGAGTCCTCTAGGGTGGTGCACAATTGACCCAGCTTTGTCAGGGTTAGGGTTTGGCTGGGCTAGGCCATCATTGTAAATAAGAATTTGTTCTTAACTGACTTGCCTAGTTAAATAAAGGTTAAATAAAAAATTCACTTCAGCATGGTCACTGTCTGCTTTTTATTTTTATTTTGACCCAACTACCAATTGGTGCCCTTCTTTGCGAGGCATTGGAAAACCTCCCTGGTCTTTGTGGTTGAATCTGTGTTTGAAATTCACTACTCGACTGAGGGCCCTTACAGACAATTGTATGTGTGGGGGTACAGAGATGAGGTAGTCATTCAAAAATCCCTGCAATTTATGTGACTTGTTGAGCAGATTTTTACTCATGCACTTATTTAGGCTTGCCATGACAAAGGGGTTGAATACTTGATGTATGAACATTTTTATGAAAAATGCCCGATAACAGACACGCCCAGAACGTTGAGAGGAACCTCCTCAGCCCGATAACAGACACGCCCAGAACGTTGAGAGGAACCTCCTCAGCCTGATAACAGACACGCCCAGAACGTTGAGAGGAACCTCCTCAGCCTGATAACAGACACGCCCAGAACGTTGAGAGGAACCTCCTCAGCCTGATAACAGACACGCCCAGAACGTTGAGAGAACATTTTAAAAAGATCGAGACTCACTGACGATCAATTATAACATGTCAGAACACAGAAAAACACACACACTCTCCATTCCTCCATCTCTCTATCCCTCCATCTCTCAATCCCTCCATCCTCAATCTCTCCATCCCTCTATACTTTCACCTCTCTATCCATTCATCTCTCAATCCCTCCATCCCTCCATACCTTCTTTCCCTCCATCCCTCCAACCCTCCATCCCTCCATACCTTCCATCCCTCCATACCTTCCATCCCTCCATACCTTCCATCCCTCCATACCTTCCATCCCTCCATCCCTCCATACCCTCCATCCCTCCATACCTTCCATCCCTCCATACCTCCATACCTCCATACCTCCATCCCTCCATCCTTCCATCCCTTCCATCCCTCCATCCTTCCATCCCTCAATCCCTCCATACAGTCCATCTCTCCATCTTTCCATCCCTCCATACCTTCCATCCCTCCATACCTTCCATCACTCCATCCTTCCATACCGTCCATCCCTCCGTACCTTCCATCCCTCTATTCCCAATTACCTTCCATTCCTCCATCCCTCCATACCTCCATCCCGCCATACCTTCCATCACCCATACCTTCCATCACCCATACCTTCCATCTCTCCATACCTTCCATCCCTCCATACCTCCATCCCTCCATACATTCCATCACTCCATCCCTCCATACCTCCATACCTTCCATCCCTCCATACCTTCCATCCCTCCATACCTCCATCCCTCCATACATTCCATCACTCCATCCCTCCATCCCTCCATACCTTCCATCCCTCCATACCTTCCATCCCTCCATACCTTCCATCCTCCATCCCTCCATACATTCCATCCCTCCATCCCTCCATCCCTCCATCCATTCCATCCCTCCATCCCTCCATACATTCCATCCCTCCATCCCTCCATACATTCCATCCCTCCATCCCTCCATCATCCATCCCTCCATACCTTCCATCCCTCCATCCTCCATCCCTCCATACCTTCCATCCCTCCATACATTCCATCCCTCCATCCCTTCATCCCTCCATACCTTCCATCCCTCCATCCTCCATCCCTCCATACCTTCCATCCCTCCATCTCTCTGTCCCTCCATCCCTTCTTCCCTCTATCCTCCATACCTTTCATCCCTCTGTCTCTCCATCCCTCCATCCCACCAACCCTCCATCCCTCCTTACCTTCCATCCCTTCTTCCCTCTATCCTCCATACCTTCCATCCCTCCATCCCTCCGTCTCTCCATCCCTCCATCCCACCAACCCTCCATCCCTCCCTAGCAGGTGCTTCTGCTACTGCTACGGTCTCTTTTTAATTTGCTACATGTTCCGTATTCATTCAAAAGGACATTAGATTTTCCTCCTCTCTCCTCATTAAGTGCAGTGAGAATCAGCGAAGAAGCAGTGAAGAAACACTCCCGGGACCTGCATGATTACCGTATATCATTACTATCACACCCGGAGGAGGTACGTGGGCCGTGCCTAACCCGCCTCGACCCACGCGAACATATTAGCAACGGAACACTCATTTTCATCCATAATTTTATGCACCACTTGTATTCCGAAGCAAGGCTTGTTAGATTTGTATTGGTAAGCGATTGGCTAACATGCTCAATGCGTTCTGATTGGCTAATAGCTTCTGTCCTGTCGCCTTGCTTCACCAACTCACTGGTAGGGAGGAGATTTCGCTAAATCATAGACACATAATGTGAAAGCTACAGCAAGTTGTTGGTGAAGAAGATCAAGGGGAGATTTAAAAATGAGTGTTTCCACAGCTTCTGTAGTTACTGTTACTGCTACTAAGCTGGTGCTAGCTAGCCTCTATGCAATTGAAATTACATGGCTGGTTAACTAGCTAGCTAGCATCAGAGCCTTCTGGGTAGTCTGTATCTAATGGTTGTTACTTTGTGTAACAGAGCAATAGGTACTTGTCAGTTGGTAGACTAGTTTAGAAAATAATTGTTTGCTCTGTGTATATTTGGCGTACAGGGTAAGTTTTGCAAGTTCATGGTTGGTTTTGCAAGTTCGCAAGCTGAGATCTCTTGGGTGAGCTAGCTAGAACAACAAAAACTAGCTAGCTAGCTATTATATCAGATATACATCTTCAGGAAAAGCAAGTATAGAGCTAGCTAGCAGGGTAGAGCTAGCTAGCAGGGATAGAGCTAGCTTGCAGGATAGTGCTAGCTAGCAGGGATAGAGCTAGCTTGCAGGGATAGAGCTAGCTTGCAGGATAGTGCTAGCTAGCAGGGATAGAGCTGCCTAGCAGGGATAGAGCTAGCTTGCAGGATAGTGCTAGCTAGCAGGGATAGAGCTGCCTAGCAGGGATAGAGCTGGCTTGCAGGATAGTGCTAGCTAGCAGGGATAGAGCTGCCTAGCAGGGATAGAGCTAGCTTGCAGGATAGAGATAAGCAGTAGAATGGCCTTACTGAAGAGCACAGTGACTTTCAACGTGGCACCGTCATAGGATGTCAACTTTCCAACAAGTCAGTTCGGCAAATTTCTGCCCTGCTAAAGCTGCCCCGGTCACTATTAGTGCTGCTATTGTGAAGTGGAAATGTCTAGGATCAACAACGGCTCAGCCACAAAGTGGTAGGCCACACAAGCCCACAGAACAGGAACACCGAGTGCTGAAGCACGTAACAATCGTCTGTCCTCAATTGCAACACTCACTACCGAGTTCCATAACTGCCTCTGGGAGAACAGTTCGTCGGGAGCTTCATGAAATAGGTTTCCATGGCCAAGCAGCCGCACACAAGCCTAAGATCACCATGCGCAATGCCAAGCGTCGGCTGGAGCGTTGTAAAGCTCGCCGCCATTGGACTCTGGAGCAGTGGAAACGCCTTCTCTGGAGTGATGAATGACGCTTCACCATCTAGCAGTCCGACAGACGAATCTGGGTTTGGCGGATGCCAGGACAACGCTACCTGCCCCAATGCGTAGTGCCAACTGTAAAGTTTGGTGGATGAGGAATAATGGTCTGGGGCTGTTTTTCATGATTCGGGCCCCTTAGTTCCAGTGAAGAGGAAGGTTCTTTCCTGTTTCAGTATGACAATGCCCAGTGCACAAAGCGAGGTACATACAGAAATGGTTTGTCGAGATTGGTGTAGAAGAACTTGACTGGCCTGCACAGAACCCTGACCTCAACCCCATCGAACACCTTTGGGATGAATTGGAATGTCGACTGCGAGCCAAACATCACTGCCCCCCCCCCCTCACTAATGCTCTTGTTGCTGAATGGAAGCAAGTCCCCGTAGCAATGTTCCAACATCTAGTGGAAAGCCTTCCCAGAAGAGGGGAGGCTGTTCTAGCAGCAAAGGGGGGGGACCAACTCCATATTAATGGTCATGATTTTGGAATGAGATGTTGGACGAGCAGGTGTCCACATACTTCTGGCTGTGTAGTGTATGTAATGGGGAATTGATAATAAAAATAAAAATCAAAATAAAAGGGCTAACAATTCAAAACAATGAAACAATTAAAATAATTCACACAATGCAACAATGAATGTGCAAGAATCGGGACGTCTGAGCCATTCAGGAGAGAGACTGGCCTATGTCTTCACAACACACCTCTCGGCCGCTTCTTGTCTCAACATTTTAAGTTATACTCAAGACCCATTTTCCTCCACACATACTTTAGACGCTTTACACTTGACAGCCACAACTCAATAATCAGTTAGGCCCTATTGACAAAACACGCTGCTCAAATTGCAGACTTCTCAAATAGGCCTAGAGCGAAAAACCCCAACCGATGACAGAGTTTTGGGAAACCCTGGGCTTTAGTCACGCTCTCTGGTGACGTATTTAAAATGATTTTATTTATTTCTGTATTGATAGGAGTAATTATATAATTTGGGCCAATGTATTTCCATTTACTGTTCTATTAGACCCACCACTATGTCATTTCTCTCCTGTTCTATTAGACCCACCACTATGTCATTTCTCTCCTGTTCTAATGGACCCACCACTATGTCATTTATCTCCTGTTCTATTAGACCCACCACTATGTCATTTCTCTCCTGTTCTATTAGACCCACCACTATGTCATTTCTCTCCTGTTCTATTAGACCCACCACTATGTCATTTCTCTCCTGTTCTATTAGACCCACCACTATGTCATTTCTCTCCTGTTCTATTAGACCCACCACTATATCATTTCTCTCCTGTTCTATTGGACCCACCACTATGTCATTTCTCTCCTGTTCTATTGGACCCACCACTATGTCATTTCTCTCCTGTTCTATTAGACCCACCACTATGTCATTTCTCTCCTGTTCTATTAGACCCACCACTATGTCATTTCTCTCCTGTTCTATTGGACCCACCACTATGTCATTTCTCTCCTGTTCTATTGGACCCACCACTATGTCATTTCTCTCCTGTTCTAATGGACCCACCACTATGTCATTTCTCTCCTGTTCTATTGGACCCACCACTATGTCATTTCTCTCCTGTTCTATTAGACCCACCACTATGTCATTTCTCTCCTGTTCTATTGGACCCACCACTATGTCATTTCTCTCCTGTTCTATTGGACCCACCACTATGTCATTTCTCTCCTGTTCTATTGGACCCACCACTATGTCATTTCTCTCCTGTTCTATTGGACCCACCACTATGTCATTTCTCTCCTGTTCTATTAGACCCACCACTATGTCATTTCTCTCCTGTTCTATTAGACCCACCACTATGTCATTTCTCTCCTGTTCTATTGGACCCACCACTATGTCATTTCTCTCCTGTTCTAATGGACCCACCACTATGTCATTTCTCTCCTGTTCTATTGGACCCACCACTATGTCATTTCTCTCCTGTTCTATTGGACCCACCACTATGTCATTTCTCTCCTGTTCTATTGGACCCACCACTATGTCATTTCTCTCCTGTTCTATTGGACCCACCACTATGTCATTTCTCTCCTGTTCTATTAGACCCACCACTATGTCATTTCTCTCCTGTTCTATTAGACCCACCACTATGTCATTTCTCTCCTGTTCTATTGGACCCACCACTATGTCATTTCTCTCCTGTTCTAATGGACCCACCACTATGTCATTTCTCTCCTGTTCTATTGGACCCACCACTATGTCATTTCTCTCCTGTTCTATTGGACCCACCACTATGTCATTTCTCTCCTGTTCTAATGGACCCACCACTATGTCATTTCTCTCCTGTTCTATTGGACCCACCACTATGTCATTTCTCTCCTGTTCTATTGGACCCACCACTATGTCATTTCTCTCCTGTTCTATTGGACCCACCACTATGTCATTTCTCTCCTGTTCTATTAGACCCACCACTATGTCATTTCTCTCCTGTTCTATTAGACCCACCACTATGTCATTTCTCTCCTGTTCTATTGGACCCACCACTATGTCATTTCTCTCCTGTTCTAATGGACCCACCACTATGTCATTTCTCTCCTGTTCTATTGGACCCACCACTATGTCATTTCTCTCCTGTTCTATTGGACCCACCACTATGTCATTTCTCTCCTGTTCTATTGGACCCACCACTATGTCATTTCTCTCCTGTTCTATTGGACCCACCACTATGTCATTTCTCTCCTGTTCTATTAGACCCACCACTATGTCATTTCTCTCCTGTTCTATTGGACCCACCACTATGTCATTTCTCTCCTGTTCTATTGGACCCACCACTATGTCATTTCTCTCCTGTTCTATTAGACCCACCACTATGTCATTTCTCTCCTGTTCTATTGGACCCACCACTATGTCATTTCTCTCCTGTTCTATTAGACCCACCACTATGTCATTTCTCTCCTGTTCTAATGGACCCACCACTATGTCATTTCTCTCCTGTTCTATTAGACCCACCACTATGTCATTTCTCTCCTGTTCTATTGGACCCACCACTATGTCATTTCTCTCCTGTTCTATTGGACCCACCACTATGTCATTTCTCTCCTGTTCTATTAGACCCACCACTATGTCATTTCTCTCCTGTTCTATTAGACCCACCACTATGTCATTTCTCTCCTGTTCTATTGGACCCACCACTATGTCATTTCTCTCCTGTTCTATTGGACCCACCACTATGTCATTTCTCTCCTGTTCTATTAGACCCACCACTATGTCATTTCTCTCCTGTTCTATTAGACCCACCACTATGTCATTTCTCTCCTGTTCTATTGGACCCACCACTATGTCATTTCTCTCCTGTTCTAATGGACCCACCACTATGTCATTTCTCTCCTGTTCTATTGGACCCACCACTATGTCATTTCTCTCCTGTTCTATTGGACCCACCACTATGTCATTTCTCTCCTGTTCTATTAGACCCACCACTATGTCATTTCTCTCCTGTTCTATTGGACCCACCACTATGTCATTTCTCTCCTGTTCTATTGGACCCACCACTATGTCATTTCTCTCCTGTTCTATTAGACCCACCACTATGTCATTTCTCTCCTGTTCTATTGGACCCACCACTATGTCATTTCTCTCCTGTTCTATTAGACCCACCACTATGTCATTTCTCTCCTGTTCTATTGGACCCACCACTATGTCATTTCTCTCCTGTTCTATTAGACCCACCACTATGTCATTTCTCTCCTGTTCTATTGGACCCACCACTATGTCATTTCTCTCCTGTTCTATTGGACCCACCACTATGTCATTTCTCTCCTGTTCTATTAGACCCACCACTATGTCATTTCTCTCCTGTTCTATTGGACCCACCACTATGTCATTTCTCTCCTGTTCTATTAGACCCACCACTATGTCATTTCTCTCCTGTTCTATTAGACCCACCACTATGTCATTTCTCTCCTGTTCTATTGGACCCACCACTATGTCATTTCTCTCCTGTTCTATTGGACCCACCACTATGTCATTTCTCTCCTGTTCTTTTGGTTTTCATATCAGCTTTATTTCGTTGTCCAGTAGCCAACGGCTACTTGTTGAATCTTTAGATTCCCTTCTTTCTAAGATTCTAACAGAGATTTTCATCTCTGTCACATATGGAACCGCTATCAGGTGTGCTGTTTAGAATGGTGTTTTCCCAGGTGGTCCCAGATAGATAGAGTTGAAGTCGGAAGTTTACATACACCTCAGCCAAAAACATTTCAACTCAGTTTTTCACAATTCCTGAAATGTAATCCTAGTAAAAATTCCATGTCAGTTAGGTTCACCACTTTATTTTAAGAATGTGAAATGTCAGAATAATAGTAGAGAGAATAATTTATTTCAGCATTTATTTTTTTCATCATATTCCCAGTGGGTCAGAAGTTAACATACACTCAATTAGTATTTGGTAGCATTGCCTTTAAATTGTTTAACTTGGGTCAAACGTTTCGGGTAGCCTTCCACAAGCTTCCCACAATAAGTTGGGTGAATTTTGGCCCATTCCTCCTGACAGAGCTGGTGTAACTGAGTCAGGTTTGTAGGCCTCCTTGCACACATGCTTTTTCAGTTCTGCCCACACATTTTCTATAGGATTGAGGTCAGGGCTTTGTGATGGCCACTCCAATACCTTGACTTTGTTGTCATTCAGCCATTTTGCCACAACTTTGGAAGTATGCTTGGGGTTATTGTCCATTTGGAAGAACCATTTGTGACCAAGCTTTAACTTCATGACTGATGTCTTGAGATGTTGCTTCAATATAGCCACAACATTTTCCTACCTCATGATGCCATCTATTTTGTGACGTGCACCAGTCCCTCCTGCAGCAAAGCACCACACAACATGATGCTGCCACCTCTGTGCTTCTCGGTTGGGATGGTGTTCTTCGGCTTGCAAGCATCCCCCTTTTTCCTACAAACATAACGATATTCATTGTGGCCAAACAGTTCTATTTTTGTTTCATCAGACCAGAGGACATTTCTCCAAAAAGTACGATCTTTGTCCCCATGTGCAGTTGCAAACTGTAGTCTGGCTTTTTTATGGCGGTTTTGGAGCGGTGGCTTCTTCCTTGCTGAGCGGCCTTTCAGGTTATGTCGATATAGGACTCGTTTTACTGTGGATATATATACTTTGTACCTGTTTCCTCCAGCATCTTCACAAGGTCCTTAGCTGTTGTTCTTGGATTGATTTGAACTTTTCGTACATTCACCTCTAGGAGACAGAACGCGTCTCCTTCCTGAGCGGTATGACGGCTGCGTGTTCCCATGGTGTTTATACTTGCGTACTATTGTTTGTACAGATGAACGTGGTACCTTCAGGTGTTTGGAAATTGCTCCCAAGGATGAACCAGAGTTGTGGAGGTCTACAATTTTTTTCTGAGGACTTGGCAGATTTCTTTTGATTTTCCCATGATGTCAAGCAAAGAGGCACTGAGTTTGAATGTAGGCCTTGAAATACATTTACAGGTACACCTCCAATTGACTCAAATTATGTCAATTAGCCTATCAGAAGCTTCTAAAGCCATGACATCATTTTCTGGGATTTTCCAAGCTGTTTAAAGGAACAGTCAACTTAGTGTATGTAAACTTCTGACCCACTGGAATTGTGATACAGTGAATTATAAGTGAAATAATCTGTCTGTAAATAATTGTTGGGACAATTACTTGTGTCATGCACAAAGTAGATGTGCTAACCGACTTGCCAAAACTATCGTTTGTTAACAAGAAATTTGTGGAGTGGTTGAAGAACGAGTATGTAAACTTCCGACTTCAACTGTAGATAGATAGATAGATAGATAGATAGATAGATAGATAGATAGATAGATAGATAGATAGATAGATAGATAGATAGATAGATAGATAGATAGATAGATAGATAGATAGATAGATAGATAGATAGATAGATAGATAGATAGATAGATAGATAGATAGATAGATAGATAGGATAGATGGTGTGGATATTATTGACCATAACCTGTTGTTGAAAGAAACGTATGGCTTTTCAACCTCTGCCATATCGTGGATTCAGACCTATCTATCTAATAGAACTCAAAGGGTTTTCTGTAATGGAAGCTTCTCTAATGTCAAACATGTAAAGTGGGGTGTACCGCAGGACAGCTCTCAAGGCCATCTACTCTATTCTATTTTTACCAATGACCTGCCACTGGCATTAAACAAAGCATGTGTGTCCATGTATGCTGATGATTCAACCATGTACAGATCAGCAACCACAGCTAATGAAGTCACTTGAAACCCTTAACAAAACAGTCTGTTTTGGTTTGGGTGGCCAGTAATAAACTGGTCCTGAACATCTCTAAAACTAAGAGCATCGTATTTGGTACAAATCGTTCCTTAAGTTCTAGACCTCAGCTGAATCTGGTAATGAATGGTGTGGCTGTTGAAAAAATTGAAGAGACTATATCACTTTACTTTGTTAACTGTCATGGTCAAAACATATAGATTCAACTGTTGTAAAGATGTGGAGAGCTCTAGCCGTAATAAAGAAATGCTCTGCTTTCTTGACACCACACTTCAAAAAGCAAGTTCTGCAGGCTCTAGTTTTGTCCAATCTTGATTATTGTCCAGTTAAAAATGTTTTATGTAGTTCTGTCCTTGAGCTGTTCTTGTCTATTGATGTTCTGTATTATGTCATTCTGTATTATGTTTCATGTTTTGTGTGGAACCCCAGGAAGAGTTGCTGTTGCTTTTTCAACAGCTAATGGGGATCCAAATAACATTTTAAAATAACCAAAATACCTGGAATGCATTTCAATTAACATGTGTGCCTTGCTAAAAGGTAATTTGTGGAATTTAATGCGTTTGAGCCAATCAGTTATTGTGACAGGGTAGGGGTGGTATACAGAAGATAGATTTGGTAAAATACCAAGTCCATATTGTGGCAAGAAGAGCTCAAATAAGCAAAGAGAAATGACAGTCCATCATTACTTTAAGGCATAAAGGTCAGTCAACCAGGAAAATGTCAAGAACTTTGAAAGTTTCTTAAAGTGCAGTCGCAAAAACCATCAAGCGCTATAATGAAACTGGCTCTCATGAGGACCACCACAAGGACTAAGGCTACGGGAAAGGAAGACCCAGAGTTACCTCTGCTGCAGAGAATAAGTTAGAGTTACCAGCCTCAGAAATCAGCAATTAACTGCACCTCAGGTTGCACCTCACAGAGTTCAAGTAGCAGACACATCTCAACATCAACTGTTCAGAGGAGACTGTGTGAATCAGGCCTTCATGGTTGAATTGCTGCAAAGAAACCACTACTAAAGAACACCAATAAGAAGAAGAGACTTGTTTGTGCCAATAAACACGAGCAATGGACATTAGACCGGTGGAAACCTGTGTGGTTCCCACCGTGAAGCATGGAGAAGGAGGTGTGATGATGTGGGGGTGCTTTCCACACCTTGTAGAGTCCATGCCCCGACAAATTGAGGCTGTTCTGAGGGCAAAATGGGGGGGGGGGGGTCAAGTTAATATTAGGAAGGTGTTCTTTATGTTTTGTACACTCATATATACAAGGAATATATTGTAATAAATATATACAGTGCCTTTGGGAAAGTATTCAGACCCTTTCCCTTTTTCCATATCTTGTTACGTTGGATGAAATAGATGTTTTTCCTCATCAATCTAAACCCAATACCCCATAATGACATCACAATACCCCATAATGACATCACAATACCCCATAATGACATCACAATACCTCATAATGACATCACAATAGCCCATAATGACATCACAATACCCCATAATGACATCACAATACCCCATAATGTCAGGTTTGTGGAAATGTTTCAAAATTAATAAAACATTTAAATATCACATTTACTTAAGTATTCAGACCCTTTACTCAATACTTTGTTGAAGCACCTTTGGCAGTGATTACAGCCTTGAGTCTTCTTGGGTATGACATTATAAGCTTGTCAGGTTGGATGGGGAGCATCGCTGCACACCTATTTTAAGGTCTCACCTGAGTCCAGAGATGTTTGATAGGGTTGACTAGTCTCCCAGTCCCTGCCGCTGAAAACATCCCATAGCATGATGTTGCCACCACCATGCTTCACCGTAGGGATGGTGCCAGGTTTCCTCCAGACGTGACGCTTGGCATTCATGCCAAAGAGTTCAATCTTGGTTTAATAAGACCAGAGAATCTTGTTTCTAATGGTCAGAGAGTCTTTAGGTGCCTTTGGGCAAACTCCAGTTGGGCTGTCATGTGCTTTTTACTGAGGAGTGGCGTCCGTCTGGCCACTCTACCGTAAAGCCTGATTGGCGGAGTGCTCCCATCTCCACAGAAGAACTCTAGAACTCTGTCAGAGTGACCATCGGGTTCTTGGTCACCTCCCTGACCAAGGCCCTTCTCCCCGGATTGCTCAGTATGACCGGGCAGCCAGCTCTAGGAAGTGGACTAATGGTTCCACACTTCTTCCATTTTAGAATGATGGAGGCCACTGTGTTCTTGGGGACCTTTAATGCTGCAGATATGTTTTTGTACCCTTCCCCAGATCTGTGCCTTGACACAATCTTGTCTCGGAGCTCGACAGACAATTCCTTTGACCTCATGGATTGGTTTTTGCTCTGACATGCACTGTCAACTGTTGGACCTTATAAAGACAGGTGTGTGCCTTTTCCAAATCATGTTCAATCAGTTGAATTTACCACAGGTGGACTCCAATCAAGTTGTAGAATAATCTCAAGGATGACCAATGGAAGCAGGATGCACCTGAGATCAATTTCGAGTCTCATAGCAAAGGGTCTGAATACATATGTGAAGAAGGTAAATAAAATAAGGTATTTCTGTTTTATTATTACTCGAATATCGACTCGGAGTATCCTTCACCGGGGAAGCTATCCCATTTCCAGAGGTAAAAATAAATACATTAAGAAGTAATGTCAATCCAAAATTCACGCTTGGGATAACATTTTCCAGAATAATCAGGAATAGCTTCGTGAAATTTAAGCATAACATTTATTTATTCAACAAATTATGTTAAAATGTTCAACAAATTACTTTCAAATGACTTGTGAATTCAAATGTTGAGTAACTGTTGTTTATCAGCCTATTGCTAAGCTAACTAACATGTAGGACGCAATAGCTAGCTGCTTATTGGCTGTTTAGAGATGAACAACTAAATGAACTAATTGTAGATTCAGCAATTTGTGTCACGACTTCCACCAAAGTCGGTCCCTCTCCTTGTTCGGGCGGCGTTCGGCGGTCGACGTCACCGGTCTTCTAGCCATCGCCGATCCACCTTTCATTTTCCATTTGTTTTGTCTTTGTTTTCTACACAACTGGTTTCAATTCCCCAATTACATGTTCATGTATTTAACCCTCTGTTTCCCCCATGTTTTTGTGCGTGATTGTTTCTATGTTCATTCGGTACGTTATGGCTGGTTTTCGACGGGTGCTGTTTTCACCCGTGCGTAATTGATTACCGTTTATTGTTGGTCAAGTGTATTGTTTACCTTGTGCCTATATTTTGAGTAAAGTATGTTGCTCACTTATTCTGCTCTCCGGCGCCTGACTTCATGCACCAGCTACACCCACCTTCTGACAATTTGTCAATTGTTATGACCCGGACAGTTTTTAATTGATGAATTGGTGAACTTTATAGCCAGCTTGTACATGTTGCAAATTGATTTTTTTCCCCCCATTTGTTTTCAGGGACAGTGGGCACCTGATCGTGTTTCACTCAGTTATATTGGCTTGACAGGAGAAAACAGTTCTGCCCAGCTCGTTTGGAGGTAAGACATTTTAACAACATCGGATGAAAAACAAACTGTAGTAAATGCAGCCAGCGGTGTTCTGTTCAATCGAGGCTTTCTAGCCAGTTAAGTTATTTATGAATGATGTTGATAAGTCTGTTTTGCTAGCTAGCTGCATGCAATTTGAAGTGAGGATAATTTAGGGGAGGGTTTGGCCCAAGGGTAGGCCGTCATTGTAAATAAGAATGTATTCTTAATTGACTTTCCATGTTACATAAAAGGTTAAATAACACAAAATAAATGTTTTAAAAATGTCTCTGCTTGTTCCAGCCTGAAGGACATCCCAACTGCCCTCCATGCAGATGTAAATAACTTGTTGTGAACCTCCCAGCCACTAGGTAAATCACCATATCCCAGGATATTATTCAGGAGTGTGCAATATTAACACTAGATAGAGATTCACCCGTTATTGTTTATCATGCAGATTTGTGAGGACATTGTAACTTATGAAAATAAAAATACAGAATTGATTTTCTGTCCCAGGCATTGTACTGTGGGCAAGTCTTCAATTTAGACCACAATTAGTTGAAATAGGTGTTAGTGAAGGGCTGGAGCAAAAAACCTGCAAGCTCCTGTCCTGTGTATAAGAGAAGCTGTGGCGTTCATAACTCAATTTGCCCTCATGTACTGAACAAGTTTATGAATGTTGGAGGTTAATCTCCTTGAGATGTTCCTCACTTGGGAATTAGCTATTTTGCTTAGTGGACTGTGTTTTAACTTCTTCGGGATCGGTGTCAGATCGGTTGAGCTAACGAAGGCTAATGGGATTAGCATGAGGTTGTAATTAACAAGAACATTTCCCAGGACATAGACATATCTGATATTGGCAGAAAGCTTATATTATTGTTAATCTAACTGCACTGTCCAATTCACAGTAGCTATTACAGTGAAAGAATACCATGCTATTGTTTGAGGAGAGTGCACAGTTTTGAACATGAAAAGGTATTAATAAACAAATTAGGCACATTTGGACAGTCTTGATACAACATTTTGAACATAAATGCAATGGTTCATTGTATCAGTCTAAAATGTTGCACATACTCTGCTGCCATCTAGAGGCCAATATCTAAATTGCAGCTGCGCTGGAATAAAACATTATTATGACCTTTCTCTTGCATTTTCAAAAATGATGGTACAAAAAATGCAAAAAAGTGGTTGTTTTTATGTTTGTATTATCTTCTAATCAATCAATCAAATGATTTTATAAAGCCCTTCTTACATCAGCTGATGTCACAAAGTGTTGTACAGAAACCCAGCCTAAAACCCCAAACAGCAGGCAATGCAGGTCTAGGAGCACGGTGGCTAGGAAAAACTCCCTAGAAAGGCCAGAACCTAGGAAGAAACCTAGAGAGGAAGCAGGCTATGAGGGGTGGCCAGTCCTCTTCTGGCTGTGCTGGGTGGAGATTATAACAGAACATGGACAATATGTTCAAATATGACCGACAGGGTCAAATAATAATAATCACAGTGGTTGTAGAGGGTGCAACAGGTCAGCACCTCAGGAGTAAATGTCAGTTGGCATTTCATAGTCGATCATTCAGAGTATCTCTACCGCTCCTGCTGTCTCTAGAGAGTTGAAAACAGCAGGTCTTGGACAGGTAGCGTGTCCGGTGAACTGGTCAGGGTTCCATAGCCTTAGGCAGAACAGTTGAAACTGGAGCAGCAGTACGACCAGGTGGACTGGGGACAGCTAGGAGTCATCAGGTCAGGTAGTCCTGAGGCATGTTCCTAGGGCTCAGGTCCTCCGAGAGAGAGAGAGAGAGAAAGAAGGAGAGAAAAAAAGAGAGAAGGAAAGAGAGAAAAAGAGAGAGATTTAGAGAGAGAGAATTAGAGAGAGCACACTGAAATTCACACAGGACACCGGATAAGACAGGAGAAATACTCCAGATATAACAGACTGACCCTAGCCCCCTGACACATAAACTATTACAGCATAAATACTGGAGGCTGAGACAGGAGGGGTCGGGAGACACTGTTGCCCCATCCGACAATACCCCCGGACAGGGCCAAACAGGCAGGATATAACCCCACCCACTTTGCCAAAGCACAGCCCCCACACCACTAGAGGGATATCTTCAACCACCAACTTACCATCCTGAGACAAGGCCGAGTATAGCCCACGAAGATCACCCCCACGGCAGTGACTCAGCCCCTGTAATAGGGTTAGAGGCAGAGAATCCCAGTGGAGAGAGGGGAACTGGCCAGACAGAGACAGCAAGGGCGGTTTGTTGCTCCAGTGCCTTTCCGTTCACCTTCACACTCCTGGGCCACACTACATTCAATCATAGGACCTACTGAAGAGATGAGTCTTCAATAAAGACTTAAAGGTTGAGACCGAGTCTGCGTCTTTCACATGGATTGGCAGACTATTCCATTCAAATGGAGCTCTATAGGAGAAAGCCCTGCCTCCAGCTGTTTGCTTAGAAATTCTAGGGACAGTAAGGAGGCCTGCGTCTTGTGACTGTAGCGTACATGTAGGTATGTACGGCAGGACCAAATCGGAAAGATAGGTAGGAGCAAACCCATGTAATGCTTTGTAGGTTAGCAGTAAAACCTTGAAATTAGCCATTTTACATTTACAGTCATTTAGCAGACGCTCTTATCCAGAGCGACTTACAAATTGGTGCAATCACCTTATAATATCCATTTACATTTACATTTTAGTCATTTAGCAGACGCTCTTATCCAGAGCGACTTACAAATTGGTGCATTCACCTATAATATCCAGTGGAACAACCACTTTACAATAGTGCATGTAAATCTTTTAAGGGGGGGGGGGGGGTTAGAAGGATTACTTTATCCTATCCTAGGTATTCCTTAAAGAGGTGGGGTTTCAGGTGTCTCCGGAAGGTGGTGATTGACTCCGCTGTCCTGGCGTCGTGAGGGAGCTTGTTCCACCATTGGGGTGCCAGAGCAGCGAACAGTTTTGACTGGGCTGAGCGGGAACTGTGCTTCCTCAGAGGTAGGGAGGCGAGCAGGCCAGAGGTGGATGAACGCAGTGCCCTTGTTTGAGTGTAGGGCCTGATCAGAGCCTGAAGGTACGGAGGTGTCGTTCCCCTCACAGCTCCGTAGGCAAGCACCATGGTCTTGTAGCAGATGCGAGCTTCGACTGGAAGCCAGTGGAGAGAGCGGAGGAGCGGGGTGACGTGAGAGAATTTGGGAAGGTTGAACACCAGACGGGCTGCGGCGTTCTGGATGAGTTAGAGGGGTTTAATGGCACAGGCAGGGAGCCCAGCCAACAACGAGTTGCAGTAATCCAGACGGGAGATGACAAGTGCCTGGATTAGGACCTGCGCCGCTTCCTGTGTGAGGCAGGGTCGTACTCTGCGAATGTTGTAGAGCATGAACCTACAGGATCGGGTCACCGCCTTGATGTTAGTGGAGAACGACAGGGTGTTGTCCAGGGTCACGCCGAGGCTCTTAGCACTCTGGGAGGAGGACACAAGGGAGTTGTCAACCGTGATGGCGAGATCATGGAACGGGCAGTCCTTCCCCGGGAGGAAGAGCAGCTCCGTCTTGCCGAGGTTCAGCTTGAGGTGGTGATCCGTCATCCACACTGATATGTCTGCCAGACATGCAGAGATGCGATTCGCCACCTGGTTGTCAGAAGGGGGAAAGGAGAAGATTAATTGTGTGTCATCTGCATAGCAATGATATGAGAGACCATGTGAGGATATGACAGAGCCAAGTGACTTGGTGTATAGCGAGAATAGGAGTGGGCCTAGAACAGAGCCCTGGGGGACACCAGTGGTGAGAGCACGTGGTGCGGAGACAGATTCTCGCCACGCCACCTGGTAGGAGCGAACTGTCAGGTAGGACGCAATCAAAGCGTGGGCCGCGCCGGAGATGCCCAGCTCGGAGAGGGTGGAGAGGAGGATCTGATGGTTCACGGTATCAAAGGCAGCAGATAGGTCTAGAAGGATGAGAGCAGAGGAGAGAGAGTTAGCTTTAGCAGTGCGGAGAGCCTCCGTGACACAGAGAAGAGCAGTCTCAGTTGAATGCCCAGTCTTGAAACCTGACTGATTAGGATCAAGAAGGTCATTCTGAGAGAGGTAGCAAGAGTGCTGGCCAAGGACGGCGCGTTCAAGAGTTTTGGAGAGAAAGGAAAGAAGGGATACTGGTCTGTAGTTGTTGACATCGGAGGGATCGAGTGTAGGTTTTGTCAGAAGGGGTGCAACTCTCGCTCTCTTGAAGACGGAAGGGACGTAGCCAGCGGTCAAGGATGAGTTGATGAGCGAGGTGAGGTAGGGGAGAAGGTCTCCGGAAATGGTCTGGAGAAGAGAGGAGGGGATAGGGTCAAGTGGGCAGGTTGTTGGGCGGCCGGCCGTCACAAGACGCGAGATTCCATCTGGAGAGAGAGGGGAGAAAGAGGTCAAAGCACAGGGTAGGGCAGTGTGAGCAGGACCAGCGGTGTCGTTTGACTTAGCAAACGAGGATCGGATGTCGTCAACCTTCTTATCAAAATGGTTGATGAAGTCATCCGCAGAGAGGGAGGAGGGGGGGAGGGGGAGGAGGATTCAGGAGGGAGGAGAAGGTAGCAAAGAGCTTCCTAGGGTTAGAGGCAGATGCTTGGAGTTTAGAGTGGTAGAAAGTGGCTTTAGCAGCAGAGACAGAAGAGGAAAATGTAGAGAGGAGGGAGTGAAAGGATGCCAGGTCCGCAGGGAGGCGAGTTTTCCTCCATTTCCGCTCGGCGGAAACCATCCACAGAGACAAACTGATATCTTTCCGACAGATAAGATCTAATTATTTTACCAGATCTATTGTGTTATATTCTCTTACATTCCTTTCACATTTCCACAAACCTGAAAGTGTTTCCTTTGAAATTGTACCAAGAATATGCATATCATTTTAGGCGAAAATTGAAAAATTGGGGCGGATCCTTAAGAGGGGACTCATGCACAGATACAGGAAACAAACGTTAACGTTTATTCCAAATTACAATTGTTGATGTTTCTGGTTTTGAGGCTTGGGCATCTATCTGTTGCCTGCAGTTCATCTGTCCAATCCCTTGCAAGGAGAGAGAAGGTCCTCAATGATATTACAATGCTGGATTCATTTCATGACATATATATATTTCTGTTTGATATGTATTTATATAATTATATTGGAAATGTTATTCTTTATCACAGGCCAGTATTTGTTTCGTATCCAATGAATTTAGTTTACATTAGGATGAAGTAGCCTCGAATTTCAAATCTAGTTAGATTACATCATACCCAGTGGGCAAAACCGTGTTGAAAAGACATCTTATGCGCAAACTGGTTAATATATTTTACTTACTACATATTTTTCTAACCACCATACAACCAGTTGGTCTTAATCGTGACCTCTACATGACCAGCTGGTCATAATTCTGAACGCTATATTATGCAGCATACTGGTAATAGTTAAGACCTCATCCTAACCTGGTAATGACCACCTGACTACAGTGTATTACCTACACAGCTTAGAAAATAGGGTTCCAAAAGGGATCTTCAGCACTCCCCATAGAAGAACCCTTTTTGGTTCCACATATGTCACGGTTATCGTTGTTAATGGAGGACCAAAACGCAGCAGGTATGTGTAAGCTCATCTTGACGTTTATTAACTCAGAATGAATGGCCACTCTGGCAGTTCCGGGCAGTCTGGCCACTCTGGCAGCTCCGGGCAGTCTGGCCACTCTGGCAGTTCCGGGCAGTCTGGCCTCTCTGGCAGTTCCGGGCAGTCTGGCCACTCTGGCGGCTTCTGAATAGCGCGCGGCTCTGGCGGCTCCTGACTAGCGGGCGGCTCTGGCGGCTCCTGACTAGTGGGCGGCTCTGGCGACTCCTGACTGGCGGGCGGCTCTGGTGACGTACGACTGGCGGGCGGCTCTGGTGACTGTTGACTGGCGGGCAGCTCTGGTGACTGTTGACTGGCAGGCAGCTCTTGTGACTGTTGACTGGCGGGCAGCTCTTGTGACTGTTGACTGGCGGGCAGCTCTGGTGACTGTTGACTGGCGGGCAGCTCTGGTGACTGTTGACTGGCGGGCAGCTCTGGTGACTGTTGACTGGCGGGCAGCTCTGGTGACTGTTGACTGGCGGGCAGCTCTGGTGACTGTTGACTGGCGGGCAGCTCTGGTGACTTTAGACTGGCGAGGCTGGGTTTACGCACTAGATGCCTGATGCGTGGTGCTGGTACTGGATATGTCAGCTTTGAAACACACACCTTAGGGCTAGTGCGTGGAGCGGGAACAGGACGAGTCGGACTGGGCTGACGCACTTCAAACCTGGTGCGTGGTGCTGGTACAGGACGTGTCAGACTGGGAACACGCACCTCAGAGCTAGTGCGGGGAGCGGGAACAGGACGAGTCGGACTGGGCTGACGAACTGGAGGCCTGGTGCATGGTGCTGGTATTATCCTCACCAGCCAGCTAGCACGCCTCTCAGGACTATTAATAAAGGCTAACGCAGGTGAAAACATTAGGACACGCTCTGTAGGGCGAATGTCGTGCCTAACACACCAACACAGTAGCTCTCTCATCCTTTTCTCCTCCAATTTTCCAATCAATTCCTTTATCGTCTCTGTTTCTCTCACCTCCCATTTTTCCCCGACTAGCTCTGGTTCCATCCTCGGCTCCGCCGATCTGTCCGTGTGCCCCCCCCAAAAACATTATTGGGGGTGCCTCTCCGGTTTAAACGCCAGTCGCGTTCCTCGGTTCTCACCGAATTCCCCTCGCTCCTTCCTCTGCTGCTTGGTCCTGGTTTGGTGGGAGATTCTGTCACGGTTATCGTTGGTAATGGAGGACCAAAACGCAGCAGGTATGTGTAAGCTCATCTTGACGTTTATTAACTTCCAAAATGAACGTACAAAAATAACAAACAAGAGAACGAACGATTAACAGACAGTCTGGCAAGGCACAAGGCTAAACACAGAACAATCTCCCACAAATACACAAACACACCCAACTAATATAGGACTTCCAATCAAAGGCAACACCACACAGCTGCCTTCAATTGGAAGTCCACCCCAATTAACTCAACATAGAAATAGATCAACCAGACTACACATAGAAATACATCAACATAGACCATAACTCAAAACCTGGAAATAATAAAACAAACGCCCTCCTAACTAACACACCACCCTGAACCACATAAAACAAATACCCTCTGCCACGTCCTGACCAAACTAAAATTACAATTAACCCTTATACTGGCCAGGACGTGACAACATAGAACCTTTTTGTGTTCCATGTAGAACGCTCTGTTGAAAGAGTCCTACATAGAACCTCAAAGAGTTCTACCTGAAACCAAAAAGGGTTATTCAAAGGGTTATCTTATGTGAACAGCTGAATATCTCTGAATATCCCAATTGCTTTTTCCTCAGAGTGTACTGTAAAAAAATATTGCAGAGGATAAAGTTGGATATTAAAAACATTGTTCATTACATTTCTGTCTTTCCATATTCACCAGTGAAAGTTCTGCAACATATTCTTACATTTTAAATAGATCAAGCAATGGCAAAAAAAAAAAAAAAAGAATCTACATTACATTTTCGTGCACATCTGCATACAATAATTGTTTCATTATTCACCCTCAGACATTACATGCAAAAAGAAAGACAATGTATGAAGACCCATTGTTTTAATTGATTAATGATTAATAAGCGCGGTGTGATGGGGGTAGATTCTCATCAAGAATCTATGAGCACAGAAGGTGATCTGGAACGTGGTGACCCTCTTGAAGAGTCATGTGACGGGTCAAAAACGGAAGGACACTCTTGAAGAAGCTTTGTGGACTCAGCTGGCTAAAAGTATTTCAATGGTAATAGTTGAATAATTTTGTGGCAGTTCACAGCTCAGAGACGTCTTGATAAAAGAGTAACTAGTTCATAGACATGCTTTGCGTATTTCTCCATCACGGCGGTCAGGGGCATATTTTAGGACTTTCAACACTCCTGAGTTTTCTGGCTTTTCATGACACTTACTGTAAACATAAAAACAGAGGAAATAAATTAACGATTGGCATAATGTGGGCTTTCAGGACACGACAGAAAAGTAACGCACAGTAAAATATCTCAAAAAGGCATGTTGGTTCCTCTGTCCCTTCATATTGAACATTTAATTCATTGGTCATCAATCTGAAAACATTTTCAGAAAGAGAATATCCAAATTAGACAGTAGTTGGATAATTACAATTTTTAACTCATCTTTAAATGGTAAAGTTTTGCTCCTAAAACAACGTTTTATAAACACACCACTCTGGACAGAGTAAAAAAAAAATAAGCTAAATGCAAAAATGTAAAGAGGCAATAAAGAGGCAATCAATTATTACCTTGTTCAAAGATTGTGTCTGTCATATCATCCCTGCAACAAGCAAATATCTTCTTCTTCTCTGCAACTGCGCGCACGTGTGAGTTTGAGTGAGCATCAGGTAGAATGAGCAGGAGAGAAATGGGAGAAACTTCACATGAATCACAGAGGGAAGTGTCTGTTGAATCAGGACTCGAGGGATTTGCACCTGAAATGCAAGGTGAGTTAAACCTGTTAGGGATAGGGGGCAGTATTTTCACAGCCGGATAAAACACGTACCCAATTTAATCTGGTTATTACTCCTGCCCAGAAACTAGAATATGCATATAATTAGTAGATTTGGATAGAAAACACCCTAAAGTTTCTAGAACTGTTTGAATGGTGTCTGTGACTATAACAGAACCCATATGGCAGGCCAAAACCTGAGAAGATTCTATATGGGAAGTGCCCTGTCTGACCATTTCTTGTCCTTCTATAGCCTCTTTATCAAAAATACAGGATCTCTGCTGTAACGTGACATTTTCTAAGGCTTTCATTGGCTCTAGGAAGGCGCCAGAACGTGGAATGATAGCTCTGCTGTCTCTGGGCAAAAAAAAGGAGGGGTTTTGGTGAGTGGTCCTTCTGAGATCAATGGCACTGGCGTACGCGTGCATGTGACGACTCCATGTTTTACTTTCAGTGTTTGAACAGATACAACGTCTCCCGGTTGGAATATTATCGCTATTTTACGAGAAAAATAGCATAAAAATTGATTTTAAACAACGTTTGACATGCTTCGAAGTACGGTAATGGAATATTTTGAATTTTTTTGTCACGAAACGCGCCGGCGTGTCACCCTTCGGATAGTGACTTGAACGCACGAACAAAACGGAGCTATTTGGATATAACTATGGATTATTTGGAACCAAACCAACATTTGTTATTGAAGTAGAAGTCCTGGGAGTGCATTCTGACGAAGAACAGCAAAGGTAATAACATTTTTCTTATAGTAAATCTGACTTTGGTGAGTGCTAAACTTGCTGGGTGTCTAAATAGCTAGCCCTAGCTCTACTCAGAATATTGCAAAATGTGCTTTCACCGAAAAGCTATTTTAAAATTGGACACTGCGATTGCATAAAGGATTTCTGTATCTATAATTCTTAAAATAATTGTTATGCTTTTTGTGAACGTTTATCGTGAGTAATTTAGTAAATCTTTTGTAAATTCACCGGAAGTTTGCGGGGGGTATGCTAGTTCTGAACGTCACATGCTAATGTAAAAAGCTGTTTTTTGAAATAAATATTAACTTGATTGAACAAAACATGCATGTATTGTATAACATAATGTCCTAGGTGTGTCATCTGATGAATATCATCAAAGGTTAGTGCTGCATTTAGCTGTCTTCTGGGTTTTTGTGACATTATATGCTAGCTTGAAAAATGGTTGTCTGATTATTTCTGGCTGGGTACTCTGCTGACATAATCTAATGTTTTGCTTTCGTTGTAAAGACTTTTTGAAATCGGACAGTGTGGTTAGATTAACGAGAGTCTTGTCTTTAAAATGGTGTAAAATAGTCATATGTTTGAGAAATTGAAGTAATAGCATTTCTAAGGTATTTGAATAATGCGCCACAGGATTCCACTGGCTGTTACGTAGGTGGGATGATTTCGTCCCGCCGGCCCTAGAGAAGTTAATTATGACATTTCTGTTGTTTGAATTTGGCGCCCTGCAATTTCACTGGCTGTTGTCGAGGTGGGACGCTAGCGTCCCACAAATCCCAGAGAGGTTATACTCACAGACATTATTTTAACAGTTTTGGAAACTTTAGAGTGTTTTCTATCCAAATTATATGCATATCCTAGCTTCTGGGCCTGAGTAGCAGGCAGTTTACTTTGGGCACGCTTTTCATCCGGAGGTGAAAATAGTGCCCCCTACCCTAGTGAGGTTAAAGCAATTCTGCATGCAAGAATGGGCCAAAATTCCTCCACAGCAATTTGAAAGTATAATCAACCACTACTGGAAGGATTTGGTTGCAGTCGTTGCAGCTAAAGGTGGCAAAACCAAGTATTGAGTGTAATTATTAATAATTACTGTTTTACACAGCGAAATTGGGTGTTGCATATCTTTCTTAATTAAATCGATAAAATAAGTATACATTTTTGGGGAGTATTTGTAAACTCATGTTCCATTTATCTAATATCAGGTTTTGGTTGAAGATCTGATAACATTCCGTATTAAAAATATGCTAAAATATAGAAAATCAAAAATGGGAGAAAATACTTTTTCACAGCCCTATGTCTGTCTCCCTGCCTGTCTGTCTGTTTCCCTGCCTGCCTGTCTGTCTGTTTCCCTGCCTGCCCGTCTGTCTGTTTCCCTGCCTGCCTGTCTGTCTGTTTCCCTGCCTGCCTGTCTGTCTCCATGCCTGTCTGCCAGTCTGTCTCCCTGCCTGCCTGCCTGCCTAACTGACTCCCTGCCTACCTGCCTGCCTGCCTGCCTGCCTGCCTGCCTGTCTCCCTGCCTGCCTGTCTGTCTGCCTGCAATGTTTGTCAATCCTTCCACCCGTCCTTCCGTCTGTATTCCGCAGTGTGCTTATAAAGTATGCCCCGTTTGGAAGCAGCAATGTTGTCCTCATAATCTGTGTCACCTGTCTTAATAATTAACCGTCCAGCTGATGTGTTGTTCCCAGCGCAGATCCACAGTGTGTGTGTGTGTGTGTGTGTGTGTGTGTGTGTGTGTGTGTGTGTGTGTGTGTGTGTGTGTGTGTGTGTGTGTGTGTGTGTGTGTGTGTGTGTGTGTGTGCGGGAGTGAGTATGTGTGTGTCCCAGTGCAGCTCCAGAGACAGACAGATGGAGGTATTAATCAGTAATAAAGCCTCCGCTGAGCATTACTCCCAAAGTTATTAATGAGAACCCATATTTATACTTTAACTTTCTGATGAATATACTGCTTATTATTCAGTATTCCTCTTTATATCTTAAAACAACTTTATAACTTTTCTCTCTTTATTAGTTACACTGGGAAGTCCGACAGTTACATGAGTAAATTGAATATCTGAAAACAATGATATAACACATGGTGTATACAATAACGTGTTGATGTGTTAATGGTGGCTGCTGTCTTCTCGGCTCTGAACCAATCATGCTATTATTTTTTTTGTTTGTTTTTTCACATTGTTCGTAACTTGTTTTATACATAATGTTGCTGCTACCGTCTCTTATGACCGAAAAGAGCTTCTGGACATCAGAACTGGGATTATTCACCTCAAATTAGACAAGGACTGGGATTATTCACCTCAAATTAGACAAGGACTGGGATTATTCACCTCAAATTAGACAAGGAGTTCTTCTTCAATGAGTTGGACGCAGACACCCAACCAAGCCCTGATCCCTGCGATTCACTGGAGAAGGAAACTGGGATTTTGTGGAAAAAAGATCAGGGTGCCTTGCGAGGATCAGGCGAAGAGTGGCTAATCTGCCCTTGACTTCCGTTCTGCTAGCTAACGTTCAATCGCTGGAAAATAAATGGGACGAACTGAAAGCACGTATATCCTACCAATGGAACATTTAAAACCTGTCATATCTTATGTTTTCACCGAGTCGTGGCTGAACGACGACGATAAGAACATACAGCTGGTGGGTTATAAACTCTATCAGCAAAACAGAACAGCAGCTTCTGGTAAGACACGGGGTGGGGGCCTATGCATTTATGTAAACAATAGCTGGTGCACGATATTGAAGGAAGTCTCAAGGTTTTGCTCGCCTGAGGTAGACTATCTCATGATAAACTGTAGACCACACTATCTACCTAAAGAGTTTTCATTAGTATTTTTCGTAGCTGTCTACGTACCACCGCAGAGCGAGGTTGGCAGTAAAACCCCACTAAATGTTTTATTCATTTATTTATTTCACCTTTATTTAACCAGGTAGGCCAGTTGAGAACAAGTTCTCATTTACAACTGTGACCTGGCCAAGATAAAGCAAAGCAGTGCGACAAAAAACAACAACACAGAGTTACACGTGGGATAAACAAAATTACAGTCAATAACACAATTAAAAAATCTGAATACAGTGTGTGCAAATGGAGTAAGGAGGTAAGGCAATAAATCGGCCAAAAGTAGCGAAGTAATTACAATTTAGCAAATTAACACTGGAGTGATAGATGTGCAGATGATGATGTGCAAGAAGAAATACTGGTGTGCAAAAGAGCAAAAAATAAAATAAAACAATACGGGAATGCTGCAGTGATCGGTAAGCTGCTCAGATAGCTGATGCTTAAAGTTAGTGAGGGAGATATAAGTCTCCAACTTCAGTGATTTTTGCAATTCGTTCCAGTCATTGGCAGCAGAGAATTGGAAGGAAAGGCGGCCAAAGCATGTGTTGGCTTTGGGGATGACCAGTGAGATATACCTGCTGGAGAGCGTGCTACATGTGGGTGTTATGGTGACCAGTGAGCTGAGATAAGGCGGAGCTTAACCTAGCAAAGACTTATAGATGACCTGGAGCCAGTGGGTCTGGCGACGAATATGAAGCGAGGAACAGCCGACGAGAGCATACAGGTTGCAGTGGTGGGTGGTATATGGGGCTTTGGTGACAAAAAGGATGGCACTGTGATAGACTGCAACCAGTTTGCTGAGTAGTGTTGGAGGCTATTTTGTAAATGACATCGCCGAAATTAGCTGTATTCCGCCATAAGCAAACAGGAAAGCGCTCATCCAGAGGCGGCGCTCCTAGTGGCCGGTGACTTTAATGCAGGGAAACTTAAATCAGATTTACCGAATTTCTATCAGCATGTAAAATGAGCAACCAGAGGGAGAAAAAAATCCAGAGACGCGGAGACGCGTATTAAGCTCTCTCTCGCCCTCCATTTGGCAAATATGACCATAACTCTATCCTCCTGATTCCTGCTTACAAGCAAAAATTAAAGCACCCAAAATATCAATGTTTTGTTCCCCGAGCCACTTAGTTATCACTTTTGCCTTATGGCAAGGTGCTCCATCATGCTGGAAAAGACATTGTTCATCACCAAACTGTTCCT
The DNA here is from genome assembly GCF_965601325.2 of Salmo salar. Classification (NCBI taxonomy): domain Eukaryota; kingdom Metazoa; phylum Chordata; class Actinopteri; order Salmoniformes; family Salmonidae; genus Salmo; species Salmo salar. Next base: position 88,248,285 of record NC_138309.1, on the reverse strand, counting down.
GGAGGGTTGGGAGAAGTTGCTCTTGGAGGATGTGTTGGTACCATTCTTTATTCATGGCTGTGTTCTTAGACAAAATTGTGAGTGAGCCCACTCCCTTGGCTGAGAAGCAACCCCACACATGAATGGTCTCAGGATGCTTTACTGTTGGCATGACACAGGACTGATGGTAGCGCTCACCTTGTCTTCTCTGGACCAGCTTTTTTCCGGATGCCCCAAATAATCGGAAAGGGGATTCATCAGAGAAAATCTCTTTACCCCAGTCCTCAGCAGTCCAATCCCTGTACCTTTTGCAGAATATCAGTCTGTCCCTGATGTTTTTCCTGGAGAGGAGTTGCTTCTTTGCTGCCCTTCTTGACACCAGGCCATCCTCCAAAAGTCTTCGCCTCACTGTGCATGCAGATGCACTCACACCTGCCTGCTGCCATTCTTGAGCAAGCTCTGTACTGGTGGTGCCCCGATCCCACAGCTGAATCAACTTTAGGAGATGGTCCTGGCGCTTGCTGGACTTTCTTGGGAGCCCTGAAGCCTTCTTCACAACAATTGAACCGCTCTCCTTGAAGTTCTTGATGATCCGATAAATGGTGGATTTAGGTGCAATCTTACTGGCAGCAATATCCTTGCCTGTGAAGCCCTTTTTGTGCAAAGCAATGATGACGGCACGTGTTTCCTTGTAGGTAACCATGGTTGACAGAGGAAGAACAATGATTCCAAGTACCACCCTCCTTTTGAAGCTTCCAGTCTGTTATTCAAACTCAATCAGCATCTCTGCTTTGGTATCTTGCAATATTCAATAGTTGGAATTGTAAGAGTTGTTGCCCTGTCCCTTTCTCTGTGATGTCATTCTAATGGAATCCAGAAAGAACAAAACCCTGTCCTCAAACATTTACATCAAAAGGTCCATAGTTATGGGCAAAGACACAAAACATCCACATCAAATTAAATATTTTTCTTGATCAAATAACATGGAAAAAAAAAAAAAAAAATGTATGGAGTATTAATTTACCATCCTTACATCCTTGTAAATACCATCCTTGTAAATGTACATTACTGTATTGTACATAGGCTTTCTATCACCATGGAGATAAACAATGTACAATACAGCAATTGAGTACGTTGAGACATCAAGTTGTTTGTGATGTTGTGATGTGGCTCAGTTGGTAGAGCACGGTGCTTGTAATGCTAGGGTTGTGGGTTAGATTCCCACAAGGGACCACAGTATTAAAATGTATTTGCTCACTGCTGTAAGTGGCTCTCGATAAGAGTGTCTACTAAGAATTAATGTGTTATAGTGGATGTGATAGAAGGAGCCTCTGTTTCACCTGTCTTTGTGCTTGTCTCCAAACCCCGTTCCAGGTGTTGCCCATTATCCCCAGTATATTTCTACCTGTGTTCTCTGTTTGTCTGTTGCCAGTTCATTTTGTTTCGTCAAGCCCTTGCTCCTGTCTGTCTCTAGTCCCTGTTTTTCTAGCTTTCCCAGTTTTGACCATTCTGCTTGCCCTGACCCTCGTTCTGTACCTTGACATACCACCCTGGATTACTGACCTCTCCCTCCCCTGATGCTGAGCCTGCCTGCCATTCTGTACCATTCGGACTCTGCTCTGGATTACTGACCTCTCCATGCCCTGACGCTGAGCCTGCCTGCCATTCTGTACCATTCGGACTCTGCTCTGGATTACTGACCTCTCCCTGACCTGACGCTGAGCCTGCCTGCCAATCTGTACCATTCGGACTCTGCTCTGGACTACTGACCTCTGCCTGCCCCACCTGTTTTTGTAATATACTTTTGTTACTTCAACACTATCTGCATCTGAGTCTTCTTCTTCTCCTTGACAGAGTGAATAGACTATTTCAGTATTTACAAGTTGTATTTCATGAAACTGGAAAATATATATCAAGGAAGTATTTTATCAGATTAACTGTTTTGTACAGATAATTATCGGTCTCAGGTTACAAATGTTGGTAAACACGTAAATACATGTCGTTTTCTTTTTTTAAATCACAAACGTAGCGCACGGGGCCTTCAGTAGCTTACTAAGTCCTACTTCAATGTAAAAGATCAACTGTGTAGCTGTTAAATTAGACTGTATACCGGTATTATAAACCGTTCAGATACTGCAAAACTTGAAATACATATAGGCTTTCTATTTACTAGGTTACTAGCTCCAATTAAATGAGAGATGCACATGGTAATTTGTTGCAAGGCTCCTTGGGGAATATGAACCCGTCAACGCCGGAAAAGGTGAGGAATTTATTCTACAATAGGAAAATAAAATCAGTAGGAAAAACATTCCTGCGTCTAATTATTTTAGATTCTAAAAATAAAACACAGATTTTCTCTCTTCTCACTAACAGTAAATGCATTCTTGTTAACCTCTATGGGCTAGGTGGGACGCAGGCGTCCCACCCGTGGTGCACTCCATCAACAGCAGGTGCATTTCAAGAGCGGCAAATTTGAATCCAAATAAATGTCAAAATTCAAATTTTTCAAACATACAACTATTTTACACCCTTTGAAAGATAAACATCTCCTTAATCTAACCACGTTTTACGATTTCAAAAAGGTTTTACGGCGAAAGCATAAATTTAGAGTATGTTAGGACAGTACATTTACAAGAGTTGTGTGTAATGTTTTGTCAATTCAAAGACAGGGTCACCAAAACCATAAAACCAGCTAAAATGATGCACTAACCTTTTACAATCTCCATCAGATGACACTCCTAGGACATTATGTTAGACAATGCATGCATTTTTAGTTCTATCAAGTTCATATTTATATCCAAAAACAGCGTTTTACTATGGCATTGATGTTGAGGAAATCGTTTCCCTCCAATAACCGGCAGTCAAGTCAGCATCACAAATTAAATAATTAAAATTAGAAAACATTGGTAAAATATTATATTGTCATTTAAAGAATTATAGATTTACATCTCTTGAACGCAATCAACTTGCCAGATTTAAAAATAACCTTACTGGGAAATCACACTTTGCAATAATCTGAGCACTGCGCCCAGAAAAATACGCGTTGCGATACAGACTAGTCGTCATGTTGGGGAGATCTAAAATCGAAAATACTATGTAAATAATCCATTACCTTTGATTCTCTTCATCAGATGTCACTTCCAGGTATCACAGGTCCATAACGAATGTAGTTCTGTTCAAAAAAGCTCATCATTTATGTCCAAAAATCTCCGTCTTGTTAGCACATGATCTAAGCCCGCCGGACTTCACTTCATGAACGAGGGGAAAAAATATATTTACGTTCGTTCAAACATGTCAAACGTTGTATAGCATAAATCATTAGGGCCTTTTTTAACCAGAACATGAATAATATTCAAGGTGGACGAATGCATACTCTTTTATAACGTATTGGAACGAGGGTACCCAACATGAACTCGCGCGCCAGGTGTCTAATGGGCCATCATCGTTCCATGGCTCTTGTTCGGTCAGATCTCCCTCCAGAAGACTCAAAACACTTTGTAAAGGCTGGTGACATCTAGTGGAAGCAATAGGAAGTGCCAAAATATTCCTCAGCCCCTGTGTTTTTCAATGGCATAGGTTTAAAGGTAATACAACACATCAGGTATCCACTTCCTGTCAGAAAATGTCTCAGGGTTTTGCCTGCCAAATGAGTTCTGTTATACTCACAGACACCATTCAAACAGTTTTAGAAACTTTAGAGTGTTTTCTATCCATATATAATAAGTATATGCATATTCTAGTTACTGGGTAGGATTAGTAACCAGATTAAATCGGGTACATTTTTTTTATCCAGCCGTGCAAATACTGCCCCCTAGACCTAACAGTATGTTTTTTCAGTTGTTATTTTTATTTTATTTTTTTATGACAAAAGCTGTTCATCATATCGCAGGTTTGAACAAAATACTTGATTTACAATATTTCAACCAGTAGAAGATGTGCGTTACACACTGTCTGAATACCATGTACATCAAACATGTGTCTCTACTCAGGAATCACATCAGCTCTCTTCAGCGCATTTTTACCTGGAACATTCCAAACTTCTTGCCAGAATATGGCCCAGTTGGTAGTGCTGCTTCTGATAGGAAAACATACCGAGAACATGGCCCAATTGGTAGTGCTGCTTCTGATAGAAAACATACCCAGAACATGATGGCCATATTCTCTCAGAATATCAGAAATGTTTATAATTTATTGTACATAGCATGTCTGTACTTTCTCACATTTGCCATTTAAGCAATGAGGATGCGAGTTATATCAAAACAAAACACAACACAGAGTTCCGTCTCCAAGTTATAATGTTGGGAAAAAAACAGACATGTTGCAAGATAATCACTTGGGACGAATCACACAAATCACAATGTAGTAAAAGAGCAACTGCCATTGCTACTGGGGTTAGGGGTTAGGGGTTAGGGTGTAGGGGTTAGGGGTGAGGGGTTAGGGGTGAGGGGTGAGGGGTTAGGGGTGAGGGGTGAGGGGTGAGGGGTTGGGGGTAGGGGTTAGGGGTTACGGGTTAGGGGTTAGGGGTTAGGGGGTAGGGGTTAGGGGTGAGGGGTTAGGGGTTAGGGGTTAGGAGAGAGGGATGGTATGGGGTGGGGGTTAGGGGTTAGGGGTTAGGGGTGAGGGGTGGGGTTAGGGGTTAGGGGTTAGGGGTGGGGGTTAGGGGTTAGGGGGTAGGGGTGAGGGGTTAGGGGTGAGGGGTTAGGGGGTAGGGGTTAGGGGTGAGGAGAGAGGGATGGGGTGGGGTGGGGGTTAGGGGTTAGGGGTAAGGAGAGAGGGATGGTGTGGGGTAGGGGTTAGGGGTTAGGGGTAAGGAGAGAGGGATGGTGGGGTGGGGTTAGGGGTTAGGGGTTAGGGGTGAGGGGTTAGGGGTTAGGGGTTAGGGTTAGGGGTGAGGGGTTAGGGGTGAGGGGTGAGGGGTTAGGGGTTAGGGTTAGGGGGTAGGGGTTAGGGGTTAGGGGTTAGGGGTGAGGGGTGAGGGGTGAGGGGTTAGGGGGTAGGGGTTAGGGGTGAGGAGAGAGGGATGGGGTGGGGTGGGGGTTAGGGGTTAGGGGTGAGGGGTGAGGGGTTAGGGGTTAGGGGTGAGGGGTTAGGGGGTAGGGGTTAGGGGTTAGGGGTTAGGGGTGAGGAGAGAGGGATGGTGTGGGGGTAGGGAGAGAGGGAGAGAGGGATGGTATGGGGTGGGGGTTAGGGGTTAGGGGTAGGGAGAGAGGGATGGTATGGGGTGGGGGTAGGGGTAAGGGGTGAGGAGAGAGGGATGGTGGGGGTTAGGGGTTAGGGGTAAGGAGAGAGGGATGGTGTGGGGTAGGGGTTAGGGGTAAGGGGTGAGGAGAGAGGGATGGTGTGGGGTGGGGGTAGGGAGAGAGGGAGAGAGGGATGGTATGGGGTGGGGGTTAGGGGTTAGGGGTGAGGAGAGAGGGATGGTGTGGGGTGGGGGTAGGGAGAGAGGGAGAGAGGGATGGTATGGGGTGGGGGTTAGGGGTTAGGGGTGAGGAGAGAGGGATGGTGTGGGGGTAGGGAGAGAGGGAGAGAGGGATGGTATGGGGTGGGGGTTAGGGGTAAGGAGATAGGGATGGTGTGGGGGTTAGGGGTAATGAGAGAGGGATGGTGTGGGGGTTAGGGGTAATGAGAGAGGGATGGTGTGGGGGTTAGGGGTAATGAGAGAGGGATGGTGTGGGGGTAGGGAGAGAGGGAGAGAGGGATGGTGGGGGTTAGGGGTTAGGGGTGAGGAGAGAGGAGAGAGGGATGGTATGGGGTGGGGGTTAGGGGTAAGGGGTGAGGGGTTAGGGGTGAGGGGTTAGGGGTTAGGGGTTAGGGGTAAGGAGAGAGGGATGGTGTGGGGTGGGGGTTAGGGGTAAGGAGAGAGGGATGGTGTGGGGTGGGGGTTAGGGGTTAGGGGTAAGGAGAGAGGGATGGTGTGGGGTAGGGGTAAGGGGTTAGGGGTAAGGAGAGAGGGATGGTGTGGGGTAGGGGTAAGGGGTAGGGAGAGAGGGATGGTGTGGGGTAGGGGTTAGGGGTAAGGAGAGAGGGATGGTGTGGGGTGGGGGTAAGGGGTAGGGAGAGAGGGATGGTGTGGGGTAGGGGTTAGGGGTGAGGAGAGAGGGATGGTGTGGGGTAGGGGTTAGGGGTAGGGAGAGAGGGATGGTGTGGGGTGGGGGTTAGGGGTAAGGAGAGAGGGATGGTGTGGGGTAGGGGTTAGGGGTAAGGAGAGAGGAGAGAGGGATGGTAGGGGGGTGGTGGGGTGGGGTAGGGGTGAGGGGTGTGGGGTGTAGGGGTAGGGAGAGGGATGGTGTGGGGTGGGGGTTAGGGGTAGGGTGAGAGGGATGGTGTGGGGTGGGGGTTGGGGTAGGGAGGAGGGGTGAGGGGTGGGGGTGGGGTGGGAGGGGTTAGGGGTGGAGGAGGAGAGAGGGATGGTGTGGGGGTAGGGGTTAGGGGTAAGGAGAGAGGGATGGTGTGGGGTAGGGGTTAGGGGTAGGGAGAGAGGGATGGTGTGGGGTAGGGGTTAGGGGTAAGGAGAGAGGGATGGTGTGGGGTGGGGGTAGGGGTAGGGAGAGAGGGATGGTGTGGGGTGGGGGTTAGGGGTGAGGAGAGAGGGATGGTGTGGGGTGGGGGTTAGGGGTAGGGGAGGGGTGGGGGTTAGGGGTAGGGAAGGAGAGGGGATGGTGTGGGGTGGGGGTAATGATATTCTTGGTATGTGGTGTGGATGTCCAACTGCACCAGCACCAATGATGAACGCCCTAACCAACTGGACCAGCACCAATGATGAACGCCCTAACCAACTGGACCAGCACCAATTATGAACATCCTAACCAACTGGACCAGCACCAATGATGAACGCCCTAACCAAATGGACCAGCACCGATGATGGATGCCCTAACCAACTGGACCAGCACCAATGATGACCACCCTAACCAACTGGATAGGTGTAATCAATACTGCTATTTGAGCCAATAAAGGGTGCTTTACTATTCTTGGGTTGTGGAATTACCTTCGCTTCACTCCATGCCTGAGGGCACATGCTTTCTTGTAAACTGAGATTGAAGACATGTCATATAGGAGTGGCAATATCATCCTCTATTATCCTCAGTCATTTTCCATCCAAGTTGTCAGAAACAGGTGACTTGTCATTGTTGATTGACAACAATTATTTTTTTCACCTCTTCCACACTCACTTGATGGAATAAAAAAATTACAATGTATGCCTTTCGTAATTTGATCAGTTATACTTGGATGTGTAGGGTCGGCATTTGTTTCTGGCATGTCATTTTTTTTTTTAAATGTACATGCCTAAATTTGCTAATCTTGCCAATGAAAAAAAAATCATTAAAGTAGTTGACAATATCAGTGGGTTTTGTGATGAATGAACCATCTAATTCAATAAATAAAGGAGCAGAGTTTGCCTTTTTGCCCAAAATTTCATTTAACGTGTTCCACAGCTTTTTACTACCGTTCTTCATGTCATTTATCTATGTTTCATAGTTTATAATGTGCAGGGATACTGGAGTGATGGAGGTTGATATGTATAGGGGGAAGGAGACAGGGATACTGGAGTGATGGAGGTAGATATGTATAGGGGGAAGGGGACAGGGATACTGGAGTGATGGAGGTAGATATGTATAGGGGGAAGGGGACAGGGATACTGGAGTGATGGAGGTAGATATGTATAGGGGGAAGGGGACAGGGATACTGGAGTGATGGAGGTAGATATGTATAGGGGACAGGGATACTGGAGTGATGGAGGTAGATATGTATAGGGGGAAGGGGACAGGGATACTGGAGTGATGGAGGTAGATATGTATAGGGGGAAGGGGACAGGGATACTGGAGTGATGGAGGTAGATATGTATAGGGGGAAGGGGACAGGGATACTGGAGTGATGGAGGTAGATATGTATAGGGGGAAGGAGACAGGGATACTGGAGTGATGGAGGTAGATATGTATAGGGGGAAGGGGACAGGGATACTGGAGTGATGGAGGTAGATATGTATAGGGGGAAGGGGACAGGGATACTGGAGTGATGGAGGTAGATATGTATAGGGGGAAGGGGACAGGGATACTGGAGTGATGGAGGTAGATATGTATAGGGGGAAGGAGACAGGGATACTGGAGTGATGGAGGTAGATATGTATAGGGGGAAGGGGACAGGGATACTGGAGTGATGGAGGTAGATATGTATAGGGGGAAGGGGACAGGGATACTGGAGTGATGGAGGTAGATATGTATAGGGGGAAGGAGACAGGGATACTGGAGTGATGGAGGTAGATATGTATAGGGGACAGGGATACTGGAGTGATGGAGGTAGATATGTATAGGGGGAAGGGGACAGGGATACTGGAGTGATGGAGGTAGATATATATAGGGGTAAGGTGACTAAGCATCAGGATATATGATAAACAGAGTAGCAGCTGCATAAATTATGATTGTACGTGAGTGTGTGTGCGTGTGTAGAGTCAGTATTAATGTATGTGTGTGTTGGCGTGTCAAAATCAAATCAAATCAAAGTTTACTTGTCACGTGGGCCGAATACAACAGGTGTAGACCTTACAGTGAAATGCTGAATACAACAGGCTCTAACCAATAGTGCAAAAAAGGGTATTAGGTGAACAATAGGTAAGTAAAGAAATAAAACAACAGTAAAAAGACAGGATATATACAGTAGAGAGGCTATATACAGTAGAGGATATATACAGTAGAGAGGTTATATACAGTAGAGAGGCTATATACAGTAGAGAGGCTATATACAGTAGAGAGGCTATATACAGTAGAGAGGTTATATACAGTAGAGAGGCTATATACAGTAGTGAGGTTATATACAGTAGAGAGGTTATATACAGTAGAGAGGCTATATACAGTAGAGAGGCTATATACAGTAGAGAGGTTATATACAGTAGAGGGGCTATATACAGTAGAGAGGCTATATACAGTAGAGAGGCTATATACAGTAGAGGGGCTATATACAGTAGAGGCTATATACAGTAGAGGGGCTATATACAGTAGAGGCTATATACAGTAGAGAGGCTACATACAGTAGAGAGGATATATACAGTAGAGGCTATATACAGTAGAGAGGATATATACAGTAGAGAGGCTATATACAGTAGAGAGGATATATACAGTAGAGAGGCTATATACAGTAGAGAGGCTATATACAGTAGAGAGGTTATATACAGTAGAGGGGCTATATACAGTAGAGAGGCTATATACAGTAGAGAGGCTATATACAGTAGAGAGGCTATATACAGTAGTGAGGCTATATACAGTAGAGAGGTTATATACAGTAGAGAGGTTATATACAGTAGAGAGGCTATATACAGTAGAGAGGCTATATACAGTAGTGAGGCTATATACAGTAGAGAGGCTATATACAGTAGAGAGGCTATAAAAGTAGCGAGGCTATATACAGACAACGGTTAGTCAGGCTGATTGAGGTAGTATGTACATGTAGATATTGTTACTGTGCGTTAGTGTGTAGAGTCAGTATTAAAACTTCTTGCGGATTAGTGGGACGCTACCGTCCCATTTTGACCATTTCCGGTGAAATGGCAGAGCGCCAAATTCAAATTAAATTACTATAAATATTAAACTTTCATTAAATCACAAGTGCAATACATCAAAATAAAGCGTAATTTGTTGTTAATCCAGCCACCGTGTCAGATTTCAAAAAGGCTTGACGGCGAAAGCAAACCATGCGATTATCTGAGGACAGCGCCCAGCACACAAATGCATAACAAATCATTTTCAACCAGGGAGTTGTGACACGAAAGTCAGAAATAGCGATATAATATATGCCTTACTTTTGAAAGTCTTCTTCTGTTGGCACTCCAAAAGGTCCCAGTTACATTACAAATGGTCCTTTTGTTTGATAATGTCCTTCTTTATATCCATAAAAACACAGTTAAGCTGCCGCGCTTCAGTCAATAATCCACTTCTTCAAAATGAATCCCAAACGTTACCAATAAACTTATCCAAACAAGTCAATCAAAGTTTATAATCAAACAATAGGTACCCTAATATGCAAATAAACTATAGAATTTAAGACGGAGAATCGTTATTGTCTTTACCGGAGAAAAATACCAAAGAACGCTCTCTCTTCCACGCGCTTGGAAAAACTACAGCCAAAATGGGAGACACCTAGAAAAACAACAATTTCTGGCTCATTTTTCCAAAAACCAGCATGAAACTCTTTCTAAAGACTGTTGACATCTAGTGGACGCCCTAGGAACTACAATCTGGGAGGATTTCACCCTATTATAAAAGTGCCAGCCATTGAAATCAGTGGTAGGATGAATTTTTTTGGGGGGGATGGTTTGTCCTCGGGGTTTCTCCTGCCATTTCAGTTCTGTTATACTCACAGACATTATTGTAACAGTTTTAGAAGCTTTAGAGTGTTTTCTATCTAAATCTATCAATTATATGCATATCCTAGCTTCTGGGCCTGAGTAGCAAGCAGTTTACTTTGGGCACGCTTTTCATCCGGACGTCAAAATACCGCCCCCTATCCCAAAGAAGTTAATGTATGTGTGTGTGTTGGCGTGTCAGTGTGCGTCAGTGTGTAGAGTCATGTTGGAGTTCATAGAAACAGTGCAAAAATGTAAATAAATTACAAGGATTAATTCAGATAGTCCGAGTAGCCATTATGTTGGTTATTTAGCAGTCTTATAGCTTGGGGATAGAAGGTGTTGGTTTCAGAGATGATGCTCTGGTACTGCTTGTCGTGCTGAAGCAGAGAGAACAGTCTATGGGCTTGGGTGGCAAGAAATAGACTTTATCGAAAGTGTGATCTACTAGGCTATCTGGACCACCCTCTGTAGCGCCATGCAAACAAGGCCGGTGTTGTTGGTCTAACATTTTGAGGATGTGAGAGCCCACGCAAAACCTTGTCAACTTCATGAGGGGGGAAGAGGGGCTGGACATGCCTTCTTCACGACTGTACGCGTGTGAGTGGACAATTTTAAGTCATTAGTGATTTGGACAAAGAAGAACTTGATGTTCTCGACCCGCTGCACTGCAGAACCGTCGATGTGTCCTGCCACCACACTGCCAGGTCACTGACCCTCTCCCTGTAGGCTGTCTCATCGTCCCTGTAGGCTGTCCCATCGTCCCTGTAGGCTGTCTCATCGTCCCTGTAGGCTGTCCCATCGTCCCTGTAGGCTGTCCCATCGTCCCTGTAGGCTGTCCCATCGTCCCTGTAGGCTGTCCCATCGTCCCTGTAGGCTGTCCCATCGTCCCTGTAGGCTGTCTCATTGTCCCTGTAGACTGTCCCATCGTCCCTGTAGGCTGTCCCATCGTCCCTGTAGGCTGTCTCATCGTCCCTGTAGGCTGTCTCATCGTCCCTGTAGGCTGTCTCATCGTCCCTGAAGGCTGTCTCATCGTCCCTGAAGGCTGTCCCATCGTCCCTGAAGGCTGTCCCATCGTCCCATTAGGCTGTCCCATCCTCCCTGTAGGCTGTCCCATCGGCCCTGTAGGCTGTCTCATCGTCCCTGTAGGCTGTCTTGTCCTCTCTGTAGCCTGTCTCATCGTCCCGGTAGGCTGTCCCATCCTCCCTGTAGCCTGTCTCATCTTCCCTGTAGACTGTCCCATCGTCCCTGTAGGCTGTCTCATCCTCCCTGTACTCTGTCTCATCGTCTCTGTAGGCTGTCTCATCCTGCCTGTAGGCTGTCTCATCCTGCCTGTAGCCTGTCTCATCGTCTCTGTAGGCTGTCTCATCGTCCCTGTAGGCTGTCTCATCTTCCCTGTAGGCTGTCTCATCCTCCCTGTACTCTGTCTCATCGTCTCTGTAGGCTGTCTCATCCTGCCTGTAGGCTGTCTCATCCTGCCTGTAGCCTGTCTCATCGTCTCTGTAGCCTGTCTCATCGTCCCTGTAGCCTGTCTCATCGTCCAGGGGGAAGGTAAGGAAAGGTAAGCTCTCTTTCCACACCAGCAGCCGGGGCCGTAATGTAGACCTAAAGCAGGTTCTGAATAGGGAAATAGAATGTGATCTGTACTCTATATCACTATACAGTCCTAGTTGCAAGCATTCTATGTTCTCTGACTGGGACACAGCCCTTATTTCCTTCATCACCGTGGTGACAGCTGGTTTCCAGAGCAATCTTTCTTTTGTCATGTCAAGCTCATCCTCCTATCTTTTTTTTTTTTGTTTCCTCCTAGAGGCCTCATCTCTCTCTCTCTCTCTCCTGCCCATTCTTCCCCTCTCTCTCTGTCTCTCTCTCCTGCCCATTCTTCCCCTCTCTCTCTGTCTCTCTCTCCTGCCCATTCTTCCCCTCTCTCTCTGTCTCTCTCTCCTGCCCATTCTTCCCCTCTCTCTCTGTCTCTCTCTCCTGCCCATTCTTCCCCTCTCTCTCTGTCTCTCTCTCGACCCCATCTTTCCCTTTTCCTCGCCCCCTCGCCCCCTCTCTTCCCCCTTTCTCCCTCCCATCTCCCTCCCCCACCTTTAATGCATCTTGTCAGATGGTGCGTCTCAAGAGTCACAACTCCCTCGCTTTGGGATTATAGAGCCCTTGAGGTTTTGTTTTTTCTGCCCACTCCTCCCCTCTCTCTCTCTCGCTCTCTCTATCCTTCTCCCATCCCCCTCTTCTTTTCTTTCTCTCCACCAGCAGTAAGCTCTGTCATTCCCTTTAAGCCTCTTATCTTCCCCTCTGCCGTCCTGATTAGACGAGTGGAGAGGAGGAAGGGAGAAAGTTTATCATATCTTAGAGTGGAGTCCATCTGTCAGCCTACTAGAGCCTGACTGTCCCCTCCCTGTCTGTCCCCTCTCTGTCTGTCCCCTCTCTGTCTGTCCCCTCTCTGTCTGTCCCCTCCCTGTCTGGTCCCTGCCCACCCTATGCTGCATCTCAAATGGCACCCTATGCCCTACATAGTGCACAACCTATGGGCCCAGGGCACTAGTTTTGACCGGAGCCCTACCAGACCCAGGGTCTGAGAGACAGCCCGTTTACCCAGGGAAGGGTACTGGGGCCTCTCTCTGCCCCCTCAGGACATGCCCTGACTGCTACAGCCACACGCACTTAGCGCTGGTCACACGCAAAATTCAATATTCAACCGTGTCAAGTAAAACCTCTGACATCACACTTTCTTTCTTTCTCTTCTCCTCCTACCAGACATTGTGAGAGGCCTGAGAGAGCCTGGGCTGAGAGAGCCTGGGCTGAGAGAGACTGGCCTGAGAGAGCCTGGGCTGAGAGAGCCTGGGCTGAGAGAGACTGGCCTGAGAGAGCCTGGGCTGAGAGAAACTGGCTGAGTGAGCCTGGCTGAGAGAACCTGGCTGAGAGACCCTGGGCTGAGAGAGACTGGCTGAGAGAGCCTGGGCTGAGAGAGACTGGCTGAGAGAGCCTGGCTGAGAGAGACTGGGCTGAGAGAGACTGTACTGAGAGAGACTGTACTGAGAGAGCCTGGCTGAGAGAGACTGGGCTGAGAGAGACTGGGCTGAGAGAGACTGGGCTGAGAGAGACTGGGCTGAGAGAGACTGGCTGAGAGAGACTGGGCTGAGAGAGACTGGGCTGAGAGAGACTGGCTGTGATCCTGGACTGAGAGAGCCTGGGTTGAGAGAGCCTGGCCTGGGCTGAGAGAGCCTGGGCTGAGAGAAACTGGGCTGAGAGAAACTGGGCTGAGAGAGCCTGGGCTGAGAGAGCCTGGGCTGAGAGAGACTGGGCTGAGAGAGCCTGGGCTGAGAGAGACTAGGCTGAGAGAGACTGGCTGAGAGAGACTGGGCTGAGAGAGCCTGGGCTGAGAGAGCCTAGCCTGGGCTGAGAGAGCGTAGCCTGGGCTGAGTGAGGCTGTACTGAGAGAGCCTGGCTGAGAGAGCCTGGTTAAGGGAGCCTGGCTGAGAGAGCCTGGCTGAGAGAGCCTGGCTGAGAGAACCTGGCTGAGTGACCTGGCTGAGAGAGACTGGGCTGAGAGAGACTGGTTAAGAGAGCCTGGCTGAGAGAGACTGGGCTGAGGGAGACTGGCTGTGATCCTGGACTGAGAGAGCCTGGGCTGAGAGAACCTGGCCTGGGCTGAGAGAGCCTGGGCTGAGAGAGCCTGGGCTGAGAGAAACTGGGCTGAGAGAAACTGGGCTGAGAGAGACTGGGCTGAGAGAGACTGGCTGAGAGAGCCTGGGCTGAGAGAGCCTGGCTAAGAGAGCCTGGGCTGAGAGAGCCTGGGCTGAGTGAGCCTGGGCTAAAATACATCTAAAGCAACAACTCAGCAGGAGTGGCCTACTTAACCTTGCTAGGATGTCCTTCCATCTCACCGACTTCACAACTCTTTGGCCTATAAGTGTGCTCAGAAGAACCATATTCTTGTTCCTCTTGGGGAAGTAAGAGACTCGAGTGGCGGAGAAACTTTGATGAGATGGCCTCTCTCCCCCTTGTTGTGAGGAGTGCAGGGGGGAGCTCAGGCTTGTTCTTTCTAACTGTGCCAACCATGGTGATCTTCCTCTTCAGGAGGCTGCATCACATCCGGCCTTGATTGGGAGTCCCATAGGGCGGCGCACAATTGGCCCAGCGTCGTCCTGGTTTGGCTGGGGTAAGCCGTCATTGTAAATAAGAATATTTTCTTAACTGACTTGCCTAGTTAAAGGTTAAATAAGAAATATATATAAAAAATGAGCTGCTGGCTAATTACTATCAGTAATTAGTATCAATGTCACAGAAAACAATCCCATAAATCAATGCTATTAAAGAAATACATAATATAATTAACAGTGAAAATCACTTCCATTACAGATAAGAAAATAAAAATGTACCTCTGAATGGAACCAGGTGCTCATCCGCTGTTACTTCGGGCCCAGGGTTGTAGAGGTACGGCCTCATCCGCTGATACTTCAGGCCCAGGGTTGTAGAGGTACGGCCTCATCCGCTGTTACTTCAGGCCCAGGGTTGTAGAGGTATGGCCTCATCCGCTGTTACTTCAGGCCCAGGGTTGTAGAGGTACGGCCTCATCCGCTGTTACTTCAGGCCCAGGGTTGTAGAGGTACGGCCTCATCCGCTGATACTTCAGGCCCAGGGTTGTAGAGGTATGGCCTCATCCACTGATACTTCAGGCCCAGGGTTGTAGAGGTATGGCCTCATCCACTCTTAATTCAGGCCCAGGGTTGTAGAGGTATGGCCTCATCCACTGATACTTCAGGCCCAGGGTTGTAGAGGTACGGCCTCATCCGCTGATACTTCAGGCCCAGGGTTGTAGAGGTACGGCCTCATCCGCTGTTATTTCAGGCCCAGGGTTGTAGAGGTACGGCCTCATCCGCTGTTACTTCAGGCCCAGGGTTGTAGAGGTACGGCCTCATCCACTGATACTTCGGGCCCAGGGTTGTAGAGGTATGGCCTCATCCACTCTTAATTCAGGCCCAGGGTTGTAGAGGTACGGCCTCATCCACTGTTACTTCGGGCCCAGGGTTGTAGAGGTACGGCCTCATCCACTGTTACTTCAGGCCCAGGGTTGTAGAGGTACGGCCTCATCCACTGTTACTTCGGGCCCAGGGTTGTAGAGGTATGGCCTCATCCGCTGTTACTTCAGGCCCAGGGTTGTAGAGGTACGGCCTCATCCACTGTTACTTCAGGCCCAGGGTTGTAGAGGTACGGCCTCATCCGCTGATACTTCAGGCCCAGGGTTGTAGAGATACGGCCTCATCCACTGTTACTTCAGGCCCAGGGTTGTAGAGGTACGGCCTCATCCGCTGATACTTCGGGCCCAGGGTTGTAGAGGTATGGCCTCATCCACTGTTACTTCAGGCCCAGGGTTGTAGAGGTACGGCCTCATCCACTGTTACTTCGGGCCCAGGGTTGTAGAGGTACGGCCTCATCCGCTGTTACTTCAGGCCCAGGGTTGTAGAGATACGGCCTCATCCACTGTTACTTCAGGCCCAGGGTTGTAGAGATACGGCCTCATCCACTGTTACTTCAGGCCCAGGGTTGTAGAGGTACGGCCTCATCCACTGTTACTTCAGGCCCAGGGTTGTAGAGGTACGGCCTCATCCGCTGTTACTTCAGGCCCAGGGTTGTAGAGGTATGGCCTCATCCACTGTTACTTCAGGCCCAGGGTTGTAGAGGTACGGCAGATGCTCCACCCACTTCTCCCAGACCTCATTAATGGCCGGCAGTTTGTCTCTCACACGTCTTGCAGGTCTTGACTCATCGTTATCAAATAGTAGCATTCTTAGCCTCACCTTTAAGGTGACTCAGCTATTAGCCTCACCTTTAAGAGGACTCAGCTCTTAGCCTCACCTTTAAGAGGACTCAGCTATTAGCCTCACCTTTAAGAGGACTCAGCTATAAGCATCCCCTTTAAGAGGACTCAGCTATTAGCCTCACCTTTAAGAGGACTCAGCTATTAGCCTCACCTTTAAGAGGACTCAGCTATTAGCCTCACCTTTAAGAGGACTCAGCTATTAGCCTCACCTTTAAGAGGACTCAGCTATTAGCCTCACCACCAAAACAGAAACTGATCTTTTTTACCCTCAATGTCTCCGTTTCCCCCTTGATAGTCCTTGATAGTGTATGCGAAATATTGATAGAGATCTGTGTTCGGGAGGCAGAGGGCATTCCTCTTCCTGCGTCAGTGTGCCTCAGAGATATTCTCCTCATCTACAAGAGAAACTACTTTTTATTTCCTCTGTAAAATGTAATGAAGCAGTTTCACTCTCTAGATCTTTTGATTTATTAGATTTTGTAAAGATGTACCCCTTACTACCAATCATCACTGAGTAGATTAGATTAGTATAGTAGATTAGATTCCATGTGATCACCTGTCTCGTACTTCAGTGGAGTAGATTCCATGTGATCAAGTGATCACCTGTCTCGTACTTCAGTAGAGTAGATTCCATGTGATCAAGTGATCACCTGTCTCGTACTTCAGTAGAGTAGATTCCATGTGATCAAGTGTTCACCTGTCTCTTGGCGCCGGTTTCCTGGACACAGATTAAGTCTAGTACTGGATTTAAAAATTATTTTAAAGGAGAATATCTATTGAGATTTTTTTTTAGTCCAGGACTTAATCTGTGTCCGGGAAACCGGCCCCCTTGAGGTTCAGTAAAGCCCAATGTGAGATGAAGGTACTCGATTTTATTACGGTTTAATTTCTTTGTTTGGTCTCCCCGGGAGACGAGACTCACTGCTGTTGTTGATTCCTCACATCTCAGCGCCTGCCGGGCGGAGAGAAAGAGAGAACCGCTGGGATAAAAAGGGAAAAACCCTCTCCTCCCCCGTCTCGTCCTGCACCCTTACCTCTCCCAGCCTCCCCTTCCCTCCCCCTCTCCCGCTTACCTCTCCCAGCCTCCTCCTTCCCTCTCCCAGCCTCCCCTTCCCTCCCCCTCTCCCGCTTACCTCTCCCAGCCTCCTCCTTACCTCTCCCAGCCTCCCCTTCCCTCCCCCTCTCCCGCTTACCTCTCCCAGCCTCCCCTTCCCTCCCCCTCTCCCCCTTACCTCTCCCAGCCGCTCTCCTTCCCTCTCTCCCCCTTCCCTCCCCCTCTCCTTCCCTCTCCCAGCCTCCCCTTCCCTCCCCCTCTCCTCCTTACCTCTCCCAGCCGCTCTCCTTCCCTCTCTCTCTCCCCTTTCCCTCCCCTCCTCCTCTCCCAGCCTCCCCTTCCCTCCCCTTCTCATAGTCTCCCCTCCCGCCCACCTCTCCACCTGCTCTCCCAGCCTCCCTTTCCCTCCCCCTCTCCTTCCCTCACCCAGCCTCCTCCTTTCCTCTCTCTTACCCAGAGTGCCTCTTCCGTTTCCCTCACCCAGCCTCCACTTCCCTCTCCCTCTGCCCTCCCCCTCTCCTTCCCTCACCCAGCCTCCACTTCCCTCCCCCTCTGCCCTCCCCCTCTCCTTCCCTCACCCAGCCTCCTCCTTTCCTCTCTCTTACCCAGAGTGCCTCTTCCGTTTCGCTCACCCAGCCTCCACTTCCCTCTCCCTCTGCCCTCCCCCTCTCCTTCCGTTTCCCTCACCCAGCCTCCCCCTTCCCTCTCCTTCAGTCTCCCTCATCTAACCTCCCCCTTGCCTCTCCCTCTCCCACAGTCTCTCCCTTCCTTCCCAGCTAACAATTCTAGGGAGAGAGAAGGTTTTTGTAATATTCCCCTAATGTTTGCGTGTCCAGTTTTCAGTTAGTTGGGGGAATATTCCGTAACCCTTTACTTGATACCCAGCGTCATCACACATTATGATACAATCATAACCATGTCATAATATGTCAGAAAAAAATGGACATAACTTGTTATAATATGTCCATAACACTGTCATGAGACATATATGTTATTTTATGGCTGGTTATGACACCTACATTTCAAATTTCAAATGTATTTATAAAGCCCTTCTGTACAATCAGCTGATATCACAAAGTGCTGTACAGAAACCTAGCCTAAAACCTCAAACAGCAAGCAATGCAGGTGTAAAAGCACAGTACATAAAGTACATACATTTACCATGTTAAATTATACATTGTAACTGTGCTCACATTGATGTCAGACATGCACCTACCCCAGTGCTCTGTTCCTGATGACTGGGATGAATGCAGGAGCAGATTTCAGGAGCATGACAAGACAGCCTCTATGTGATTGATGACTGATATAAGGGCATGTACGTGATAGGCCTATCTGGCTTATATAATTATGATGGTCATAATGCTTCATGACAATGTCATAAAGTGTATTTTTTTTAGTCCAAGTAAAGTGACACAGGATGGTCATAACGCTTCATGACAATGTCATAAAGTGTTTTTTTTTTTTTTGTCCAAGTAAAGTGACACAGGATGGTTATTACGCTTCATGACAATGTCATAAAGTGTTTTTTTTTTTTTGTCCAAGTAAAGTGACACAGGATGGTCATAACGCTTCATGACAATGTCATAAAGTGTATTTTCTACAAGTTATTTAAAATATGATGAAAAAAAAACACATTTTACTGTAAAGAATTCATTACAACAGCAATAAAGGATTTAAGGAAACTTCTTGGCAGGGAAATAAAAACTAATTTGAATGAATTGTAGGTTTTGACACTCTTATGTAGTTGTCATAACCAGCCATAAAAGAATGCATAACATGTCATAAAACAGGTGTAAATACACTACATGGTCAAAAGTATGTAGACAACCCTTCAAAATAGTGGATGAAACAGGGTTTCCATGGCCGGGCAGCCAGAACACAAGCCTAAGATCACCATACTCAATGGCAAGCGTTGGCTGGAGTGGTATAAATATCACCACTATTGGACTCTGGAGCAGTGGAAACGCCTTCTCTGGATTGATGAATCACGCTTCATTATTTGGCAGTCCGACGGACAAATCTGGGTTTCGCGGATGCCAGGAGAACGCTACCTGCCCCAATGCATAGTGCCAACTGTAAAGTTTGGTGGAGGAGGAATAATGGTCTGGGGCTGTTTTTCATGGTTCAGGTTCCTTAGTTCCAGCGAAGGGAAATCTTAACGCTACAGCATACAATGACATTCTAGACGATTCTGTGCTTCCAACTTTGTGTCAACCATTTGGGGAAGGCCCTTTCCTGTTTCAGCATGACAATGCCCCAGTTCACAAAGCGAGATCCATACAGAAACGGTTTGTCGAGATTGGTGTGGAAGAACTTGACTGGCCTGCACAGAGCCCTGACCTCAACCCAATCGAACACCTTCGCCCAACATCAGTGCCCGACCTCACTAATGCTCGTGGCTGAATGGAAGCAAGTCCCCCGCAGCAATGTACCAAAATCTAGTGGAAAGCCTTCCCAGAAGAGAGGAGGCTGTCATAGCAGCAAAGTGAAGACCAAGTCCATATTAATTCCCATGATTTTGATGTTTCCACATACTTTTGGGTCATGACAGTGTTATGACCATATTATGACAGGTTATGACCAGTTAAGTCAGCTGTTATTACATATTATGACATGGTTATGACCGTGTCAAAATGTGTTATAACACTGGGTGTCACGTAAAGTGTGAGTGAATATTATCACTATCTATTCTCTCTCTACCCCTTCTGAGAACCTTTTCAGCTTGTGTTAGACTTAGATAAACATTCCCTTTTAATGTCAAACAGGACGTACCCAGAACGTGGTTACCATACTCTCATAACCATGCTCCCATAATATTAACGTCCTAGATATGTGTCCAGTTTTCTGTGGAGGTTATAGAAGAATATTCCACCAACGTCCAACAAACGTACACAGAACACGGTTGGCCATGTTCTCAGACAGGTTTCGTGAGAACGTTGTAAGAGCATCAGGATGGAACCAAAGAAACGTTCTCCCCAGTTTCTCTATCAGCTTCATTGCACATCACACGTCGTTACAGTTGCAGAGCCAATCAAGGCACTGATTGGTGAACCACTGATCCAATCATAGTTCTTTGTCTTTTGGCAATGTTAAGGATACTCTCACACACAGTGCTTTTAACATAGTGGTTTGAACTTTCATATTTGACACCCTTTTGATGTAGTGTGATTACATTGTGAATGTTCATTTATACAGTAAAGTTTGGTGTGACATTGATTGATCTTCCAAAATCCTCAGAAAACTGGACACGAATGTTCTTGCGTGAAACGTTTCTGGAACATAAATATTGTATATTCTGAGAACATGGTGACCACGTTCTGGGTAAGATCTATTTGACATTAAGGGGATGGTCTCTTGGAAACATTCCTTGCATTCCTACAAAAACATGATTTAATGACCTAATGAGACTCTAAAGTGAATGTTCTCTAAAGTTGTGGGAACGTTTGTTATTAGCTGGGCTCTCCCTCACCCAGCCTCCCCCTCCCTCCCTCCCTCCCTCCCTCCCTCCCCCAGCCTCCCCTTCCCTTCCCTCTCCCTCCCTCCCCCAGCCTCCCCCTTCCCTTCCCTCTCCCTCCCTCACCCAGCCTCCCCCTTCCCCCTCCCTCCGTCCCTCCCTCCCCCAGCCTCCCCCTTCCCCCTCCCTCCCTCCCTCCCTCCCTCCCCCAGCCTCCCCTTCCCTTCCCTCTCCCTCCCTCACCCAGCCTCCCCTTCCCTCTCCCTCCCTCCCCCAGCCTCCCCTTCCCTTCCCTCTCCCTCCCTCACCCAGCCTCCCCCTTCCCTCTCCCTCCCTCACCCAGCCTCCCCCTTCCCTCTCCCTCCCACACCCAGCCTCCCCCTTCCCTTCCCTCTCCCTCCCTCACCCAGCCTCCCCCTTCCCTCTCCCTCCCTCCCTCACCCAGCCTCCCCCTTCCCTCACCCAGCCTCCCCCTTCCCTCTCCCTCCCTCACCTAGCCTCTCCCTCCCTCACCTAGCCTCTCCCTCCCACACCCAGCCTCCCCCTTCCCTCTCCCTCCCTCACCTAGCCTCTCCTTCCCTCTCCCTCCCTCCCTCACCCAGCCTCCCCTTCCCTCTCCCTTCCTCACCCAGCCTCCCCCTACCCTCTCCCTCCCTCACCCAGCCTCCCCCTTCCCTCTCCCTCCCTCACCCAGCCTCCCCCTTCCCTTCCCTCTCCCTCCCTCACCCAGCCTCCCCCTTCCCTCTTCCTCCCTCACCCAGCCTCTCCCTCCCACACCCAGCCTCCCCCTACCCTCTCCCTCCCTCACCCAGCCTCCCCCTACCCTCTCCCTCCCTCACCCAGCCTCCCCCTTCCCTCTCCCTCCCTCACCCAGCCTCCCCCTTCCCTACCCTCTCCCTCCCTCACCCAGCCTCCCCCTTCCCTTCCCTCTCCCTCCCTCACCTAGCCTCCCCTTCCCTCTCCCTCCCTCCCTCCCTCCCTCCCTCACCTAGCCTCCCCCTTCCCTCTCCCTCTCTCACCCAGCCTCCCCCTTCCCTCTCCCTCCCTCACCTAGCCTCCCCTTCCCTCTCCCTCTCTCACCCAGCCTCCCCCTTCCCTCTCCCTCCCTCACCTAGCCTCCCCCTTCCCTCTCCCTCCCTCCCTCACCCAGCCTACCCCTTCCCTCTCCCTCCCTCACGCAGCCTCCCTCTCTCTCCCTCCCTCACCCAGCCTCCCTCTCTCTCCCTCCCTCACCCAGCCTCCCCCTTCCCTCACCCAGCCTCCCCTTCCCTCTCCCTCCCTCACCCAGCCTACCCTTCCCTCTCCCTCCCTCACCCAGCCTCCCCCTTCCCTCTCCCTCTCTCACCCAGCCTCCCCTTCCCTCTCCCTCCCTCCGTCCCTCTCTCCCTCCCTCCCTCACCCAGCCTACCCCTTCCCTCTCCCTCCCTCACCCAGCCTCCCTCTTCCATCTCCCTCCCTCCCTCCCTCACCCAGCCTCCCCCTTCCCTCACCCAGCCTCCCCCTACCCTCTCCCTCCCTCACTTAGCCTCCCCCTTCCCTCTCCCTCCCTCACCTAGCCTCTCCCTCACTCATCCAGCCTCCCACTTCCCTCTCCCTCCCTCACCCAGTCTCCCTTTTACTACTCCCTCCCTCACCAGCCTCCCCTTTCTGTCTCCCTCACCCAGCCTCCCCTTTCTGTCTCCCTCACCCAGCCTCCCCTTTCCGTCTCCCTCACCCAGCCTCCCCTTTCCGTCTCCCTCACCCAGCCTCCCCTTTCCGTCTCCCTCACCCAGCCTCCCCTTTCCGTCTCCCTCACCCAGCCTCCCCTTTCCGTCTCCCTCACCCAGCCTCCCCTTTCTGTCTCCCTCCCTCACCCAGCCTCCCCTTTCCGTCTCCCTCACCCAGCCTCCCCTTTCTGTCTCCCTCACCCAGCCTCCCCTTTCCGTCTCCCTCACCCAGCCTCCCCTTTCTGTCTCTCTCACCCAGCCTCCCCTTTCTGTCTCCCTCCCTCACCCAGCCTCCCCTTTCCGTCTCCCTCACCCAGCCTCCCCTTTCTGTCTCCCTCACCCAGACTCCCCTTTCTGTCTCCCTCACCCAGCCTCCCCTTTCCGTCTCCCTCACCCAGACTCCCCTTTCCGTCTCCCTCACCCAGCCTCCCCTTTCCGTCTCCCTCACCCAGCCTCCCCTTTCCGTCTCCCTCACCCAGCCTCCCCTTTCCGTCTCCCTCACCCAGCCTCCCCTTTCCGTCTCCCTCACCCAGCCTCCCCTTTCCGTCTCCCTCACCCAGCCTCCCCTTTCTGTCTCCCTCCCTCACCCAGCCTCCCCTTTCCGTCTCCCTCACCCAGCCTCCCCTTTCTGTCTCCCTCCCTCACCCAGCCTCCCCTTTCCGTCTCCCTCACCCAGCCTCCCCTTTCCGTCTCCCTCACCCAGCCTCCCCTTTCCGTCTCCCTCACCCAGCCTCCCCTTTCTGTCTCTCTCACCCAGCCTCCCCTTTCTGTCTCCCTCCCTCACCCAGCCTCCTCTTTCCGTCTCCCTCACCCAGCCTCCCCTTTCTGTCTCCCTCACCCAGCCTCCCCTTTCTGTCTCCCTCCCTCACCCAGACTCCCCGTTCCGTCTCCCTCACCCAGCCTCCCCTTTCCGTCTCCCTCACCCAGCCTCCCCTTTCTGTCTCCCTCCCTCACCCAGCCTCCCCTTTCCGTCTCCCTCACCCAGCCTCCCCGTTCCGTCTCCCTCACCCAGCCTCCCCTTTCCGTCTCCCTCACCCAGCCTCCCCTTTCTGTCTCCCTCCCTCACCCAGCCTCCCCTTTCCGTCTCCCTCACCCAGCCTCCCCTTTCCGTCTCCCTCACCAGCCTCCCCTTTCCGTCTCCCTCACCCAGCCTCCCCTTTCCGTCTCCCTCACCCAGTCTCCCCTTTCTGTCTCCCTCCCTCACCCAGCCTCCCCTTTCTGTCTCCCTCCCTCACCCAGCCTCCCCTTTCCGTCTCCCTCACCCAGCCTCCCCTTTCCGTCTCCCTCACCCAGCCTCCCCTTTCCGTCTCCCTCACCCAGCCTCCCCTTTCCGTCTCCCTCACCCAGCCTCCCCTTTCTGTCTCTCTCACCCAGCCTCCCCTTTCTGTCTCCCTCCCTCACCCAGCCTCCCCTTTCCGTCTCCCTCACCCAGCCTCCCCTTTCTGTCTCCCTCACCCAGCCTCCCCTTTCCGTCTCCCTCACCCAGCCTCCCCTTTCTGTCTCTCTCACCCAGCCTCCCCTTTCTGTCTCCCTCACCCAGCCTCCCCTTTCCGTCTCCCTCACCCAGCCTCCCCTTTCTGTCTCTCTCACCCAGCCTCCCCTTTCTGTCTCCCTCCCTCACCCAGCCTCCCCTTTCCGTCTCCCTCACCCAGCCTCCCCTTTCCGTCTCCCTCACCAGCCTCCCCTTTCCGTCTCCCTCACCAGCCTCCCCTTTCCGTCTCCCTCACCCAGCCTCCCCTTTCTGTCTCCCTCCCTCACCCAGCCTCCCCTTTCTGTCTCCCTCCCTCACCCAGCCTCCCCTTTCTGTCTCCCTCCCTCACCCAGCCTCCCCTTTCCGTCTCCCTCACCCAGCCTCCCCTTTCCGTCTCCCTCACCCAGCCTCCCCTTTCCGTCTCCCTCACCCAGCCTCCCCTTTCCGTCTCCCTCACCCAGCCTCCCCTTAATGTCTCTCTCACCCAGCCTCCCCTTTCTGTCTCCCTCCCTCACCCAGCCTCCCCTTTCCGTCTCCCTCACCCAGCCTCCCCTTTCTGTCTCCCTCACCCAGCCTCCCCTTTCCGTCTCCCTCACCCAGCCTCCCCTTTCTGTCTCTCTCACCCAGCCTCCCCTTTCTGTCTCCCTCCCTCACCCAGCCTCCCCTTTCCGTCTCCCTCACCCAGCCTCCCCTTTCTGTCTCCCTCCCTCACCCAGCCTCCCCTTTCCGTCTCCCTCACCCAGCCTCCCCTTTCTGTCTCCCTCCCTCACCCAGCCTCCCCTTTCTGTCTCCCTCCCTCACCCAGCCTCCCCTTTCCGTCTCCCTCCCTCACCCAGACTCCCAACAGAATCAGAAAGAGGTGTCCCCAGCTGCCTGCCTGCCAGCCCAGACTTCCTGCTTGATTAAACGAGGTCACACAGAGAGAGATGAGAGCAGAGAGGTGGGTAGTCAGTGTGTATTTTAGCGGTAGGCCTATTTATTCAGCCCATCTCAATTATGTCATGAACCCCAGTCATCCACCAGCCAGGGATCTGCTCAACAGAATTTAAATAAAATAGATTTCATAACAGATTCAAGGTTCATTATGATTTATTATGATGATACATGAGCCCTATTTTTTGGGGAGATAATATTTGGGATTATAATGTTTCATTTGAATGATATTTAGATAATATTTTAATTTGGGATATGGCGTATTCTCCAATCATTCCGTATCAAGTTATATCGCATATTTTATTTCCTGTTTAACTTCAGCTGAGAAACTGTTCTGATTATAAGGTCAAACATATGGAATTTTTTTAAAGATCATACCAAGGATAATTTAGCTCTTTGATTTAGAATTTTAGTATAAAAAGCAAATGTTGAATTTGTCCTTACTGCTATTAGCCCATAGAAACACTTTGAATAACAGATTACTGCTATTAGCCCATAGAAACACTTTGAATAACAGATTACTGCTATTAGCCCATAGAAACACATTGAATAACAGATTACTGCTATTAGCCAATAGAAACACATTGAATAACAGATTACTGCTATTAGCCCATAGAAACACATTGAATAACAGATTACTGCTATTAGCCCATAGAAACACATTGAATAACAGATTACTGCTATTAGCCCATAGAAACACATTGAATAACAGATTACTGCTATTAGCCAATAGAAACACATTGAATAACAGATTACTGCTATTAGCCAATAGAAACACATTGAATAACAGATTACTGCTATTAGCCCATAGAAACACATTGAATAACAGATTACTGCTATTAGCCAATAGAAACACATTGAATAACAGATTACTGCTATTAGCCAATAGAAACACATTGAATAACAGATTACTGCTATTAGGCCATAGAAACACATTGAATAACAGATTACTGCTATTAGGCCATAGAAACACATTGAATAACAGATTACTGCTATTAGCCCATAGAAACACATTGAATAACAGATTACTGCTATTAGCCCATAGAAACACATTGAATAACAGATTACTGCTACTAGCCAATAGAAACACATTGAATAACAGATTACTGCTATTAGCCCATAGAAACACATTGAATAACAGATTACTGCTATTAGCCCATAGAAACACATTGAATAACAGATTACTGCTATTAGCCCATAGAAACACATTGAATAACAGATTACTGCTATTAGCCCATAGAAACACATTGAATAACAGATAGTCCTTACTGCTATTAGCCCATAGAAACACATTGAATAACAGATTACTGCTATTAGCCCATAGAAACACATTGAATAACAGATTACTGCTATTAGCCCATAGAAACACATTGAATAACAGATTTACTACATGGAATAACAGGTAGTCAAAACATAAATGCCTGTATCTGAGAGACATAAGACAGCTCAGTAAATTATTAAAGAAATGTTGAACCCATATTTAACCCCTGTTTTAGGGCACTAAAGTACTTCCATATATCGTATACTTCCATCAATGTTTTGAACTGTTACCGGGCTGCGTTCAGACCAGTCTTGTGAGCGTCCTAGAGCAACTGTACTCGTTCGTGAGAGTCTCACCTTTCTATAGTGGGGGTCATATTAATGTGTTGTCCAAACTGTTCGGACGGCCATATATGTCTTCGTGAGGAGACCAATTTCCAAGATGTCTCCTTTGTCTGATAAACACCACTGTAGCTCTGTCATATTCCACCGCAGATTTGCAAGGCCAACATTGCTGTAGACTGAGACGCAGCCGTATAAAAAAAAAAAGCCCGGATATCTCTAGCTTAAACAAACCGATTTTTATTAGGATTTTTATATTATGCTAATTAGATTTCAGCGGGATGACGCGGAAATCGACTCTCTGGAAGCATCGGAGCAGAGCAGCTGTCTCTATCATGTCTTGTGAGTTTGAACAGAGACAGAAACTTTGTGGCAATAGATGAAAACACATTTTAGGGTGTGTCTCAAATGGCTCTCATAGACTTCTGGTCAAGAGTAGTGCACTATAAAAGGGACTAGGGTTTCCATTTGGGACGTGACCTCACTGGTGATGGTTAGTGCTTTTGGTTCAGCCCATACATTGGATCAAGTGAATACTTCCATTATTCTCCTCCTCCTCACTTGGGAAAGTCTCAAACTACATGAAAGCATCGAGCATCTGATGGAAACGGAAAAGCACCTGTACGGAGTTACAGCAAGCAGGCAGGGCCCGTAAAGCACATAGTACACTATGTAGGGAATAGTGTACCATTAGGGATATAGTCACTTTGAGAATGGTCCAGAGCAAATTACAGCAGCTTGCTTTAACCGACACCCCTCGGCCATTCAATCCCTGCACACCCTCTGTTCCCCTCTGAGATCCCTTTGCTGACTGCACTGCCCATCTCTCCATACGAGGACATGAGATAAGAGTGTCTCCAGTCTATTTCTGAAAGACTAATAATAACAATGAACACTTCTAGTCTCCAGCACTGGATCAGAGGAGAAGTCACTCACTAGTCTTAATTAACTCCCACAAACAACATATTCCATTCTTATCTGTATCCACTTCATTTTTATTTAACCTTTATTTAACTAGGCAAGTCAGTTAAGAACATATTCTTATTTACAATGACGGCGTACCCCGGCCAAACCAGGACGACGCTGGGGCAATAAAAAAATATATATATATTTCACCTTTATTTAACCCGGTAGGCTAGTTGAGAACAAGTTCTCATTTGCAACTGCGACCTGGCCAAGATAAAGCAAACCAGTTCGACACATACAACAACACAGAGTTACACATGGAATAAACAAAACATACAGTCAATAATACAGTAGAAAAGGTCTATATACAGCATGTGCAAATGAGGTATTGTGCAGCATCCTATGGGACTCACAATCATGGCCGGATGTGATGCAGCCTGGGTTCGAACCAGGGACAGCAGTGACGCCTCTTGCACTGAGATGCAGTGGGCTTAGACCGCTGTACCAGTCGGGAGCCTATGATATATCTCTTAAAAGCTTCTCACATACGGTAGTATTTAGCTGCAGAAACTCAATTGGAAATGCAATGTCATGTTTGCAATTCCCTTTCCTAAATGGCTAAACATATTTTGTGATACAATTCAAACCGAAATGCCAAACAGTGTTTGCCAATCAAAACAAGTCTGTCACGCCCTGACCTTAGAGAGCCTTTTGATTTCTCTATGTTGGTTAGGTCAGGGTGTGATTTGGGTGGGCATTCTAGTTTTTCTATTTCTTTGTTGGCCCGGGTATGGTTCCCAATCAGAGGCAGCTGTCTATCGTTGTCTCCGATTGGGGATCATATTTAGGCAGCCTTTTTCCCACCTTAGTTTGTGGGATCTTGATTTTATGTAGCTGCTGTATAGCCTGCAGAATTTTACGTTTGTTTTTTGTATTTTGTTGTTTTGTCGGTGTTCATTTTAATAAAAGTAAAATGTTCGCCTACCACACTGCACCTTGGTCCAATCTTTACGACGAGCGTAACAAAGTCGAAAAACAATATCACAAATGAAAATGGCAAAAATGAAGCATTGTGATTGGTTATCGAATTTGGTTGGATTTTATTTTGACTGTATTAAACCACACAGAATATGGAAAATAATTGGCAGTTGATCATTCTTTTTTGATTTTTGTCCCAGTTCATGCTGTCACAACAAGGAAATGAAACAGCAAACGTGAGAAATAATTAGTCATTTACATTTTTTTAAATCTTCATGTTGTACTGGATAGTACCATGGAATTGAAATATTAAACATCATGAAAATAAACATGGAATATGTTACTTTGAATTGTATCTCAAAACGTGCATACCCGTTTAGGAAAAGGAATTGCAAACATGATATTGATTTATGATTTGCTCATTAGAATTAAAGATTGAATTGAGATAGACTTCCGTACTCATATACCCTTGGTCCCACATACTGTAGTGACAATAATACCATGTCATAACCATGAAAATACTACCACCACCTGCCACCTTTTCTTAACCTTAACAATACTTCCACCACCATGTCTTAACCATGACAATATTACATCTGAGGGTACCAGAACAGTAAGTTGTTCTCATTGCCTTGGAAACACCTGGGAATTAATCCCAGGTAGAGGACCACTGAGAAGAATGAATGGATCTGATGTGGTCCTCACTGAAGTCTAATTCTAAAAGTCCAATAACTGAACCCCAGCCTGGATCAGAGTCACTCTCTATTTAATAAGCCTGGTGTTTATCGAACACGCTCTATTCAATCCATATCGCAGAAGTTCAGCTTCCGTCACTCTTCAGTTGGATAGTTTGGATAGTCTATCTGTACATGCACTACACTCTAAGAAAAAAGGGTTCCAACAGGGTTCTTCAACTGTCCCCGTAGGAGAACCCTCTTTGGTTCCAGGTAGAACCCTTTTGGGTTTCACGTAGAACCCTCTGTGGAAAGGGTTCTACACGGAACAAAGAAGGGTTCTACCTGGAACAAAAAAAGGGTTCTCCTACGGAGACAGCTGAAGAACCCTTTAAGGTTCTGGTTAACACCTTTTCTTTTAAGAGTGTCAATAAACTAAAATAAAATAATAAAATAAAATAATCTGTTGATAAGCAATTGCTTCCTAAGGTTCTGTTTAGAATAAAGTCAGGGTAAGTTTGAATTTTTTTGCAGACTCTCTTGTCCAGAGACACTACAGTTAGTGAGTCATTTAGCAGACTCTCTTATCCAGAGATACTACAGTAGTGAGTCATTTAGCAGACTCTCTGATCCAGATACACTATAGTAGTGAGTCATTTAGCAGACTCTCTTGTCCAGAGACACTACAGTTAGTGAGTCATTTAGCAGACTCTCTGATCCAGAACCACTACAATAGTGAGTCATTTAGCAGACTCTCTGATCCAGAACCACTACAATAGTGAGTCATTTAGCAGACTCTCTGATCCAGATACACTACAGTAGTGAGTCATTTAGCAGACTCTCTGATCCAGAGATACTACAGTAGTGAGTCATTTAGCAGACTCTCTGATCCAGAGCCACTACAGTATTGAGTCATTTAACAGACTCTCTGATCCAGAGACACTACAGTATTGAGTCATTTAACAGACTCTCTGATCCAGAGTTACTACAGTAGTGAGTCATTTAACAGACTCTCTGATCCAGAGCCACTACAGTAGTGAGTCATTTAGCAGACTCTCTGATCCAGATACACTACAGTAATGAGTCATTTAACAGACTCTCTTATCCAGATACACTACAATAGTGAGTCATTTAGCAGACTCTCTGATCCAGAGATACTACAGTAGTGAGTCATTTAGCAGACTCTCTTATCCAGAGTTACTATAGTAGTGAGTCATTTAACAGACTCTCTGATCCAGAGACACTACATTAGTGAGTCATTTAGCAGACTCTCTGATCCAGATACACTATAGTAGTGAGTCATTTAGCAGACTCTCTGATCCAGAGCCACTACAGTAGTGAGTCATTTAGCAGACTCTCTGATCCAGATACACTATAGTAGTGAGTCATTTAGCAGACTCTCTGATCCAGATACACTACAGTAGTGAGTCATTTAGCAGACTCTCTGATCCAGAGATACTACAGTAGTGAGTCATTTAACAGACTCTCTGATCCAGATACACTACAGTAGTGAGTCATTTAACAGACTCTCTGATCCAGAACCACTACAGTGTAGTGAGTCATTTAGCAGACTCTCTGATCCAGATACACTATAGTAGTGAGTCATTTAGCAGACTCTCTGATCCAGATACACTACAGTAGTGAGTCATTTAGCAGACTCTCTTATCCAGATACACTACAGTAGTGTGTGCATACATTTCCATACTGGTCCCCTGTGGGAATCAAACCCAAAACCATGGTGTTGTGCCATGCTCTAATCAGTGATCCACACGGGACTAAGGTTAGGGCTAATCGATTAGTTGAAATGTTACTGATAGTCTGTTGAGCATCTACAGATGGACGATTCAAATAAAGTGTTACTTTAGCTTCAAAATCAAATCAAATCACATTTTATTTGACACATACACATGGTTAGCAGATGTTAATGTGACTGCAGCGAAACGCTTGTGCTTCTAGTTCTGACCGTGCAGTAATATCTAACAATTAATCTGACAATTTCACAACTACTACCTTATACACACAAGTGTAAAGGAATGATTAAGAATACGTACATAAAAATATATGGATGAGCGATGGCCGAACGGCATAGGCAAGATGCAGTAGATGGTATAGAGTACAGTATATACATATGAGATGAGTAATGAAGGTTATGTAAACATTATATAAAGAGGCATTGTTTAAGTGACTAATGATACATTTATTACATCCAATTATTAATTATTAAAGTGGCTAGAGATTGAGTCTGTATGTTGGCCACAGCCACTCAATGTTACTGATGGCTGTTTAAAACTTCTTATGGATAGGCGGCAGTATTCGGACGTTTCGATGACTGAGGTGCCCATAGTAAACTGCCTGTTACTCAGGCCGAGAAGCTAGGATATGCATAGGCATGGTAGTATTGGATGGAAAACACTCTAAAGTTTCTAAAATTGTTAAAATAATGTCTGTGAGTATAACAGAACTGATTTTGCAGGCGGAACCCCGAGGACAATCCATCCAGGAAAAAGGTTTTTGAGGTTATTGGATTTTCCAATGCTTTTCTACGGGGAAGCCGAATTATTATAACCCAGATTGCAGTTGCTATGGCTTCCACTAGATGTCAACAGTCTTTAGAAATTGTTCAATGTTTTTTTTGGGAAAAAATGAAGAAGTAGCCGCATTCTTTCTAAGTGTCACTCAGGTGGACTAGTCTTTTGGTGCGCGTGAATGAGAGTGTGCCCCGTGTTGTTTTTCTCCGGTATTGGAAACAGTTTAATCCGTCTTAAATTTTATCGATTATTTACATTTTAGGGTACCTGAGGTTGGATTAGAAATGTTGTTTGAAATGTTTGGACCAAGTTTACAGGTAACTTGTTAGATCCTTTGTTGGCATGTTGGGCGAGTTGGAACCGGTGTATTTTTTAATCAAACTGATCATTTTTGGAATATAAAGAAGGACTTTATCGAACAAAACAACCATTCATTGTGTAACTGAGACCTTTGGGATTGCAAAAAAGATGAAGATCTTCAAAGGTAAGTGATTTATTTTATTGCTATTTCTGACTTTCTTGATGCATCTGTTTGGTTGGAAAATGTTTTTCATGCTTTTGTATGCTGGGCGCTGTCCTCAGATAATCGCATGGTATGCTTTCACTGTAAAGCCTTTTAGAAATATGACAAAGCGGCTGGATTAACAAGAAGTTAATCTTTAAGCTGATGTATACCTCTTGTATTTTTTATGAATGTTTATTATGACTATTTCTGTATTTTGAATTTGGCGCTCTGCATTTTCACTGGATGTTGTCGAGGTGGGTTGCTAGCGGAACGCCTGCACCAGAAAGGTTAACAGTCTGATGGCCTTGAGATAGAAGCTGTTTTTCAGTCTCTCGGTCCCAGCTTTGATGCATCTGTACTGACCTCGCCTTCTGGATGAAAGCGGGGTGAGCAGGTAGTGGCTCGGGTGGTTGTTGTCCTTGATTATCTTTTTTGGCCTTCCTGTGACATCGGGTGGTGTAGGTGTCTTGGAGGGCAGGTAGTTTGCACCCGATGATGGGTTGTGCAGACCTCACTACCCTCTGGAGAGCCTTACGGTTGTGGGCGGAGCAGTTGCCGTACCAGGTGGTGATACAGCCCGACAGGATTGTTGCAAGGTGCTCATTAACCGTTCCAGTTCCTCACGCTGTCCATGCTTTTATCTTACAGGACCACCCATCTCACTGCGGCACGGCTCCTGCATTATCAGAATGTGTTGTTGACAATGTCGCATGTGACTCTTAAACGTTGTACTGTTCTTTACCCTGCTACTCTTTTGCCAACTGACGATGTTGGGGAACCACACGATTGTGCTGTCCTTGTGGACCAGGTCTGTAAACCCCACCCTGACCTCTCTGATGTGCCATTACTGAATGCTAACCTAGAGTTGTTTGTTGATGGCTCTGCCCAAAAGTCACCACAGGGTGAACCATTGGTGGCCTACGCAGTCACTACTACTGTAGATACTTTAGAGAGTACAAAACTGCCATCACATCTGTCAGCTCAGGCTGCAGAATTGTTTGCACTGTCTAGGGCATTAAAGCCAAGGATAAAACATTTACCATTGATATGTACTGATGTTTATATTCATATGTTCCTTCCCCCCTTTCTTGCACTTGGTGAACATCTTTTTCCTCATGTTAATGCTTGTTCAATGAAAATACCTTGTAAGTAATTTTCTATTAGGTTGCGAATTAGTCTCAAAAGGGAGGACATGTGGTGGAAAATTACATTATTAGTCATGCTATCCCGTGTTTTTCCTACTTAAAGAATAGTCTCTTGTTATATGCTAGTGTTTTTTCTAACCGGAAACAAACTTGTCTTGGTGTGACATAGTCATAAGACTGGGCAAAAAAACAGCAAAGAGATTTTTGGGTGCAACTGCAACACTTGAAATCCCGTGAGTTTACTCGGGCTATCAACCTTTTACAAACTATCTGCTGACTGACAAGTACACAGAAAGGGGTTATATTTTCTCTACTAAAGCAGAGACCTGGCTATGACCTGGCTATGCAACAGAAGGACAACAAATTGTCAGACAGGGCACTTCCTGTATGGAATCTTCTCAGGTTTTGGCCTGCCATATGAGTTCTGTTATGCTCACAGACATCATTCAAACAGTTTTAGAAACTTTAGAGTGTTTTCTATCCAAAATCGAATAATTATATGCATATTCTAGTTTCTGGGCAGGAGTAGTAACCAGATTAAAATCGGGTACGTTTTTTTATCCGGCCGTGAAAATACTGCCCCCTATCCCAAAGAAGTTAAGGTTTCACCTCTGAACCATTCTTGGTGATGTTTGCTTCATTTTTTGCAAATCGTATAATTAAGCTGTTGTTGGAAGAATCTATAGTCTCTCTCTTCCTCTAGAATTTCCCTGACACTATGCTGCCACCACTAGCCACAATGAGTTAGCCTGAGCAATAACAGCCTACATCTAAATGTCCCAGTACAACAAGTTCTTCGCATTGCATTGGTAAAACAGGAGAAGCACAGGAAAAGGACCTTGGATAGAGGACCACTGAGAAGAATGAGTGGGTCTTTTGTGGTCCTCACCTTAATTCAATCTACAAGGTCTAAACATAGCTCTGTTGTTGAGGAGGGATACTGCATCAATACAGTACTTAGGCTCCATCTCATTTACCAAACCAACACACACATGCTGGGAACGCACGCGTGAACACACGCACACACAGAGAGAGAGAGAGAGACACACACACAGTACATGCACACACGCACACACACACACACAATAACGCACACACAAGCACCCGCATGTTATGAAGTGTAGCAATTGAAAGGCAATTTAGAAAATGAAAGCAGCTCATGTATTAATGGAATGAACGTGTCCAGTGAGCATGAAGATGGTTATGAGGAGGCCTTTTTTAGTGATAATACAGTCTGCCACAATCCCACTACAACTGGCTAGATCCAACAGGTGGGATGGTCTAGCAAATCTGGTCCTCTCACTCGATAGACTGTAAAAACTGCAGAATGTAGAGAGAAAATAACAAACATAGATATATCAAAGTAACAATCAAATAGATATCAAAATGGCAAGCAGAGTGATTTCACAATAACAAACATAGAGATATCACAGTAACAAACATAGAGATATTAAAATGACAATCAGAGAGATATTACAATAACAAACAGAGATATCACAATAACAAACATAGATATGAAAATGACAATCCCAGAGATATCACAATAACAAATATAGAGATATCAAAATGACAATCAGAAATATCAAAATTACAATCAGAGAGATATCAAAATGACAATCCGAGAGATATCAAAATGACAATCAGAGAGATATCAAAATGACAATCACCATCCTACACAGAGCTTTCTTACTATAAATTGCACACACGTTGGAACACACACACTGAAAAACATGTGCGCGCACACACAAAAACACACGCGTGGGAGCCTATAATGGAATGATAACATTGTCCACAACTGTGCAGCTTCAACATATTATTCACATGTTCTACATTTAATTAAATAGATGCTTAGATGGATCATCGCTCATGTCAATTACATACTTTACGACAGTACATCTCGAAAATTGCATACATTATTATCATATAGCATAGCAGGGTTTTATTGCTGTCCCACACGCTGTCACACACGCTGTCATACACATTGTCATACAAAAATCCTTCTTTAACCCATCTCCTCCCCTTCATCTATACTGATTGAAGATGATTTAATAAGTGACATCAGTAAGGGATCATAGCTTTCATCTGGATTCACCTGGTCAGTAAATTTTAATGCAAAGAGCAGGTGTCTTTAATGTTTTGTCCACTCAGTGTATATACAGTGCCCTCCGTAATTATTGGGACTTTTTTTTTCTTCTTTTGGCTCTATACTTCAAAAGTTTGAATTTGATATCAAACAATGATTGTGAGGTTAAAGGTCAAACTGTCAGCTTTAATTTGATGGTATTTCATTCATATCGGTTGAAGTGTTTAGAAATTTACAGCACTTTTTTGTACATAGCCCATTTTAGGGGAGCAAATTTATTTATTTGGACAAATTCACTTATATGTGTTAAGGTAGTAAATTATTTGGTGAAGTATTTGGTCCCATATTCATAGCACCCAATGACTACATCAAGCTGGTGACTCTACACATTTGTTATTTGTTTTGGTTTCAGATTATCGTCCAATAGAAAATTACTGGTAAATTATGTATTGTGTTATTTTGAAGTCACTTTTATTTTAAATGAGAATAGAATATGTTTCTAAACACTTCTACATGAAACGCAACCGTGATTACAGAAAATCCTGAATGAATCGTGAATAATGATAAGTGAGAAAGTTACAGACGCACAAACATCATACCCCACCTAAAATGCTAACCTCCCTTGTAATTGTAATGTTGAGAGGTTAGCATGTCTTGGGCAGTGGCGGTCAAGGGCCGTTTAAGATGAAGGAGGACGATAAAATGTTTGATGAGGATGGCCTTATTTCTGTTACAGCATATTGGATGACTGTCATTCATATTCCATTCACCCAGTTCAATGTAACAGTGATGGGTTTAGGATACTGTCCTTCATATTCACCCAGTTCAATGTAACAGTGATGGGTTTAGGATACTGTCATTCATATTCACCCAGTTCAATGTAACAGTGATGGGTTTAGGCTACTACATGACACTAGAATGTTCCCTATACCCATCATGAGGTTGCTACAACCCTAGACTATGAATGAATGTTTAGAACGTAGGTGCACACAAGTCGAGAGACATTTCAGTCATCAAGGTGACAGACATTGACACATTCAATAGCTCTTTGCATGATCTGGCGTGCATCTAGCTTATATAGGGTGTAATCACTAATCCAACAGTTACAAAGAGAGTTCCTATTGGACAAATTCAGCTTATCACCGTTTCGTTCCGTTTAAGAAAGGATTTTCAACAGAATCGGCAGAATGAATACACCCCTGATCACACGCAAACACATGTTCACTTTCATAGCAGCCACATACAAACAGCATGATCCCTTTCATAGCAGCCATATATAAACAGCATGATCACTGTCATAGCAGCCACATACAAACAGCATGATCCTTTCCATAGCAGCCACATACAAACAGCACGATCACTGTCATAGCAGCCACGTACAAACAACATGATCCCTTTCATAGCAGCCACATACAAACAGCATGATCACTTTCATAGCAGCCACGTACAAACAGCATGATATCTTTCATAGCAGCCACCTACAAACAGCATGATCCCTTTGATCGTTGTAGAATTGCTTCGAGCATCTACTCGCTCTCCTCCTCTCAACTTTTCCATTCACTTGTGGACTTCAGTGCACAATACATCAGCTGTCTGTGACCAGGCAAAAATAAATTAAAAAAAAAAAAGAAACGTCCCTTTTTAAGGACCCTGTCTTTCAAAGATAATTCGTAAAAATCCAAACAACTTCACAGATCTTCAATGTAAAGGGTTTAAACACTGTTTCCCAGACTTGTGCAATGAACCATAAACAATTAATGAACATGCCCCTGTGGAATGGTCGTTAGGTCACTAACAGCTTACAGACGGTAGGCAATTAAGTTCACAGTTATGAAAACTTAGGACACTAAAGAGGCCTTTCTACTGACTCTGAAAAACACCAAAAGAAAGATGCCCAGGGTCCCTGCTCATCTGCGTGAACATGCCTTATGCCGCAAGGAGGTATGAGGACTGCAGATGTGGCCAGGGCAATAAATTGCAATGTCCGTACTGTGAGACGCCTAAGACAACGCTACAGGGAGACAGGACAGACAGCTGATCGTCCTCGCAGTGGCAGACCACGTGTATCAACACCTGCACAGGATCGGTACATCCGAACATCACACCTGCGGGACAGGTACAGGATGGCAACAACAACTGCCCGAGTTACACCAGAAACGCACAATCCCTCCATCAGTGCTCAGACTGTTCACAGTAAGCTGAGAGCGGCTGGACTGAGGGCTTGTATACCTGTTGTAAGGCAGGTCCTCACCAGACATCATTGGCAACAATGTTGCCTATGGGCACAAACCCACCGTCGATGGACCAGACAGGACTGGCAAAAAGTGCTCTTCACTGACGGTTTTTGTCTCACCAGGGGTGATGGTCGGATTCGCGTTTATCGTCGAAGGAATGAGCGTTACACCGAGGCCTGTACTCTGGAGCGGGATCGATTTGGAAGTGGAGGGTCCGTCATGGTATGGGGTGGTGTGTCACAGCATCATCAGACTGAGCTTGTTGTCATTGCAGGCAATCTCAATGCTGTGCGTTACAGGGAAGGCATAACCGCTACACACAGCCTACATCATTGTCACCATATTAATATCACCATAGTCAACGTAGCTATTAGAACAACATGTTACTAAACCCCACTAATGCAGTACAATGTACAGTTAGCGGACATCCTCTGGAAGTTGTCATAATTACTGTGTAAGTCTATGGAAAGGGGCGAGAACCATGAGCCTCCTAGGTTTTGTATTGAAGTCAATGTACCCAGAGGAGGACGGAAGCTAGCTGTCCTCCGGCTACACCATGGTGCTACCCTACAGAGTGCTGTTGAGGCTACTGTAGACCTTTATTGCAAAAAAATGTGTTTTAATACATTTTGGGGGGGATGTGAAAATATTTCAAATCAAATTGTATAAATCACATGCGCCGAATACAACATGTGTAGACCTTACAGTGAAAGGCTTACTTACGAGCCCCTAAACAAAAAGTAATTAAAAAGCAGAAGTAAAATAATGGCTTGGGGGTAGAAGCTGATTAGAAGCCTATTGGACCTAGACTTGGCGCTCCGGTACCTCTTGCCGTGCGGTAGCAGAAAGAACAGTCTATGACTAGGGTGGCTGGAGTCTTTGACAATTTTTAGGGCCTTCCTCTGACACCGCCTGGTATACAGGTCCTGGATGGCAGGAAGCTTGGCCCCAGTGACGTACTGGTCAGTACGCACTACACTCTGTAGTGACTTGCGGTTGGAGGCCAAGCAGTTGCCATACCAGGCGGTGATGCAACCAGTCAGGATGCCCTCAATGGTGCAGCTGTAGAACCTTTTGAGGACCTGAGGACCCATGCCAAATATTTTAAGTCTGCTGAGGAGTAATAGATTTGTCGTGCCCTCTTCACGACTGTCTTGGATCATGTTAGTTTGTTGGTGACGTGGACACCAAGGAATTTGAAGCTCTCAACCTGCTCCACTGCAGCCCCGTCGATGAGAATGGGGGCGTGCTCGGTCCTCTTTTTCCTCTAGTCCACAATCATCTCCTTTGCCTTGATCATGTTGTGGGAGAGGTTGTTGTCCTGGCACCACACAGCCAGATCTCTGACCACCTCCCTATAGGCTGTCTCGTCGTTGTTGGTGATCAGTCCTACCACTTTTGTGTCATCAGCAAACTTCATGATGTGTTGGAGTCGTGCCTGGCCGTGCAGTTATGAGTGAACAGGGAGTCCGGTAGGGGACTGAGCATGCACCCTTGAGGGGCTCCTGTGTTGAGGATCAGTGTGGCGGATGTGTTGTTACCTACCCTTACCACCTGGAGGCGGCCCGTCAGGAAGTCCAGGAACCAGTTGCAGAGGGAGGTGTTTAGTCCCAAGGTCCTTAGCTTAGTGATGAGCTTTGAGGGCACTATGGTGTTGAACACTGAATTGTAGTCAATGAACAGCATTCTCAAATAGGTGTTCCTTTAGTCCAGGTGGAAAAGGGCAGTGTGGAGTGCAATAGAGATTTCATCATCTGTGGATCTGTTTTGGCGGTATGCAAATTGGAGTGGGTCCAGGGTTTCTGGGATAATGGTGTTGATGTGAGCCGTTACCAGCCTTTCAAAGCACTTCATGGCTTCTGGTTGGGGTATGAACGTACAGTCACTGTGGGGACAACATCATCGATGTACATCATCGATGCACCAGTGACTGATGTGGTGTACTCCTCAATACCATCGTAGGAATCCCGGAACATATTCCAGTCTGTGCTAGCAAAACAGTCCGGTATTTAGCATCTGATTCATTTGACCACTTTTTTATTGATCAAGTGCTTCCTGCTTTAGCAGAGTTTTATCTAAAAGGATAACTTATAATGTTTCACTATCATTATGAAATTCACTGAGGAGGATGGTCCTTCCCTTCCTCCTTTGAGGAGAAGCCACTGGTCTTGGGGGTATGATGCTGCACTTTAACCAACTTTTGGAGTATAGAGCCAAAAGAAGAAAAGATTATTCAGTGTCCCAATAATTACGGAGGGTACCGTATATATATTTTTCATTGCTAGGTAGTATTAACCAACACTAGTCGGCTGTACCTGCACCAAAAGGCTGGTATTTTTCATTCTATAGCTTGTTCTCCATCTTCTTTATAATAATGAGCCAACATGTTTTCAACACTTTTATTTCCCTGACTTATCAGAACTCATTGTCTCATGCTCTCTCTCGTCTCTCTGCAGCAGACATATATTGAGCAAATCTTGGAACATCAAATCACAATACATATGTGACCCGATTCAGGAAACTAGGCATATGCCGCAAGTCATGACTTCACAAGAGAGCTGTTTGAACGTTAAAAAAAAATAATTTTTCTCAAAATTTCTCTCTCTCTCTTAGATGTCTGGAAGTAGCTGGCAAGTTAGCACAGAACGCACGGATCAACCCTTAAAGAGATGGGTGGGACTAAAGCTTAAGAGGCTGTGAAAAATGCTGAGTGGGTGTAGACAAAGAAGGGCTTTCCAATAGTAGTACCAAACATTGAAAGAACGGTTTCCTCAAAAGTGAGTTTACAAGTATGTCCACGTTCAAAGTAGAATTACTTTCCCATTGTTCCTCAACTGTAGTGTCTGATTTGTAGCCATTTCGTAGCTCTGAGACTCTACTTTTATCTAATGTAAAAAAACAGAAATTCAAAATGTTGCTACAAAAAAAACGAATCCAGGGGGTGAGTCACATATAATATCGGCACTTACGTATGGTGATAATATTGTATCTTGAGATTCCCTGACAATTCCCACCCCTAATAGTGTCCTGCCTGTCTGCCTGCTGGTTAATCAGCTCAGCCTCAGCTGTCTAATCTCCTGTTCTGAATTCTGACCCCAGGATGCTCTACAAGACAAGACTCAACACAATCATCTTATTCTCATCATGCAAAAAGCACCATAATCTCCTCTCCCGCTGCGTCCCAAATGGCACCCTATTCCCTACATAGTGCACTACCTTCGATCAGGGCCTATAGTCACTATGTAGGGAATAGAGCGCTATTTGGGATGCAGCATTGTCTCAGCTACATCGTCTGCGCCTAACCCTGTGGTACAGATGGGCACGTTGAATTAGAATTATTGTCTTTGACGTGGACATCAGAACAACAGAATGTTTTAGAACTTCAGATTTAAGGGGTTGAAATAGGTTCATAAACTCAGCAAAAAAAAGAAACGTCCTCTCACTGTCAACTGCATTTATTTTCAGCAAACGTAACGTGTAAATATTTGTATGAACATAACAACATTCAACAACTGAGACATAAACTGAACAAGTTCCACAGACATGTGACTAACAGAAATAGAATAATGTGTCCCTGAACAAAGGGGGGGTCAAAAATAACAGTCAGTATCTGGTGTGTCCACCAGCTGCATTAACCTGTCTGGGCTGGGGGGGCTGTATTTTCACGTTCGGATGAAAAGCGTGCCCAGAGTAAACTGCCTGCTACGCAGGCCCAGAAGCTAAGATATGCATTTTATTAGGAGATTTGGATAGAAAACACTCAAGTTTCTAAAACTGTTTGAATGATGCCTGTGAGTATAACAGAACTCATATGGCAGGCGAAAACCTGAGAAAAATCCAACCAGTAAGTGGGAAATCTGAGGTTTGTAGTTTTTCAAGTGATTGCCTATCCAACATACAGTGTAAATTTGGTCAGATTGCACTTCCTAAGGCTTCCACTAGATATCAACAGTCTTTAGAACGTTGTTTCAGGCTTCTATTGTGAAAGGAGAGCGAATAAGAGCTGTTTGAACCAGTGGTCTGGCTGAAAGCCTTCAGTTTAGTCACGTGCGCAGCCGTGAGAACGAGCTCCGTTCCCTTTCATTTCTAAAGATGAAGGAATTGTCCGGTTGGAATATTATTGAAGATTCATGATAAAAACATCCTAAAGATTGATTCCTTACATCGTTTGACATGTTTCTACAAACTGTAATGGAACTTTTTTAACTTTTTGTCTGGACTTAGTGCCCGCGCCTTGTGCATTTGGAATAGTGAAATAAACGCGCGAACAAAAAGGAGGTATTTGGACATAAAGATGAACTTTATCGAACAAAACGAACATTGATTGTGGAACTGGGATTCCTGGAAGTGCATTCCGATGAAGACCATCAAAGGTAAGTGACTTTTACTGACTCCGCAACATGGCGGGTATCTGGTTTTTTTTTGGCTTGTTTTGGTGGCTGATCATTGTACTCAGATTATTGCATGGTGTGCTTTCAACGTAAAGCTTTTTTGAAAACTGACACAGGGGTTGCATTAACTTCTCTAGGGCCAGTGGGACGATTGCGTCCCACCTACGTAACAGCCAGTGGAATCCCGTGGCGCGTTATTCAAATACCTTAGAAATGCTATTACTTCAATTTCTCAAACATATGACTATTTTACACCATTTTAAAGACAAAACTCTCGTTAATCTAACCACACTGTCCGATTTCAAAAAGGCTTTACAACGAAAGCAAAACATTAGATTATGTCAGCAGAGTACCCAGCCAGAAATAATCAGACACCCATTTTTCAAGCTAGCATATAATGTCACATAAACCCAAACCACAGCTAAATGCAGCACTAACCTTTGATGATCTTCATCAGATGACAACCCTAGGACATTATGTTATACAATACATGCATGTTTTGTTCAATCAAGTTCATATTTATATCAAAAACCAGCTTTTTACATTAGCATGTGATGTTCAGAACTAGCATACCCCGCAAACTTCCGGTGAATTTACTAAATTACTCACGATAAACGTTCACAAAAAACATAACAATTATTTTAAGAATTATAGATACAGAACTCCTCTATGCACTCGCTATGACCGATTTTAAAATAGCTTTTTGGTGAAAGCACATTTTGCAATATTCTAAGTAGATAGCCCGGCATCACAGGGCTAGCTATTTAGACACCCACCAAGTTTAGCCCTCACCAAAGTCAGATTTACTATAAGAAAAATGTTATTACCTTTGCTGTTCTTCGTCAGAATGCACTCCCAGGACTTCTACTTCAATAACAAATGTTGGTTTGGTTCAAAATAATCAATAGTTATGTTCAAATATCCTCTGTTTTGTTCGTGCGTTCAAGACACTATCCGAATGGTACAGAAGGGTGACGCGCACGACGCATTTCGTGACAAAAAATGTCAAAATATTCCATTACCGTACTTCGAAGCATGTCAACCGCTGTTTAAAATCAATTTTTATGCCATTTTTCTCGTAAAAAAGTGATAATATTCCGACCGGGAAAGCGTGTTTAGGTTCAAAGAGAGAGAAAATAAAAACATGGGGTCGACTCGTGCACGCGCCTCCGTCCCATTGTCCTCTGATAGAGCACTTACCAAAAGCGCGAATGTTTTTCAGCCAGTGGCTGGAATTAGATCATTCAGCTTTTTCCCGCCTTCTGAGAGCCTATGGGAGCCGTAGGAAGTGTCACGTTACAGCAAAGATCCTCAGTTTTCATTAAAGAGAGCCAAGAAGAACAAGAACTTGTCAGACAGGTCACTTCCTGTAATGAATCTTCTCAGGTTTTTGCCTGCCATATGAGTTCTGTTATACTCACAGACACCATTCAAACAGTTTTAGAAACTGTAGGGTGTTTTCTATCCAAAGCCAATAATAATATGCATATTCTAGTTTCTGGGCAGTAGTAATAACCAGATTAAATCGGGTACGTTTTTTATCCGGCCGTGCAAATACTGCCCCCTACCCCCAACAGGTTAAAGAGAAGTGTATGTATAATCCTATGCATAACACTTGTATCTTTCATCAACGTTTATGATGAGTATTTTTGTAAATTGATGTGGCTCTGCAAAATCACCGGATGTTTTGGAAGCAAAGCATTACTGAACATAACGCGCCAATGTAAACTGAATATGAACTTTATCGAACAAAACATACATGTATTGAATAACATGAAGTCCTATGAGTGCCATCTGATGAA
Source organism: Salmo salar (assembly GCF_965601325.2). NCBI lineage: Eukaryota > Metazoa > Chordata > Actinopteri > Salmoniformes > Salmonidae > Salmo > Salmo salar. The sequence goes on along the minus strand of NC_138309.1, from coordinate 88,204,680 downwards.
GATCATCAAAGGTTAGTGATTCATTTTATCTCTATTTCTGCTTTTTGTGACTCCTCTCTTTGGCTGGAAAATGGCTGTGGTTTTTTTGTGACTAGGCGCTGACCTAACATAATCGCATGGTGTGCTTTCACCATAAAGCCTTTTTGAAATCGGACACTGTGGTTGGATTAACAAGAAGTTTATCTTTAAAATGGTGTATAATACTTGTATGTTTGAGTAATTTTAATTATGCGATTTCTGTTGTTTGAATTTGGCGCCCTGCACTTTCACTGGCTGTTGTCAAATCGATCCCGTTATGGACTGCAAATCGATCCTCCTCATGGACTGCACCAGATTTGTCAGTTCTTGCTGTGAGATGTTACCCCACTCTTCCACCAAGGCACCTGCAAATTCCCAGACATTTCTGGTGGGAATGGCCCTAGCCCTCACCCTCCGATCCAACAGGTCCCAGGCGTGCTCAATGGGATTGAGATCCGGGCTCTTCGCTGGCCATGGCAGAACACTGACATTCCTGTCTTGCAGGAAATCATGCACAGAACGAGCAGTATGGCTGGTGGCATTGTCATGCCGGAGGGTCATGTCAGGATGAGCCTGCAGGAAGGGTAACACATGAGGGAGGAGGATGTCTTCCCTGTAACGCACAGCGTTGAGATTGCCTGCAATGGCAACAAGCTCAGTCCAAATGCTGTGACACACCGCCCCAGACCATGACGGACCCTCCACCTCCAAATTGATCCCTTTCCAGAGTACAGGCCTCAGTGTAACGCTCATTCCTTTGACGATAAATGCGAATCCGACCATCACCCCTGGTGAGACAAAACCGCGACCCGACAGTGAAGAGCACTTTTTGCCAGTCCTGTCTGGTCCAGCGACGGTGGGTTTGTGCTCATAGGCGAAGTTGTTGCCGGTGATATCTGGTGAGGACCTGCCTTACAACAGGCCTACAAGCCCTCAGTCCAACCTCTCTCAGCCTATGGAGGACAGTCTGAGCACTGATGGAGGGATTGTGCATTCCTGGTGTAACTCAGTTGTTGCCATCCTGTACCTGTCCCACAGGTGTGATGTTCAGATGTACCGATCCTGTGAAGGTGTTGTTACACGTGGTCTGCCACTGTGAGAATGATCAGCTGTCCGCCCCATCTCCCTGTTGTGCTGTCTTAGGTGTCTCACAGTACGGACATGGCAATTTATTGCCCTGGCCACATCTGCAGTCCTCCAGCCTCCTTGCAGCATGCCTAAGACACGTTCACGCAGATGAGCAGGGACCCTGGGCATCTTTCTTTTGGTGTTTTTCAGAGTCAGTAGAATGGCCTATTTAGTGTCCTAAGTTTTTATAACTGTGACCTTAATTGCCTACCTAAGCTGTTAGTGTCTTAATGACCATTCAACAGGTGCATGTTCATTAACCTCTCTGGGAGATGTGGGACGCTAGCGTCCCACCCGCGGGACACACTGCCAACAGCCAGTGAAATAGCAGGGCGGCAAATTCAAAACAACAAAAGTCTCATAATTCAAATTTCTCAAACATACAACTATTATATCCCATTTTAAAGATAATCCTCTCGTTAATCCAACCACATTGTCCGATTTCAAAAAGGCTGTACGGCGAAAGCATAACATTAGGTTATGTTAGGACAGCGCCTAAACAAGAAAAACCACACAGCCATTTTCCAAGCAAGGAGAGGCATCACAAAAAACAGAAATACAGCTAAAATGAATCACTAACCTTTGATGATCTTCATCAGGACCTCCAGGACTCGTTACACAATACATGTATGTTTTGTTCGATAAAGTTCATATTTATATCCATAAACCCCATTTTACATTGGCGCGTGATGTTCAGAAATGTTTTGCCTCCCAAAACTTCCGGTGAATGAGCACATCAGTTTACAAAAATACTCATCATAAACGTTGATACATTTTTCAACAGTTATTGAAAGAATTATAGATACACTTCTCCTTAATGCAACCGCTGTGTCAGATTTAAAAATAGCTTTACGGCGAAAGCACATTGTTCAATATTCTGAGTACAGAGTTCAGCCATCAAAGCAAGCTTTACAGTTACCCACCAAGTTCTGGAGGCAACTAAACTCAGAAATAGTATTATAAATCTTCACTTACCTTTGCTGATCTTCGTCGGAATGCACTCCCAGGACTCCCACTCCACAAGAAATGTTCGTTTTGTTCGATAAACTCCATATTTATGTCCAAATACCTCCGTTTTGTTCGCGCGTTCAGATCACTAATCCAAAGGCATAATGCGTGAGTGCAAAACCCGAGACAAAAAGTCAAATAGTTCCATTACCGTTCGTAGAAACATGTCAAACGATGTTTACAATCCTTGGGGTCTTTTTTAACATAAATCTTCGATAATATTCCATCTGGACAATAGCATATTCATTACAGAGGAAAAAGAAGGAGTGGCGCGCCTGCGTGAGTGCGTAGTAAACAACTCACAGCTCTTACTCTCTGCCCAGTAACAGTAGAAGCATGAAACAAGGTTCTAAAGACTGTTGACATCTAGTGGAAGCCTTAGGAAGTGCAAAATGACCCCACAGACACTGTAGTTTGGAAAGGCAATCAGTTGAAAAAACTACAAACCACTTCCTGGTTGGATTTTTTCTCAGGTTTTTGCCTGCCATATGAGTTCTGTTATACTCACAGACATCATTCAAACAGTTTTAGAAACTTCAGAGTGTTTTCTATCCAAATCTACTAATAATATGCATATCCTACCTTCTGGGCCCGAGTAGCAGGCAGTTTAATTTGGGCACGTCATTCATCTGAATTTCCGAATACTGCCCCCCGTCACTAAAAAGTTAATTGTTTATGGTTCATTGAACAAGCATGGGAAACAGTGTTTAAACCCTTTACAATGAAGATCTGTGAAGTTATTTGGATTTTTACAAACTATCTTTGAAAGACATGATCTGGAAAAAGGGACGTTTTTTTTTGCTGAGTTTAGGCAATTATAAATTATACAATGGGTTCATCAGTGTAATACAGACTATTGTATAATGCTTTGGTACTCTGGCCTAGTAGAAAGGAGGGATGAAGCAGCTGAGATACTGTGGTACTCTGGCCTCTCAGCATGTCCAGCCCATTCATTATCTTAGTCAATCACGGCTAGTGGGAAGGTTGCTAACTTTTTCTGTGGCCAACAAGGCTCGTAATTTAACTATTTTATTCGTATTTACAGATGGCATACACGTTTGTTATTAAGGCACGTGAAAATTCACATGTTCACGAAGGCATTTCTGCCCCCAAAAAATGCATTTTGATAAAAAAAATATGTTTTAAGTTCAAACAGCTCTCACGTGAAGTCGTGACTTGCAACATACGCCTAGTTTCCTGAATTGGGTCACATATATCCTCTTCCTAACCTATCCCTCCACCTCCTCCTCATTATCCTCTTCCTAACCTATCCCTCCTCCTCCTCCTCCTCATCACTATCCTATATCCTGTATCATCTTCCTAGCCTATCCCTCCTCCTCCTCATCACTATCCTATATCCTCTTCCTAGCCTATCCCTCCTCCCCCTTACCACTATCACTATCGTGTATCCTCTTCATGACCTATCCCTCCTCCTCATCATCACTATTCTATATTCTCTTCCTAATCTATCCCTCATCACTTTCACGAGAGAGAGAGTCAGAGAGAGCGAGTCAGAGAGAGTCAGAGAGAGAGAGAGAGTCAGAGAGAGAGAGAGAGTCAGAGAGAGAGAGAGAGAGAGAGTCAGAGAGAGCATCAGAGAGTCAGAGAGAGAGTCAGAGAGAGAGTCAGAGGGAGAGAGTCAGAGAGATGATGTTATGATAGTCTGTGGAGCTGTGGGATAGTAGTTGTTGATCAGAGAGTAGTGGTCAGATGATGGTTGAATACAGCAGCCTGCTGAGCTGCTGTGTAGAGAACACGTCTTCAAGTTAAATATAACAAGTCTTAAAGTTAAATATACACCTTGTGAATGGAGAGAAGGATCCAAATGAAAATAAAAAAATAGAGTGGCTTAAACGACCTCTTAAATTCATACGGTTTAACATGGTTTATCAGAGGGGTGTAACTGTGAGAAATGTATATATCTTTAAACACAGAAAACTTTAAATGTGAATTAGGCATTGGTCTGAAGCCGAAAAAAAGGAAATTCACAAGAGCACCACAAGGTTTTCCAGCAAACAGCTTTGATCTACTACAGTAGCTACAGTTGAAATTGGAAGTTTACATACACTTAAGTTGGAGTCATTAAAACTCGTTTTTCAACCACTCCACAAATTTCTTGTTAACAAACTATAGTTTTGGCAAGTAGGTTAAGACATCTACTTTGTGCATGACACGAGTAATTTTTCCAACAATTGTTTACAGACAAATTATTTCACTTATATAATTGACTGTATCACAATTCCAGTGGGTCGGAAGTTTACATACACTAAGGTGACTGTGCCTTTAAACAGCTTGGAGAATTCCAGAAAATGGTGTCTTGCCTTTAAAAGCTTCTGATAGGCTAATTGACATAATTTGAGTCAATTGGAGGTGTACCTGTGGATGTATTTCAAGGCCTACCTTCAAACTCAGTGCATCTTTACTTGACATCATGGGAAAATCAAAAGATATCAGCCAAGACCTCCACAAGTCTGGTTCATCCTTGGGAGCAATTTCCAAACGCCTGAAGGTGCCACGTTAATTTGTACAAACAAGCAAGTATAAACACCATGGGACCACACAGCCGTCATACCGTTCAGGAAGGAGACGCACTTCACAAAATAGATGGCATCATGAGGCTGGAAAAGTATGTGGATATATTGAAGCAACATTTCAAGACATCAGTCAGGAAGTTAAAGCTTGGTCGCAAATGGGTCTTCCAAATGGAATATTACCCCAAGCATATGTAACCGATGTGAAATGGCTAGTTAGTTAGCGGTGGTGCGCGCTAATAGCGTTTCAATCGGTGACGTCACTCGCTCTGAGACTTGAAGTAGGGTTTCCCCTTGCATTGCAAGGGCCGCGGCTTTTGTGGCGCGATGGGTAACGATGCTTCGGTGGGTGTCAGTTGTTGATGTGTGCAAGGGTCCCTGATTCGAGCCCGGGTTGGGGCAAAGAGAGGTACGGAACCTACACTGTTACACATACTTCCAAAGATGTTGCAAAATGGCTTAAGGACAACAAAGTCAAGGTATTGGAGTGGCCATCACAAAGCCCTGACCTCAATCCTATAGAAAATGTATGGGCAGAACTGAAAAAGCGTGTGCGAGCAAGGAGGCGTACAAACCTGACTCAGTTTGAAAACTTGTTCTCAACCAGCCTACCTGGTTAAATAAAGGTGATTTTTAGATTTTTTTAAATAAAAAATGCACCTAATTCTCCTAACCTGCTGCGTTAATTATCCTAACATGCTGCATTCATTCTCCTAACCTGCTGTGTAAATTCTCCTAACCTGCTGTGTAAGTTATCCTAACCTGCAGTGTAAATTCTCCTAACCTGCTGTGTAAATTCTCCTAACCTGCTGTGTAAATTCTCCTAACCTGCTGCATTAATTCTCCTTCTGTGAAAAGTCGTAGCTGTATCGAAGTAGCATGTTTTTACGGAATCTTGTCCACGGATGTAGATTTTTGGAATGGACCAAAACTGAACCAATCGTAGACATATATGTTTGGCAAGTTTGGACAGCACAGTACAGGTTCTCAAAGTTCTCTATCGGGAACCCAGGCAGTTTCATATAATTGATCTATTCCAGAGGTAGCACACCTGAGATTCAACTTACCTGATCCTCAAGCTAGTTCAGAGCTACATTGTGAAACGTCTGGGGTTCATCGAGAAGAGGTTTGAGAACCACTGCAGTAGATCACAGCAGAGTGCAGTACATTACAGTAATGTAAAGAAAGTATTTTCAACATTCATTCTGAACCGAACATTTACCAAAATTTCCGCATTCGGAAAATACATATTTTCAACATTCTAACTAGCTGCTGCTGTTGAGCAACAAACAAGTTGTTGATCGCGTTATAGAGCTCTGAGATTTAGCTGAAAATATGTTAGCATTGTCAGAAATGCTACAAAAAGGTAGCACATTGTTGATTCTTAATTTACATAAATTAGTGAGTGAGAGCGATAAATTATATATCTTTTTTTTTAAACTGTTACAACTACAAATGTTGTCAATCTGACATTTTTTTAAGTCCAATGGTCACCTTATGGATGCTATAGTCTCTCTCTCACACACACACACACACACACACACAACGGCCTCAGATCCACTGTAGCAGCCTAGTGTACCTGTCAGCGATACACACTGGTAACAACATCTCAACACATCACTGCTCTGTTTTCTGTTCCAGCATTATGTCTGAGCAGCATTTTAAATGAAAGCATTATGTCTGAGCAGCATTTTGTCTCAGTGCTCCCAACAGCATTATTGAACTTTCACGAGAGTACTGCGCTTGCAACATCAACAACCAACATCTCTTCATAGAGTAGGCAGGCAGATGACTGGGGAGACCCTGAAATAATTGTCTATCGTTCCCTGATACAGTGTTCAAGCTGATTGTGAGTCCTTTTGTGTATGGAGAGGAGATGGTAAAAGAGGGGAGAATAGAGAGGAGAGTGCAGGAGAGGAGAGGAGAGGAGAGGAGAGGAGAGGAGAGGAGAGGAGAGGAGAGGAGAGGAGAGGAGAGGAAGGGAGGAGAGTGGAGGGGAGAGGAGAGGAGAGGAGAGGAAAAGAGAGAGAGGAAAGGAGAGAGAGGGGAGAGGAGAGAGAAGGAGAGGAGAGGAAAGGAGAGAGGAAAGGAGAGAGAGGGGAGAGGAGAGAGGAGAGAGAGGGGAGAATAGAGGGGAGAATAGAGAGGAGAGGAGAGAGGCGAGAATAGAGAAGAGGGGGGAGGGGAAGGGAGGAGAGTGGAGGGGAGGGGAGAGGAGAGGAAAAGAGAGAGGAAAGGAGAGAGAGGGGAGAGGAGAGAGGAGGAGAGGAGAGGAGAGGAAAGGAGAGGAGAGGAAAGGAGAGAGGGGAGAGGAGAGAGGAGAGAGAGGGGAGAATAGAGAGGAGAGGAGAGAGGCGAGAATAGAGAAGAGGGGGGAGGGGAAGGGAGAGAGAGAGAGGAGAGGAGAGGCGATGGGAGAGTGGAGTAGAGAGGAAGAGAGGAGAGGAGAGTGGAGGAGAGGAGAGATGAGAGAGGAGGAAAGGAGCGAGGGAAGAATAGAGAGGAGAGGAGAGTAGAGAGGGGAGGGGACAGTGGAGAGGGGAGAGGAGGAGAGGATAGAGAGGAGAGGAGAGTGGAGGAGAGGAGAGAAGAGAGAGGAGAGAATCTCAATTGAATACTCCTCGCAGAATCGCTTCTTTACCTCCTTCTCAAAACCCAATGGAGGAGAAGGTCAGGGGGTGGGACCTCTTTTTATCATCCAATGGGTTTGAGAAGGAGGAGAGAGAATACGAGGGGATTGCAATTGAGATTCTCCTGAGGAGAGGAGAGCGTTACCTAACACAGAGTTGTTTGAAGTTTCTATCAGCGTAGAGGGAAGTGACATGATGTGAGGGTGCACTACATGTTACCTAGCATCTGTGTAACACTGGGGCTGGAGCTGGAGCTGGAGCTGGAGCTGGGGCTGGTGCTGGGGCTGGTGCTGGAGCTGGGGCTGGGGCTGGAGCTGGAGCTGGAGCTGGGGCTGGTGCTGGAGCTGGAGCTGGAGCTGGAGCTGGGGCTGGTGCTGGAGCTGGGGCTGGGGCTGGAGCTGGAGCTGGAGCTGGGGCTGGAGCTGGAGCTGGAGCTGGAGCTGGAGCTGGGGCTGGAGCTGGAGCTGGAGCTGGGGCTGGTGCTGGTGTGTGTGGGGGGGGGGGGGGGGGGGAGAGACAGAGCAGCTAACAATAGGGCCAAACAGATGGATAACATGTGATAGTGAGAAGCTCCCATTCAGTCTGCATCACCATCATACAGCTCTGTTCTACAGCCAAGCATTCATTCACATCGCTAGAGCACTAAGGCCTGGTGTGTGTGTGTGTGTGTGTGTGTGTGAAGTCCTCACAATGATAGCAGAACAAGGAACATTCAGAGAAGTGAGGACATTTCACCAGTCCCCTGACGGTAAAAGGCTATGTTAGGCTTAAGGTTAGGAGTTAGGTTTAGGGTGATGATGACAAATAGGGTTAGAATTAGGTTGAGGAGTTAGGGTGAGGGGTTAGGGTGAGGAGTTAGGGTGGGGAGTTAGGGTGGGGAGTTAGGGTGAGGGGTTAGGGTGAGGGGTTAGGGTGAGGGGTTAGGGTGAGGGGTTAGGGTGGGGAGTTAGGGGTGAGGGGTTAGGGGTGAGGGGTGGGGAGTTAGGGTGAGGAGTTAGGGTGAGGAGTTAGGGTGAGGGGTGAGGGGTGAGGGGTGGGGAGTTAGGGTGAGGAGTTAGGGTGGGGAGTTAGGGTGGGGAGTTAGGGTGGGGAGTTAGGGTGAGGGGTTAGGGTGAGGAGTTACGGGAAATAGGATTTTGAATTTGAATCGTATTTGTCAAGATGGCGGCAGGGCAGTTCCACTGAGCATTTGTTCATTAGCGAAACCATTTTATGTTTTATTATCTCTCTGTCAAACTGTGTTTTATTATCTCTCTGTCATACTGTGTTTTATTATCTCTCTGCCATACTGTGTTTTATTATCTCTCTGCCATACTGTGTTTTATTATCTCTCTGTCAAACTGTGTTTTATTATCTCTCTGTCATACTGTGTTTTATTATCTCTCTGTCATACTGTGTTTTATTATCTCTCTGCCATACTGTGTTTTATTATCTCTCTGCCATACTGTGTTTTATTATCTCTCTGTCAAACTGTGTTTTATTATCTCTCTGTCATACTGTGTTTTATTATCTCTCTGCCATACTGTGTTTTATTATCTCTCTGTCAAACTGTGTTTTATTATCTCTCTGTCATACTGTGTTTTATTATCTCTCTGTCATACTGTGTTTTATTATCTCTCTGCCATACTGTGTTTTATTATCTCGCTGTCAAACTGTGTTTTATTATCTCTCTGTCAAACTGTGTTTTATTATCTCTCTGCCATACTGTGTTTTATTATCTCTCTGCCATACTGTGTTTTATTATCTCTCTGTCATACTGTGTTTTATTATCTCTCTGCCATACTGTGTACAACCGTGTTGGATCTTGTCCAGCCATCTTGTCTCAAGAGGACCACAATGGAAATCAGTCCCAGTCTTTATTGTGTGTTATCCGCCATGATATAACAATGGACATAAGAGACAGTGCCGGTGTGGTGCCCTCCCTGAAAGCTGGGAGGACGTACACTACCGGTCCAAAGTTTTAGAACATCTACTCATTCAAGGGTTTTTCTTTATTTTTTACTATTTTCTACATTGTAGAATAGTAGTGAAGACATCAAAACTATGAAATAACACATATGGAATCATGTAGTAAGTAAAAAAAAAAAAGTTAAACAAATCGAAAATATATGTTACATTTGTGATTCTTCAAATAGCCACCCTTTTGCCTTGACGACAGCTTGGCACAGTCTTGGCATTACGGCAGTGTGATAGCGATTGCATTGTCTGTGGATCTATTGGGGCGGTAAGCAAATTGAAGTGGATCATAATATGGTCAAATATTATCTAATCTAATTATCTAATAAGATTCTTTACTAGCCTCTCAAAGCATAGTAATTTAGTTCAGTTGCCTTTGGCTTTCTTGGGTACATGGTGGATGGTGGATATCTTGAAGCAAGTGGGGACAGCAGATTTAATTACGTTACATCGTTACACTTCCTGCTTTAGTTTTTCGCTTGTAAGCAGGAATCAGGAGGATAGAATTATGTTCATATTTGCCAAATGGAGGGCGAGGGAGAGCTTTATACGCGTCTCTGTGTGTGGAGTAAAGGTGGTCTAGAGGTTCTTTCATTCTGGTTGCACATTTAACATGTTGGTAGAAATGTGGTAAAACTGATTTAAGTTTCCCTGCATTAAAGTCCCCGGCCACTAGGAGCGCCGCCTCTGGATGAGCGTTTTCTTGTTTGCTTATGGCCTTACACAGCTCGTTGAGGGTGGTCTTAGTGCCAGCATCGGTTTGTTGTGGTAAATAGACGGCTACGAAAAATATAGATGAACATTTTCTTGGTAGATAGTGTGGTCTACAGCTTATCATGAGGTACTCTACCTCAGGCGAGCAATACCTAGTGACTTCCTTCATATTAGACATCACGCACCAGGTATTATTGACAAATAGACCGCCACCCCTCGTCTTACCGGAGACAGCTGTTCTATCTTGCCAATGCACAGAAAACCCAGCCAGCTTTATGTTATCCATGTCGTCATTCAGCCACGACTCTGAAATATATTACCCGTTTTTAATGTCCCGTTGGTAGGATAGTTTTGATTGAAGCTGATCCCGTTTATTATCCAATGATTGCTAATAGTACGGAAGGTAAAGACGGGTTACCCACTCGCCGTCGGATTCTTACAAGGCACTCCGACCTCCATCTCAGTTTATTCTTCATGCGAATGATGGGGATTTGGGCCTTTGTCCGGTGTCAGAAGTAAATCCTTCGCGTCCGACTTGTTAAATATATTTTTTTTGTCCAGTATGACGTCAGTAATCGCTGTTTTCGGTCAGAAACATTATGTACAAAATAAGTTACAAATAATGTGAAAAACACACAAAATAGCACAGTTGGATACAGGATCGTAAAACAGCAGCCATCTTCTCTGGCGGGATTATCATTCTCTATGATAATATAGGAACATAGCTTTCACCTGGATTCACCTGGTCAGTCCATAACATGGAAAGAGCAGCTGTTCCTAATGTTTTGTGTACTCAGTGTATGTTTCAAGGTAAATGGCAAATTAAAGCACAAAATAATAAGACAAATAGTGTCTGGTTAATCAATAAATTATGCAAAAAAAAAACCAAAAAAACATAGGTGATATTTGAGTGTCTGTGAATCTGGAGACCCAGAGACCCCAACAAATCAAGGAAACGTTATAGAAATGAGGAGAGAGAAAAATCATCCACAGCGTCTAAGGAGTACTGCCAGAACACCTCCCTTTGTTTTAGTTTACGTACGATGTCAGATCCTCTGGGGGGAAATGTGGACGATGTCAGATCCTCTGGGGGGAAATGTGGACGATGTCAGATCCTCTGGGGGGAAATGTGGACGATGTCAGATCCTCTGGGGGGAAATGTGGACGATGTCAGATCCTCTGGGGGGAAATGTGGACGATGTCAGATCCTCTGGGGGGAAATGTGGACGATGTCAGATCCTCTGGGGGGAAATGTGGACGATGTCAGATCCTCTGGGGGGAAATGTGGACGATGTCAGATCCTCTGGGGGGAAATGTGGACGATGTCAGATCCTCTGGGGGAAATGTGGACGATGTCAGATCCTCTTGGTGAAATGTGGATGATGTCAGATCCTCTGGGGGGAAATGTGGACGATGTCAGATCCTCTGGGGGGAAATGTGGACGATGTCAGATCCTCTGGGGGGAAATGTGGACGATGTCAGATCCTCTGGGGGGAAATGTGGACGATGTCAGATCCTCTGGGGGGAAATGTGGATGAGTTCTATGTCTACAAAGCGCAGGGAGGAAGGTGAGCCATAGCATTTCCAATAGCATAATCTGTTTATGTTTCCAATAGCATAATCTGTGTTTATGTTTCCAATAGCATAATCTGTGTTTTTGTTTCCAATAGCATAGTCTGTGTTTTCATTTCCAATAGCATAATCTGTGTTTATGTTTCCAATAGCATAGTCTGTGTTTATGTTTACAATAGCATAATCTGTGTTTATGTTTCCAATAGCATAGTCTGTGTTTTCATTTCCAATAGCATAATCTGTGTTTATGTTTCCAATAGCATAGTCTGTGTTTTCGTTTCCAATAGCATAGTCTGTGTTTATGTTTCCAATAGCATAGTCTGTGTTTATGTTTACAATAGCATAATCTGTGTTTTTGTTTCCAATAGCATAGTCTGTGTTTATGTTTCCAATAGCATAGTCTGTGTTTATGTTTCCAATAGCATAGTCTGTGTTTGTTTCCAATAGCATAGTCTGTGTTTATGTTTACAATAGCATAGTCTGTGTTTATGTTTCCAATAGCATAGTCTGTGTTTTCATTTCCAATAGCATAGTCTGTGTTTATGTTTCCAATAGCATAGGTCTGTGTTTTCATTTCCAATAGCATAGTCTGTGTTTATGTTTCCAATAGAAGCCTTATGTTCTGTATCAATCTGCCTTTTTGGTTATGTGCTCCAAAAACGTTTCCTTTTCTTTTTTTACCTTGAATTTGTCCTTTTGGAAGTTTTTCTTGGCCATTCTGGTAAATGTTGTCATTGTTGTTCAGCACCCCTCCTTTCTTTTGTTTGCTGAAGTGCAAAACCCAATCTGAACTCTGTCGATGTGCCGTTGAGCAAGGCACTTAACCCTGATAGCTCCAGGGCCGCTGTCAATAATGGCTGATCCAAGGCCTTGACCCCACTCTGCGAGGGTGTCTCACGGGGAGTGGGATATGCAACAACAACAAAAAACTCAATTCCAATTCACACATAATACTCACTTGTACATATGAAATAGGACAAAATGTAACCACTCATATAACAAATATAACAAACACAAACACAGTACTAATGCCAAGAGTATACAGAAGATAGCTCTATTTGGTAAAAGACATAGTCCATATTATGGCGAGAACAGCTGAAATAAGCAAAGAGAAACGACAGTCCATCATTACTTTATTAAGAACTTTGAAAGTTTCTTCAAGTGCAGTTGCAAAAACCCATCGAGCGCTATGATGAAACTGGCTCTCATGAGGACCGTCACAGGAAAGAAAGACCCAGAGTTACCTCTGCTGCAGAGGATAAGTTCATTAGAGTTAACTGCACTTCAGATGCCAGCCCAAATAAATGCTTCACAGAGTTCAAGTAAAAAACACATCTCAACATCAACTATTCAGAGGAGACTGTGTGAATTAGGCCTTTATGGTCGAAATGCTGCAAAGAAACCACTACTAAAGGACACCAATAAGAAGAAGAGACTTTCTTGGGCCAGAAACACGAGCAATGGACATTAGACCAGTGGAAATCTGTCCTTTGGTCTTATGAGTCCAAATTTGATATTTTTGGTTCCAACCGCTGTGTCTTTCTGAGACACAGAGTAGGTGAACGGATGATCTCTGAATGTGTGGTTCCCACCGTGAAGCATGGAGGAGGAGGTGTGATGGTGTGGGGGTGCTTTACTGGTGACACTGTCTGTGTTTTATTTAGAATTCAAGGCACACTTAACCAGCATAGCAACCACAGCATTATGCAGCGATACACCATCCCATCTGGTTTTCGCTTAGTAGGACTATCATTTGTTTTTCAACAGGACAACGACCCAAAACACACCTCCAGGCTTTGTAAGGGCTATTTGACCAAGAAGGAGAGTGATCGGGCACCCTCATAGATATCATCCTAACTAACTCGCCCTCCAAATAAACCTCTGCTGTTTTCAATCAGGATCTCAGCGATAACTGCCTCATTGCCTCCATCCGTAATGGGTCTGCGACCAAATGACCACCCCTCATCACTGTCAAACGCTCCCTAAAACACTTCAGCGAACAGGCCTTTCTAATCGACCTGGCCGGGGTATCCTGGAAGGATATTGACCTCATCCCGTCAGGAGAGGATGCCTGGCTATTCTTTAAAAGTGGCTTCCTCACCATCTTAAATAAGCATGCCCCATTCAAAAAATGTAGAACCAGGAACAGATATAGTCCTTGGTTCACTCCAGACCTGACTGCCCTTGACCAGCACAAAAACATCCTGTGGCGTTCTGCATTAGCATCGAATAGCCCCCATGATATGCAACTTTTCAGGGAAGTTAGGAACAAATATACACAGGCAGTTAGGAAAGCTAAGGCAAGCTTTTTCAAACAGAAATTTGCATCCTGTAGTACAAACTCAAAAAAGGTTCTGGGACACTGTAAAGTCCATGGAGAATAAGAGTTCTTCCTCCCAGCTGCCCACTGCACTGAGGCTAGGAAACACTGTTACCACCGATAAATCCACTATAAGGGTTGTGGGTTCGATTCCCACGGGGGACCAGTACGGGGAAAAAAAAAAAAAAAGAAGTATGAATTGTATGCATTCACTACTGTAAGTCGCTCTGGATAAGAGCGTCTGCTAAATGACTCTCTTTCTAAAATGACCTGCCGAAATTGTTGCAACCCCTATTACTAGCCTGTTCAACCTCTCTTTCGAATCGTCTGAGATTGGAAAGATTGGAAAGCTGCCGCGGTCATCCCCCTCTTCAAAGAGGGTGACACTCTAGACCCAAACTGCTACAGACCTATATCTATCCTACCCTGTCTTTCTAAGGTCTTCGAAAGCCAAGTTAACAAACAGATTACCGACCATTTCAAATCCCACTGTACCTTCTCCGCTATGCAATCTGGTTACAGAGCTGGTCATGGGTGCACCTCAGCCACGCTCAAGGTCCTAAACGATATCATAACCGCCATCCATAAGAGACATTACTGTGCAGCCGTATTCATCGACCTGGCCAAGGCTTTCGACTCTGTCAATCACCACATTCTTATTGGCAGACTCGACAGCCTTGGTTTCTCAAATGATAGCCTCGCCTGGTTCACCAACTACTTCTCTGATAGAGTTCAATGTGTCAAATCGGAGGGCCTGTTGTCCGGACCTCTGGCAGTCTCTATGGGGGTGCTACAGGGTTCAATTCTCGGGCAGACTCTCTTCTCTGTATACATCAATGATGTCGCTCTTGCTGCTGGTGAGTCTCTGATCCACCTCTATGCAGACGACACCATTCTGTATACTTCTGGCCCTTCTTTGGACACTGTGTTAACTAACCTCCAGACGAGCTTCAATGCCATACAACACTCCTTCCGTGGCCTCCAACTGCTCTTAAACGCTAGTAAAACTAAATGCAATAAAACGAGGTCAGTTCCAGTACCATATTAACAATGTACAGGGATACTGGAGTGATGGAGGTAGATATGTATAGGGGGAAGGGGACAGGGATACTGGAGTGATGGAGGTAGATATGTATAGGGGGAAGGGGACAGGGATACTGGAGTGATGGAGGTAGATATGTATAGGGGGAAGGGGACAGGGATACTGGAGTGATGGAGGTAGATATGTATAGGGGGAATGGGACAGGGATACTGGAGTGATGGAGGTAGATATGTATAGGGGGAATGGGACAGGGATACTGGAGTGATGGAGGTAGATATGTATAGGGGGAAGGGGACAGGGATACTGGAGTGATGGAGGTAGATATGTATAGGGGGAAGGGGACAGGGATACTGGAGTGATGGAGGTAGATATGTATAGGGGGAAGGGGACAGGGATACTGGAGTGATGGAGGTAGATATGTATAGGGGGAAGGGGACAGGGATACTGGAGTGATGGAGGTAGATATGTATAGGGGGAAGGGGACAGGGATACTGGAGTGATGGAGGTAGATATGTATAGGGGTAAGGGGCCAGGGATACTGGAGTGATGGAGGTAGATATGTATAGGGGGAAGGGGACAGGGATACTGGAGTGATGGAGGTAGATATGTATAGGGGGAAGGGGACAGGGATACTGGAGTGATGGAGGTAGATATGTATAGGGGGAAGGGGACAGGGATACTGGAGTGATGGAGGTAGATATGTATAGGGGGAAGGGGACAGGGATACTGGAGTGATGGAGGTAGATATGTATAGGGGGAAGGGGACAGGGATACTGGAGTGATGGAGGTAGATATGTATAGGGGGAAGGGGACAGGGATACTGGAGTGATGGAGGTAGATATGTATAGGGGGAAGGAGACAGGGATACTGGAGTGATGGAGGTAGATATGTATAGGGGGAAGGGGACAGGGATACTGGAGTGATGGAGGTAGATATGTATAGGGGGAAGGGGACAGGGATACTGGAGTGATGGAGGTAGATATGTATAGGGGGAAGGGGACAGGGATACTGGAGTGATGGAGGTAGATATGTATAGGGGGAAGGGGACAGGGATACTGGAGTGATGGAGGTAGATATGTATAGGGGGAAGGGGACAGGGATACTGGAGTGATGGAGGTAGATATGTATAGGGGGAAGGGGACAGGGATACTGGAGTGATGGAGGTAGATATGTATAGGGGGAAGGAGACAGGGATACTGGAGTGATGGAGGTAGATATGTATAGGGGGAAGGGGACAGGGATACTGGAGTGATGGAGGTAGATATGTATAGGGGGAAGGGGACAGGGATACTGGAGTGATGGAGGTAGATATGTATAGGGGGAAGGGGACAGGGATACTGGAGTGATGGAGGTAGATATGTATAGGGGGAAGGAGACAGGGATACTGGAGTGATGGAGGTAGATATGTATAGGGGGACAGGGATACTGGAGTGATGGAGGTAGATATGTATAGGGGGAAGGGGACAGGGATACTGCAGTGATGGAGGTAGATATGTATAGGGGGAAGGGGACAGGGATACTGGAGTGATGGAGGTAGATATGTATAGGGGTAAGGTGACTATATACAGGGTCAGTTTCAGTACCATATTAACAATGTACAGGGATACTAGAGCAATAAAGGTAGATATGTATAGATAAGAAATAAACAGAGTAGCAGAAACTTGTATGTGAGCGTGTGTGTCAGTATTAACATATGTGCATATTATGTGTGAGTGATCAAATTATGCAGTGAGTGTTTGTGTGTTGGATTAACAGTGTGTGTAGAGTCCTGTGAGTGTGTATAGAGACAATAATGGGCTACCGAGTGGCGCAGCAGTCTAAGGCACTGCATATCAATGCAAGAGGCATCACTACAGTCCCTGGTTTGAATCCAGGCTGTATCACTGGGATTGGGAGTCCCAAAGGGCGGTGCACAATTGGCCCAGCATCGTCCGGGTTTTTAGCCGGAGTAGGCCGTCATTGTAATTAAAGAATTGGTTCTTAACTGGCTTGCCTAGTTAAATAAAGGTTAAATAAAAAAATACAACAGTCAACTCAGTCCGTGAAGCCATTTAGCCTTTCTTAATCTTAAGGGACAGAAGCTGTTCAGGACGGTGTTGGTGTCAGATTTGCATCCGGTAACACTTGCCGTGCAGAAGCAGAGAGAACAGTCTACTCTATGGCTTGGGTGACTGGAGTATGACAATTTCCCAGGCATTCCGTTCAAACAGCTGTACATATTTGCTTTAAAGCAGTATCCAAATCCATAGGATGTAGTGATCACAATATCTAGGAAAACCAAAGTTACAAAGGCTGGGCCTAATATAGTGTATAAGAGGTCATACAATAAGTTTTGCAGTGATTCCTATGTTGATGATGTAAATAATATTTGCTGGTCTGTGGTGTGTAATGAGGAGCAACCAGACGCAGCATTTGACACATTTATGAAATTGCTTATCCCAGTTACTAATAAGCACCCATTAAGAACATGACTGTAAAAACTGTTAAATCCCTGTGGATTAATGAGGAATTGAAAAAATGGTATGGTTGAGAGGGATGAGGCAAAAAAAAAAAGGCAAATAAGTCTGGCTGTACAACCAATTGGCAAACTGCAAATTGGGAAATCATGTGACTAAACGGAATATAAAGAAAAAACTACACTATGAAACAAAGATAAATGACTAAGAATGATATTAAACATTTTTGGGGCACCTTCAATGAAATTCTGGGCAAAAAGACAAACTCAGCTCTATCGTTCATTGAATCAGATGGCTCATTCATCACAAAACCCACTGATATTGCCAACTATATTAATACTTTTTTAATTGGCAAGATCAGCAAATTTAGGCATGATATGCCAGCAACAAAACACTGACGCTACACATCCAAGTATATCTGACCAAATTATGAAAGACAAGAATTGGAATTTTGAATTCCGTAAAGTGAGTGTGGAAGAGGTGAAAGAATTGGTGTTGTCTATCAACAATGGCAAGCCACCAGGGTCTGACAACTTGGATGGACAATAAATGAAGATAACAGCGGACGATATTGCTACTCCTATTTGCCATATCTTCAATTTAAGCCTACTAGAATGTGTGTCCTCAGGCCTGGAGGGAAGCAAATGTTATTCCCCTTCCTAAGAATAGTAAAGCCCCCTTTATTGGCTGAAATAGCCGACCAATCAGCCTGTTACCAACCCTTAACCTCTTACATCTAGACGTTCCGCTAGCGGAACACCTGCTCCAATATCCAATGATAGGCGTGGCGCGAATTACAAATTCCTCAAAAATCCCAAAACTTCAATTTTTCAAACATATGTCTATTTTACACCATTTTAAAGACAAGACTCTCCTTTATCTAACCACGCTGTCCGATTTCAAAAAGTCTTTACAGCGAAAGCAAAACATTAGATTATGTCAGCAGAGTACCCAGCCAGAAATAATCAGACACCCATTTTTCAAGCTAGCATATAATGTCACAAAAAACAAAACCACAGCTAAATGCAGCACTAACCTTTGATGATCTTCATCAGATGACACTCCTAGGACATTATGTTATACAATAATATAATAAATATGTTATACAATACATGCATGTTTTGTTCAATCAAGTTCATATTTATATCAAAAAACAGCTTTTTACATTAGCATGTGACGTTCAGAACTAGCATTCCCACCGAACACTTCCAGTGAATTTACTAAATTACTCACGATAAACGTTCACAAAAAACATAACAATTATTTTAAGAATTATAGATACAGAACTCCTTTATGCAATCGCGGTGTCCGATTTTAAAATAGCTTTTCGGTGAAAGCACATTTTGCAATATTCTGAGCCCGCCATCATGGCTAGCTATTTTGACACCCACCAAGTTTGGTACTCACCAAACTCAGATTTACTATAAGAAAAATTGGATTACCTTTGCTGTTCTTCGTCAGAATGCACTCCCAGGACTTCTACTTCAATAACAAATGTTGGTTTGGTTCCAAATAATCCATAGTTATATCCAAATAGCGCCGTTTTGTTGTGCGTTCAAGACACTATCCGAAGGGTAAAGAAGGGTGACGCACGCGCCCGGCGCGTTTCGTGACAAAAAAATTCAAAATATTCCATTACTGTACTTCGAAGCATGTCAAACGCTGTTTAAAATCAATTTTTATGCGATTTTTCTCGTAAAAAAGCGATAATATTCCGACCGGGAAACCCTGTTTTCGTTCAAAGACTGAAAATAAAAACATGGAGTCGTCTCGTGCACGCGTGCACCAGTCTCATTGTTCTCAGATCGACCACTTAATGCGCTACTGTTTTTCAGCCATGGCCTGCAAAGTCATCATTCAACGTTCTGGCGCCTTCTGAGAGCCTATGGGAGCATTAAAAAATGTCACTTTCAGCAGAGATCCCCTGTTTTGGATAGAGATGATCAAGAAGGCCAAGAAATAGTCAGAGAGGGCGCTTCCTGTTTGGAATCTTCTCAGGTTTTGGCCTGCCAAATGAGTTCTGTTATACTCACAGGCACCATTCAAACAGTTTTAGAAACTTTTGGAGTGTTTTCTATCCAAAGCTAATAATTATATGCATATTCTAGTTTCTGGGCAGGAGTAATAATCAGATTAAATCGGGTACGTTTTTTATCCGGACGTGAAAATACTGCCCCCTATCCATAACAAGTTAATAAACTTTTGAAGAAAATTGTGTTTGACCAGATACAATGCTATTTTACAGTAAACAAATTGACAACAGACTTTCAGCACGCTTGTAGGGAATGACATTCAACAAGCATAGCATGACTGATGATTGGCTGAGAGAAAATGTATGGGTATGGTTTATGGCTTTACACTACCTGCTATATTGTGGATAAGCATTTCATACACCCGCAATAACAAATGCTAAATAGGTGCATGTGACCAATAACATTTGATTTGACTTGATAAAGAGTTACCTGTCTAACAGAACACAGAGGCTGTTCTATAATGGAAGTCTCTCCAACAAAATCCAAGTATAATAAGGAATTCCCCAGGGCAGCTGTCTAGGCCCCTTACTTTTTTCAATCTTTACTAACGACATGACACTGGCCTTGAGTAAAGCCAGTGTGTCATATGTACATGGATGACTCAACACTATACACGTCAGCTACCACAGTGACTGAAATGACAGCAACACTTAACAAAGAGCTGCAGTTAGTTTCAGAATGGGTGGCAAGGAATAAGTTAGTCCTAAACATTAAAAAAAAACTAAAAGCATTGAGACAAATCATTCACTAAACCTCAACGGAATCTTGTAACGAATAATGTGTAAATTGAGCAAGTTGAGGAGACTAAACTGGAGTAACCCTGGATTGTAAATTGTCATGATCAAAACATATTGATACAACAGTAGCTAAGATGGGGAGAAGTCTGTTCATAATAAAGCGTAGCTCGGCCGGATTTGCGGGTGTTGACCTGATTAAAGGCCTTGCCATGTCGGCCTCGGAGAGTGAGATCACCCAATCCTCTGGGTCGGTGGCGGCCCTCACACCCGGCATGATGCTATTATTGTTGAAGTGTGCATAAAATGCATTGAGTTCATCTGGTGGAGAGGCGTTGTAAGGCAAATCATGGCTCGGTCTTCCTTTGTAATCCGTAATGGAATGTAGCCTCTGCCACAAGCAGCCGGCGTTGGAGACTGTGTAATATTATTCAACCTTATTCCTATATTGTCCTTTTGCTAGTTTGATGACTCTGTCCTTAGCAATAGCCCCAAGGTTGTCTGCGATAGTCATGTGTGTGGTGGACATGTCCGTTAGTTAAGCACCAACCTCTTTGTTAATTCAGGGCTTTTGAACAACATCGCTGATGCATTTCCTAATGAAGCCAGTGACAGAGGTGGAGTCTCTAAACATATTCCAATCAGTGCTAGCAAAGCAGTCGTGTAGTATATTCTATGATTCTGGTGACCATTTTTCAACAGAGCAAGTCACATGTACTTCCTGTTTGAGCTTCTGCTTGTAAACAGGAAGCAGGAATTATCTGATTTGCTGAAAGGCGGATGAGGGGGGGGCCATGTATGCTTGCTTGTGGGTAGAGTAACAGTGGTCTAGGACTATATCGCCCCCTAGTGGTGAAGGAGACGTGTTGATGGAAGTTGAGCATCACGTGTCTTAATGACATGGAATTAAATCAGAAAAGCAGCCTCTAGATGTACATTTTCCTGCTTGTTTATAGCCTCGAAAATTTCGTTAAGTGCCAGCTTGTTATTTCTCTTGACCTGAGGTGAAATGTCTACAACAGTCACGATAACGTCGGTGATGTTGTACCCACAGCAACTATTAAAACCTTCCCCAACCAGAAACCGTGGACTGATGGTAGCATTCGTGCAAAACTGAAAGGGCGAACCTTTGCTTTTAATCAGGGCAAGGTGACCGGAAACATGACCGAATACAAACAATGTAGCTATTCCCTCCACAAGGCAATCAAACAAGCTAAGCGTCAGTATAGAGACAAGTAGAGTCACAATTCAATGGCTCAGACACGAGAGGTATGTGGCAGGGTCTACAGTCAATCAAGGACTACAAAAAGAAAACCAGCCCCGTCGCGGATCACGATGCCTTGCTCCCAGACAGACTAAACAACTTCTTCGCTCGTTTTGAGGTCAATACAGTGCCAACAACACGGCCCGCTACCAAAACCTGCGGGCTCTCCTTCACCGCAGCCAACGTGAGTAAAGCATTTAAAAGTGTTAACCCTCGCAAGGCTGCAGGCCCAGACGGCATCCCCAGCCGTGTCCTCAGAACATGCGCAGACCAGCGCCAGCTGTGTTTACGGACATATTCAATCAATCCTTATCCCAGTCTGCTGTTCCAACATGCTTCAAGAGGGCCACCATTGTTCCAGTTCCCAAGAAAGCTAAAGTAACTGGGCTAAATGACTATCGCCCGGTAGCACTCACCTCCGTCATCATGAAGTGCTTTGAGAGACTAGTCAGGGATCATATCACCTCCACCCTACCTGACACCCTAGACCCACTCCAATTTGCTTACCGCCCCAATAGGTCCACAGACGACGCAATCGCAATCACACTGCACACTGCCCTAACCCACCTGGACAAGAGGAATACCTATGTAAGAATGCTGTTCATCGACTACAGCTCAGCATTTAACACCATAGTACCCTCCAAACTTGTCATTAAGCTTGAGACCCTGGGTCTCGACCCCGCCCTGTGCAACTGGGTCCTTTCTGACTTCCTGACGGGCCGCCCCCAGGTGGTGAAGGTAGGAAACAACATCTCCACCCCGCTGATCCTCAACACTGGGGCCCCACAAGGGTGCGTTCTCAGCCCTCTCCTGTACTCCCTGTTCACCCATGACTGTGTGGCCATGCACGCCGCCAACTCAATCATCAAGTTTGCAGATGACACTACAGTGGTAGGCTTGATTACCAACACCGACGAGACGGCCTACAGGGAGGAGGTGAGGGCCCTCGGAGTGTGGTGTTAGGAAAATAACCTCACACTCAATGTCAACAAAACAAAGGAGATGATCGTGGACTTCAGGAAACAGCAGAGGGTGCACCTCCCTATCCACATCGACGGGACAGTAGTGGAGAAGGTGGAAAGTTTTAAGTTCCTTGGCGTACACATCACGGACAAACTGAAACGGTCCACCCACACAGACAGCGTGGGGAAGAAGGCGCAACAGCGCCTCTTCAACCTCAGGAGGCTGAAGAAATTTGGCTTGTCACCAAAAACCCTCAAACTTTTACAGATGCACAATCGAGAGCATCCTGTCGGGCTGTATCACCATCTGGTATGGCAACTGCTCCGCCCATAACCGTAAGGCTCTCCAGAGGGTGGTGAGGTCTGCACAATGCATCACCAGGGCCAAACTACCTGCTCTCCAGGACACCTACACCACCCGATGTCACAGGAAGGCCAAAAAGATCATCAAGGACATCAACCACCCGAGCCACTGCCTGTTCACCCCGCTATCATCCAGAAGGAGAGGTCAGTACAGGTGCATCAAAGCTGGGACCGAGAGACTGATAAACAGCTTCTATCTCAAGGCCATCAGACTGTTAAACAGCCATCACTAACATTGAGTGGCTGCTGCCAACATACTGACTCATCTCTAGCCACTTTAATAATCAAAAATTTATGTAATACATTTATCACTAGTCCCTTTAAATTATGCCACTTAATATAATGTTTACATACTACTCATCTCATATGTATATACTGTACTCTATACCATCTACTGCATCTTGCCTATGCCGTTCGGCCATCGCTCATCCATATATATTTTTTATGTACATATTCTTATTCATTCCTTTACACTTGTGTGTATAAATTGTTGTGAAATTGTTAGATTACCTGATAGATATTACTGCATGGTCGGAACTAGAAGCACAAGCATTTCGCTACACTCGCATTAACATCTGCTAACCATGTGTATGTGACAAATACAATTTGATTTGATTTGATCTGAAAACTCCCTCAGGAGGTTGAAGGGTCGGCATTTGACCGAGACGGGTGAACAACGGGTCGACACTTCTACCGCGCTACCGAGTCAGCAGCACACCAGTTTTTGATGAAGAGGCAAACCACTCCCCCTCTTAAATGTCCTGTCCACACGGTGAATGGAGAATCCATCAAGTTGGATAGCCATGGGGGGGGGGAAGGGGGTATCTTGTCCAAGAGCCATGTTTCAGAAAAGCAGGAGAATATTGCAGTTCCCGAGACTACCATTGGTAGTAAATCCACGATCCATCTAATTATTAAGTGAGTGTACATTGGCCAGTACGTAGAATGGAAGGAAGAAGTGGCCGGTTTTGCCTTTCACCTTAATCTCGCCAGGATCACCTCTCTTTTGCCTCTGTGACGCTGCCGTTTCTTCTTGGGTAGCCCGAAAATTGTGTCGTAATTATAGAAAGAGCCCAGGGCAGATGAGTCGAAGTTGAAGACAGAATTGAGGTACAGTATGTAACTGCTGGTCTGATGTTCAAAAGTTCTTGTTGTCTGTAAGAAATAATAGCGGATACATTGTGAAAATACATAATAAATAAACTACAAAAGAATCACAAAATAGTAAAGTTCGGTCGGAGCTTGCAAAACGGAGGCTATTCAGTGCGGCGCATTGGGGTCATGGGAATGAACATCAACGGGAGAAAATCTAGTATCTATCTCAAAATTATTTATTTTTCTGCTGTCATTACTCCTCTTTAAATAAATATTTTATTGGGAAACTGAAACTCAAGGTTTAAATAGGCAGCATCAGGCTTCAGGCAGCGTCAGGCTTCAGGCAGCGTCAGGCAGCGTCAGGCGGCGTCAGGCAGCGTCAGGCGGCGTCAGGCAGCGTCAGGCGGCGTCAGGCGGCGTCAGGCAGCGTCAGGCGGCGTCAGGCAGCGTCAGGCGGCGTCAGGCGGTGTCAGGCGGCGTCAGGCGGCGTCAGGCGGCGTCAGGCGGCGTCAGGCGGCGTCAGGCGGCTTCAGGCGGCTTCAGGCGGCGTCAGGCGGCGTCAGGCGGCGTCAGGCGGCGTCAGGCGGCGTCAGGCTTCAGGCGGCGTCAGGCTTCAGGCAGCGTCAGGCTTTAGGCAAATATAGCACCTCCATCATTGGACAGAGTGTCCTCAGACTTCAGGAAGTATAGCCCCTCATTCATTGTGTCCCTGGGCTCCTCTTTGAAGATGACCAGGTGTTCTAGCCTGCAGCAGCGCTACCCTACGGTTGACTGTGTGTGTGTTTTGTTATGCCACTGTTGACTGCTTGTGGGTGTCTTGTCTGTGTGTCTGTTTGTGTGTGTTGCTATGCTACTGTTGACCTTGTCTTTCTGCAGCAGGATGCTGTCTGTTTTCCAACTTCTCCTAGGCACAAGGAACCTCACCCCCATCAAACCTGACCCCCATCGCCCCAACCCCTCCTCTCTCCCCCCTCCTCTCTCTGACCCCAACCCCTCCTCTCCCCCCCTCCTCTCTCTGACCCCAACCCCTCCTCTCTCCCCCCTCCTCTCTCTGACCCCAACCCCTCCTCTCTCTGACCCCAACCCCTCCTCTCTCCCCCCTCCTCTCTCTGACCCCAACCCCTCCTCTCTCCCCCCTCCTCTCTCTGACCCCAACCCCTCCTCTCTCTGATCCCAACCCCTCTCTCTCTGACCCCAACCCCTCCTTTCTCCCCCCTCCTCTCTCTGACCCCAACCCCTCCTCTCTCTGACCCCAACCCCTCCTCTCTCCCCCCTCCTCTCTCTGACCCCAACCCCTCCTCTCTCCCCCCTCCTCTCTCCGACCCCAACCCCTCCTCTCTCCCCCCTCCTCTCTCCGACCCCAACCCCTCCCCTCTCCCCCTCCTCTCTCCGACCCCAACCCCTCCTCTCTCCGACCCCAACCCCTCCTAACTCTCTCCAACCCCTCCTCTCTCCGACCACAACCCCTCCTAACTATCTCCAACCCCTCCTCTCTCCGGCCCCAACCATATCTCCCCCTTTCCCATCCCTCTCCGCTACAGAAAGTTCTCTGTCAAATGTAGGCATCCAACCCCTCCTCGCCACCTCTCCCTTAACCCTCCTCTCCTCTCTCTGACACCACCCTACTTCTCTCTTCCCCTCCTCTTCTCTCTCTAGGCCTTGTTCAAACTCATGAAAAATAAGTATGTCATTTTCCTCGTCACAGTGATCACTGATCTAAGACATTTTAATTACACATGTATAATCAATGATAGGAACACTGCCCTCTGTCTCCGCTAGCCAAATCTGTTACGTTAGTGATGATATCATAACAAGGAAGACAGGACGCCATCAAACTTTGCTTCTTTCAGAACCGGATGCATTCCAAATGGCACGCTAATCCCTATACAGTGTACTATTAGGGCCCTGTATAGTGCACTACTTTTGACTAGAGCCCTACGGGTACTGGTCAGAAGTAGTGTACTAAGTAGGGAATAGGGTGTCATTTGAGATACACATAATCTTTCTCTCTCTCTCTCCCTCCTTCCAGTTAAACACCGGAGAGGCCCCAGAACAGGGCCATGTGCTCTCAGAGGCCATGTGGCTCCCTACCTCTCCACACACTGTTATTTATGTCCTGTCTTGGGCGCAACACAACACCACTGGCCACATTTATTTTCTGTATGAAAATATAGGTTCATCCATATCTAAAGATGTCTCTCTCTCTCTCTCTCTCTCTCTCTCTGCTGTGGCTGGTGAAGCTTGAAATAGACATCAAACTAGCAGAAAGAGTAACAGGCTCTACCAGGATGCTGGTCTATTGGTTTCCCCCCCTCATTATTCACCACTTCTGCTGCTGTAATCGAACACAGGAAGGCTCTCTCTGCCTCTCTCTCTCTGCCTCTCTCTCTCTCTATCTATCCCCCCTCGCTCTCTCTCTATCCCCACTCGCTCTCTCTCTATCCCCCCTTGCTCTCTCTCTCTCTCTCTCTCTATCTATCCCCCCTCGCTCTTTCTCTTTCTCTATCCCCCCTCGCTCTCTCTCTCTCTATCCTCACGCTCTATTCTCTCTCCCTCTCCCACTCTCAGTTGGCCTAAATACGATATCTGCTCCTTGCCAGGCCCGGGTATATGACAGGCGAGGTTAAAGTCATGTAGAGATTTAGATAATAGGGTTGCAGAACCCTTAACAATGCGCCCCCTCCCCTCCTCTCCTCTCCTCTCCTCTCCTCTCCTCTCCTCTCCTCTCCTCTCCTCTCCTCTCCCCTCCCCTCCTCTCCCTCCTCTCCCTCCTCTCCACTCTCCTCCTCTCCCCTCTCCTCCTCTCTCCCTCCTCTCCTCTCCCCTCCCCTCCTCTCCCTCCTCTCCCTCCTCTCCCCTCTCCTCCTCTCCCCTCTCCCCCTCCTCTCCCCTCTCCTCCTCTCCCCTCTCCCCTCTCCCCCTCTCCTCCTCTCTCTTCTCCCTCCCCTCCCTCCCTCACACCTCGGCTGATAAACTGCAGTCTGTGAGGATTTAAAATAGTCTGCTGCTGATAGCCAGTCAGATGACTTGACAGAAAGCACAAATCATAAAGCTCTATCTGTTTTGAACCGCCAGCGATTCCTCTTTCTCTGACAGCTGCATTAAATATCGGACACACGTGTTGACGCTGCTGGGCTTGCAGAATGCAACATAAGCCTCTCATTATCCAATACTGAACACAACTATTCAAAAACACAAAAATAAATACATCTGGATTTTTACCTTGGTAATTGTGAAAGTAAAGTATTTTCACAACCAGTGTAGATATGTATTTCTAAAATATCAGCTTTGAAATTCAGTGATTTGTCTGGATGTTTTCCATTTTATAAAACGGAGAAGTTTGCGAGCAGGTTGTTTTCTACGTGTAGCCATCAGCCACTTTAGTCCATTCAAAATGTTAAAAAAAAAACAAACAATGAAATAATATTTCCAGATGTTTCTCTCAGACTAGGACGTAAACCTGCCAAGCTCCCTTTTCTACATTATTCCCCACCAATACAAACCCAGAGGAATGGGCTGAACTGGTCACATGTTTATTTAAACTAATGGGAACAGAGAGGACGCCCACAGAACACAAAATAAACGGTAATGGCAGTTAACCCAGCTGGCACCAACCCCAAGGGGTGTATTCATTTGTCGCACACCGTAGCAAAATGTTTTTTTTTGCAATGAAAACTAGTTTCTGTTGGACCAAATTAGGTCCGTTTAATGTTTGGCTGCGTTAACTTCTGTTTGGTTTCGCAACCCAAGTAGAGTTCCCCAGGTAGTCAACAAAAACACAAGGCTCCTTCATCACCTCAGATACTTGTAGTACTGCACGTAGCGACAGATACCTGTAGTACTGCACGTAGCGACAGATACGTGTAGTAGTGTAGATATGTGTAGTACTACACGTAGCGACAGATACCTGTAGTAGTGTAGATATGTGTAGTACTGCACGTAGCGACAGATACTTGTAGTACTGCACGTAGCGACAGATACCTGTAGTACTGCACGTAGCGACAGATACGTGTAGTAGTGTAGATATGTGTAGTACTGCACGTAGCGACAGATACCTGTAGTAGTGTAGATATGTGTAGTACTGCACGTAGCGACAGATACGTGTAGTACTGTAGATATGTGTAGTACTGTACGTAGCGACAGATACTTGTAGTACTGCACGTAGCGACAGATACTTGTAGTACTGTAGATATGTGTAGTACTGCACGTAGCGACAGATACTTGTAGTAGTGTAGATATGTGTAGTACTGCACGTAGCGACAGATACCTGTAGTAGTGTAGATATGTGTAGTACTGCACGTAGCGACAGATACGTGTAGTACTGTAGATATGTGTAGTACTGTACATAGCGACAGATACGCGTAGTAGTGTACATAGCGACAGATGTGTAGTAGTGTACATAGCGACAGATACGTGTAGTACTATAGATATGTGTAGTACTGCACGTAGCGACAGATACGTGTAGTACTATAGATATGTGTAGTACTGCACGTAGCGACAGATACGTGTAGTAGTGTAGATATGTGTAGTACTGCACGTAGCGACAGATACGTGTAGTAGTGTACATAGCGACAGATATGTGTAGTACTGCACGTAGCGACAGATACGTGTAGTAGTGTAGATATGTGTAGTAGTGTACGTAGCGACAGATACTTGTAGTAGTGTAGATATGTGTAGTAGTGTACATAGCGACAGATACGTGTAGTACTATAGATGTGTAGTACTGTAGATGTGTAGTAGTGTACATAGCAACAGATACGTGTAGTACTGTACATAGCGACAGATACGTGTAGTACTATAGATGTGTAGTACTGTAGATATGTGTAGTACTGTACATAGCAACAGATACGTGTAGTAGTGTAGATATGTGTAGTACTGTACATAGCAACAGATACGTGTAGTATTGTACATAGCGACAGATATGTGTAGTACTGTAGATACGTGTAGTACTGTAGATACGTGTAGTACTGTAGATATGTGCAGTACTGTAGATGTGTAGTACTGTAGATACGTGTAGTACTGTAGATACGTGTAGTACTGTAGATACGTGCAGTACTGTAGATACGTGTAGTACTGTAGATACGTGTAGTACTGTAGATACGTGCAGTACTGTAGATACGTGCAGTACTGTAGATACGTGCAGTCATGAAGCTTGTCATTTAGCTGCTGGCTGGAGCAGTAGTTAGTTCCACCTCAGGCTGTGATGTCAGTAGTTAGTTCCATCCCAGGCTGTGATGTCAGTAGTTAGTTCCACCCCAGGCTGTGATGTCAGTAGTTAGTTCTACCCCAGGCTGTGATGTCAGTAGTTAGTTCTACCCCAGGCTGTGATGTCAGTAGTTAGTTCTACCCCAGGCTGTGATGTCAGTAGTTAGTTCTACCCCAGGCTGTGATGTCAGTAGTTAGTTCTACCCCAGGCTGTGATGTCAGTAGTTAGTTCCACCCCAGGCTGTGATGTCAGTAGTTAGTTCCACCCCAGGCTGTGATGTCAGTAGTTAGTTCTACCCCAGGCTGTGATGTCAGTAGTTAGTTCCACCCCAGGCTGTGATGTCAGTAGTTAGTTCTACCCCAGGCTGTGATGTCAGTAGTTAGTTCTACCCCAGGCTGTGATGTCAGTAGTTAGTTCTACCCCAGGCTGTGATGTCAGTAGTTAGTTCCACCCCAGGCTGTGATGTCAGTAGTTAGTTCCACCCCAGGCTGTGATGTCAGTAGTTAGTTCTACCCCAGGCTGTGATGTCAGTAGTTAGTTCTACCCCAGCCCGCTGTGATGTCAGTAGTTAGTTCTACCCCCAGGCTGTGATGTCAGTAGTTAGTTCCACCCCAGGCTGTGATGTCAGTAGTTAGTTCTACCCAGGCTTTGATGTCAGTAGTTAAAGCCTGGGGTGGAACTAACGACTGACATTAAATCCTGGAAGTTCCTGTGTTCTTTTGCCCATCTTAATCTTTTATTTTTTATTGGCCAGTCTGAGATATGGCTCTTTCTTTGCAACTCTGCCTCGAAGGCCAGCATCCCGGAGTCGGCTCTTCACTGTTGACGTTGAGACTGGTGTTTTGCAGGTTCTATTTAACGAAGCTGCCAGTTGAGGACTTGTGAGGTGTCTGTTTCTCAAACTAAACACTAATGTACTTGTCTTCTTGCTCAGTTGTGCACCGGGGCCTCCCACTACTCTTTCTGTTCTGGTTAGAGCCAGTTTGCGCTGTTCTGTGAAGGGAGTAGTACACAGCGTTGTACGAGATCTTCAGTTTCTTGGCAATTTATCGCATGGAATAGCCTTCATTTCTCAGAACAAGAATAGACTGACGAGTTTCAGAAGAGAGTCCTTTGTTTCTTGCCATTTTGAGCATGTAATCGAACCCATAAATGCTGATGCTCCAGTTTTATTGCTTCTTTAATCAGAACAACAGTTGTCAGCTGTGCTAACATAATTGCAAAAGGGTTTTCTAATTATCAATTAGCCTTTTAAAATAATAAAATTGGATTAGCTAACACAACGTGCCATTGGAACACAGGAGTGATGGTTGCTGATAATGGGCCTCTGTACGCCTATGTAGATATTCCATAAATAAATCTGCCGTTTCCAGCTACAGCAGTGCTGGCTATGTTATGTGTGATGATTACAAGGAGCTATACAAATTAGACAGTCACAAGACGTGGACTTCATTTTGTACCTTTTTTTATTTAACCTTTATTTCACTAAATAAACAAATATGCCTATGGCACATCAAGGGAACTGTAGCCTATTGTTCAGATGGCTTATATGGAAACTGACTGGACACTGACTGTAGGTCTATAACCTCTCACATAGCCTTAATATTAACTCCTGCAGAATGAAGCATTTCTTGCAGTAAAGGGATACACCAAATGTAGGCAACATTATAACTCGGGAACAGGAGTGGAGAAATAAGATTTATTTCTTTCAGCATCTTGAGAGAATGCAAATGTTTAGTTAAAAGAAAATAGCACCTCTACAGACGGTCCCTAACTGTGGTTGAAATACTATCGGCTGTTATGATGCTGATAAAGACAGCACCTTTACAGACGGTCCCTATCTTTATCAGAATCGTAACAGCTGATAGTATTTCAACCACATAAAATATGCATCCAAGCTGACCTGAAATCTATCAGAAACATGTTGGGTTGTTTTCACAGCTTTCTATTTCCTTACAACCGGTCAAACTGATTTCATTTGGAAAGTTATTGCATTTTCACCTCGGTCCCTAAATGCCTTTGCTCTGTGAAAGAAGAAGAGATGACAGAGAACTTTACAGACGTCAACTAAATGTACGCATTCATTCTATAGATTTATGACATTATTCAGGTGAGCAAAGGTTTATTTATTCTTCGAGGGCAACATATAATGACAGAAGAGAAACTGCACGTATCTGATTTTAGACAAGTTGACAAATAGCCAAACAAAATGTCAAATTATAAGCAGAAACATTTTCTCTATTAGCGGGTTATGGTCAGGTGCGGGCCACAGCGGGTTAGGGTCTGGTGCGGGCCACAGCGGGTTAGGGTCTGGTGCGGGTCACAGCGGGTTAGGGTCTGGTGCGGGTCACAGCGGGTTAGGGTCTGGTGCGGGACACAGCGGGTTAGGGTCAGGTGCGGGCCACAGCGGGTTAGGGTCGGGTGCGGGCCACAGCGGGTTAGGGTCGGGAGCGGGCCACAGCGGGTTAGGGTCGGGAGCGGGTCACAGCGGGTTAGGGTCGGGAGCGGGTCACAGCGGGTTAGGGTCGGGTGCGGGTCACAGCGGGTTAGGGTCGGGTGCGGGCCACAGCGGGTTAGGGTCGGGAGCGGGCCACAGCGGGTTAGGGTCTGGTGCGGGCCACAGCGGGTTAGGGTCTGGTGCGGGCCACAGCGGGTTAGGGTCGGGTGCGGGTCACAGCGGGTTAGGGTCTGGTGCGGGACACAGCGGGTTAGGGTCTGGTGCGGGCCACAGCGGGTTAGGGTCTGGTACGGGCCACAGCGGGTTAGGGTCTGGTGCGGGCCACAGCGGGTTAGGGTCTGGTGCGGGTCACAGCGGGTTAGGGTCTGGTGTGGGACACAGCGGGTTAGGTTCGGGACACAGCGGGTTAAGAGTGGGTGTGGGACACAGCGGGTTAGGGTCTGGTGCGGGACACAGCGGGTTAGGGTCTGGTGCGGGACACAGCGGGTTAGGGTCTGGTGCGGGCCACAGCGGGTTAGGGTCTGGTGCGGGACACAGCGGGTTAGGTTCGGGACACAGCGGGTTAAGAGCGGGTGTGGGACACAGCGGGTTAGGGTCTGGTGCGGGACACAGCGGGTTAGGGTCTGGTGCGGGACACAGCGGGTTAGGGTCTGGAGCGGGACACAGCGGGTTAGGGTCTGGTGCGGGACACAGCGGGTTAGGGTCTGGTGCGGGCCACAGCGGGTTAGGGTCTGGTGCGGGCCACAGCGGGTTAGGGTCTGGTGCGGGCCACAGCGGGTTAGGGTCGGGACACAGCGGGTTAAGAGCTGGTGCGGGCCACAGCGGGTTAAGAGCTGGTGCGGGCCACAGCGGGTTAGGGTCTGGTGCGGGCCACAGCGGGTTAGGGTCTGGTGCGGGCCACAGCGGGTTAGGGTCTGGAGCGGGACACAGCGGGTTAGGGTCTGGAGCGGGACACAGCGGGTTAGGGTCTGGTGCGGGCCACACATTTCACTTCATCACATATAGTCTGGCGGCTGTGGATGGGTTATTAGCAATTGCGGGTGCGGGCCACAGCGGGTTAGGGTCGGGAGCGGGTCACAGCGGGATAGGGTCAGGTGAGTGTTAACAAAGTTGAGCCACACACAACTAGCACACACTTGCAGATACACACAAAACAGAGTCAAAATACAATGGAGGCGCAGAAAAGCGCCTGTCGGGATGCGCTCACAGTCGGGCATAAGAGTGAGTGATGGAAATAAATAAATGAGTTTTGAAAAGTAATTTAGGCCAATCATAACCTGCAGTCAAAAACACCTGAAAACACCTGTAGTGACAACCTGAGTGAAGGTAATGACAGAGAGTCAGCGATTGACAGAAAAGTCAACAACACACCAGGTAAGTATATGTATATATATATATATATATATATTAATATTTAAACCCACTAAAAAGTTGTAAATACAACTTTCGAATGAAAGGCACAGTAAAATCAGACACTGCTGATATAATACTCAAATGAAAAATTACAGTACAAAAGCGAACAGTTATTTACGCACATACAAATCCCTCCTCAAACAGCAGAACGAACCAATCACAGTCCTCCAGGCCAGGGAAACAGGAAACATTCCAAAACAAGCTATAAAACAAGGTGCGTCCCAAATGGCACCCTATTCCCTATATAGTGCACTACTATAGTAGCCTAGCTAAACCAGCCTGATTCCCTATATAGAGCGCTACTATAGTAGCCTAGCTAAACCAGCCTGGTTGGTTTAGCTAGGCTACTATAGTAGCGCTCTATATAGGGAATCAGGCTGGTTTAGCTAGGCTACTATAGTAGCGCTCTATATAGGGAATCAGGCTGGTTTAGCTAGGCTACTATAGTAGCGCTCTATATAGGGAATCAGGCTGGTTTAGCTAGGCTACTATAGTAGCGCTCTATATAGGGAATCAGGCTGGTTTAGCTAGGCTACTATAGTAGCGCACTACATAAGAAACAGTACATGTACTGTATGGTGGATTGTATTGACTGTAAATTACTAATCTGATTGTGTTTATAGACCTCTCAAATGGCACCCTATTCCCGATTTAGAGCCAGAGGGCTTTGGTCAAAAGTAGTGCACTATATAGGGAATAGGGTACCCTTTGGGGGGGACACTGTCTATATAGAATGTAGTGTACAGCACTGACTGTTGGACATTGATTTTCTGTTCTCTAGCTCTGAGACGAAAGGACGTTGTTTTTCTGTCCTCTAGCTCTGAGACGAAAGGACGTTGTTTTTCTGTTCTCTAGCTCTGAGACGAAAGGACGTTGTTTTTCTGTTCTCTAGCTCTGAGACGAAAGGACGTTGTTTTTCTGTTCTCTAGCTCTGAGACGAAAGGACGTTGTTTTTCTGTCCTCTAGCTCTGAGACGAAAGGACGTTGTTTTTCTGTCCTCTAGCTCTGAGACGAAAGGACGTTGTTTTTCTGTCCTCTAGCTCTGAGACGAAAGGACGTTGTTTTTCTGTCCTCTAGCTCTGAGACGAAAGGACGTTGTTTTTCTGTCCTCTAGCTCTGAGACGAAAGGACGTTGTTTTTCTGTTCTCTAGCTCTGAGACGAAAGGACGTTGTTTTTCTGTCCTCTAGCTCTGAGACGAAAGGACGTTGTTTTTCTGTCCTCTAGCTCTGAGACGAAAGGACGTTGTTTTTCTGTCCTCTAGCTCTGAGACGAAAGGACGTTGTTTTTCTGTCCTCTAGCTCTGAGACGAAAGGACGTTGTTTTTCTGTTCTCTAGCTCTGAGACGAAAGGACGTTGTTTTTCTGTTCTCTAGCTCTGAGACGAAAGGACGTTGTTTTTCTGTTCTCTAGCTCTGAGATGAAAGGACGCTGAGCTACAACAAAAACTTCTCACTATTCAAATTAACATACAGTACATGATGATTACTTGGGCTTTAATTTATTGGTCCACCAAGTGCAAAATCAACCCAAATGTACTAATTTGTTGGAGATGAAAAATACAGCCCATTTAAAGCTTGATGGCTCAAAGTGACGCTGAGCGGTGAGGAGGCAACGTTTAATACTGAACCCAAAACTCAGAGCTGTGAAATTACAACATGTGAGGAGCCAAATCTGGGTTGTTGAGGAAGTAGATAAAACGCACAGAACAAGACAGGATCAGCATTTCCCTTTTCAAACAGTCAGACATGGAGTCATTTATCAATTACAGCCTCTGTAGGTACTGCAGTCCATCTGCAACGGCAATGCGACATTCATACTGTGGCCCAAATCTTAGGGTCTGTTTGAATACTTTGAAAATGCATCCATCCTTCCTTTATTTATCTCTTGAAGTTAATCACTGATTTAACACAGAGTAGGGAGCCTGGTTAACCCTGGGCTTAGCTGTGATTTAACACAGAGTAGGGAGCTTGGTTAACCCTGGGCTTAGCTGTGATTTAACACAGAGTAGGGAGCTTGGTTAACCCTGGGCTTAGCTGTGATTTAACACAGAGTAGGGAGCTTGGTTAACCCTGGGCTTAGCTGTGATTTAACACAGAGAAGGGAGCTGGGTTAACCCTGGCCCTGGGCTTAGCTGTGATTTAACACAGAGTAGGGAGCTTGGTTAACCCTGACCCTGGGCTTAGCTGTGATTTAACACAGAGAAGAGAGCTGGGTTAACCCTGACCCTGGGCTTAGCTGTGATTTAACACAGAGTAGGGAGCTTGGTTAACCCTGACCCTGGGCTTAGTTGTGATTTAACACAGAGTAGGGAGCTTGGTTAACCCTGACCCTGGGCTTAGTTGTGATTTAACACAGAGTAGGGAGCTTGGTTAACCCTGGCCCTGGGCTTAGCTGTGATTTAACACAGAGTAGGGAGCTTGGTTAACCCTGGGCTTAGCTGTGATTTAACACAGAGAAGGGAGCTTGGTTAACCCTGGGCTTAGCTGTGATTTAACACAGAGTAGGGAGCTTGGTTAACCCTGGCCCTGGGCTTAGTTGTGATTTAACACAGAGAAGGGAGCTTGGTTAACCCTGGGCTTAAGTTGGATTCATACAAATCGTTCCTATGCAGATTGTGTTGCTAGACAGATGGAAGGTTCCTGTGGGCAGTCATACAGGATCAGAACAGCACTGTGTCATGGTACTGGGGGGTAGTTCAGTGTTTCATATAGCCTCTTTGGTATGTATGTATGTATATATATATATATATATATATATATACACACACACACACACACAACATCTAATATCAGACACCACCACAGTCCTCACCATAGTCCTCACCACAGTCCTCATTGGCATCACTATCCTGTTACTTTTCTATTCCTCCCTCCCTATATAAAAACGTTGATTGCCCGACTTCAGGGGAACTGGAAATCAAGTGATCGATTAGAGTAGCAGGAAGTAAAAGGGCTTTTTTTTTTATAGCCAAGGGCTTTTTCCTTCCTCTGTTAACCCTGCGGTGCTCAGGTCTCTATGTGGGAAAACTAGCAGAGTTGAGCTAGTGACCGTCCTCCTCCTGCCAGACCATACACACCCCAGCAGAAATGTAATCATGCTCCTGTTCTGATTCAATCAACCCCCCCCCCCCCCCCCCCCCCCCCACAAAACAAAAAAAAATGGTTAAGATAAAATGTTAGCAAACACAAGAGTCCTGATGGATAAACAGAGAGGGTCTGGGCTTGGCGGAGGAGAGAAGTCATGTACAGTCCATGTTAACCTAACCACGGGTTAAAGCTCCCCTTAGTCGCTGATCCTCTTTCTCCTGGTCCTTCAGCTCAAAACCACTTCATTCTGACCAGCTACCACAGTCAGTTCAGTTTAAACATCTCCTCTGAAGCTGTCCTGGTTGGTTTCCACCAGGAGAGGAGAGGACCGATCAAAGCTTCTGCCGTCGTGTGACCAGTGGGGGGCGGAGACCTCCTGGACTTGAAGTGAGTGTCAAGGTTCAAACGTTCCCGGGGACAAGGTCAGGGGGGAGGAGGGGGGGGGGGGGGGGTCAAACCCAAACCTAACCCCGATCAACCGCCCGGCCGAGATGCAGGCCACCGCTAACCGCCAGCTCTGTTCATTACCTCGCCGTGACGGAGGAGGCGGCCACTAGCTGGGTGAGGTAGTCTCTCAGCTCCTTGGCGGCCGTGAAGCGTCCGTAGCGTTTTTTAGGGTTGGTGCATTCGTCCAACAGAGCTTCTAGCTGGCCGTCTTTGGCTATGTGGGCGGGGGGGTCGTGGAGCAGGCCGCCGG
Organism: Salmo salar; assembly: GCF_965601325.2. Lineage (NCBI taxonomy): Eukaryota > Metazoa > Chordata > Actinopteri > Salmoniformes > Salmonidae > Salmo > Salmo salar. The sequence continues at coordinate 88,167,994 of NC_138309.1, read as the reverse complement.
TGGTCCCTCGCCACGTGGCGTAACGCGACAGCAGGTTCTGACACACGGCGTAGTAGTTGTGGTCCACGGTGACGCGGTTACACAGAGACTCCTTGGAGAAGGACAGGCAGGCCTCTTTGTCACAGTCCTCGAAGCGACTCTCGTACCAAACGTCATAGTTCTCTGGTTTATCTGGAGAGAGAGACAGACAGAGAGAGAGAGAGAAATGTGAGACAGGTAGACAGACAGACGGACAGGTGTCACCCATGGTCGTTCTCTGGAGGGAGAGAGGTGAGACACGGTCGTTCTCTGGAGGGAGAGAGGAAGAGAGGTGAGACACGGTCGTTCTCTGGAGGGAGAGAGGTGAGACACGGTCGTTCTCTGGAGGGAGAGAGGAAGAGAGGTGAGACATGGTCGTTCTCTGGAGGGAGAGAGGTGAGACACGGTCGTTCTCTGGAGGAAGAGAGGTGAGACACGGTCGTTCTCTGGAGGGAGAGAGGAAGAGAGGTGAGACACGGTCGTTCTCTGGAGGGAGAGAGGTGAGACACGGTCACTTTCCACCCAAGAGGCGGAAGGCCCGACAGGCAGAAACGCTGGATCGAGACGCAGCACATGCACAAAAATATTTCTAGCTTCAACTGACTGAATTTGATGGGGATTTTTTTTGGACAACTTAAGTATTAAAATGTACTGTTAGATTAATATACGACTACTATGAGTAGGTATTATCTTTAGAGTTACTGATCTAGTTCATGTGTTTTGAGTTTCCACTTACTCAGGTGGTGAATTAGCACCAAATACATTAGCCTATGATATTAGCGCACATAAAGATGCAGGCAAATGTATCTCAATTGAAAAAATAAATAAATAAATAAATAAACATTTAAAATATAATTTCCACAGTAATGACAAAATCACTGGATTATTACGTCTCCTGAGTGGTGCAGCGGTCTAAGACACTGCATCTTAGTGCTTGAGGCGTCACTACAGACACCCTGGTTCAAATCCAGGCTGTATCACAACCGGCCGTGACTGGGAGTCCCACAAGGCGGCCCAGTGTCTTCCGGGTCAATAGCGTATTCCGCTTTCTAATAAAGCTGTGAATGACTTTAAAAAAGATGAAAAGGCATAGAAGAAGAATGTTGGTAATGTTCGTGACACCAAATCACGGGCTGGAGCCCATAAACTGGAAAAACTTAGTGGCAACAGTGCCACCAGAGGGGAAATGTTTAGTCTCTAGTCCTGATACGGGAATGTCGTCCGAATAGAAAAGTTAAGATTGTAGAGGACCAAGATGAGAAGAATGTTGGCTCGGCCAAAACGCAGGCTACTGTGAAACCCGCTATTCAGGTAGGATGCTTTTGCATTTGTTTTCTTCCCCCCCTTCTCGTATTTATAATTATTTGTTTTATCATTATTGATATTTGTCTTTTTAATCGTTTGCTCCGTATGTAGTTTAAGAAAGGTTATAAGTAAACCTGTTGTAAAATCAATATCATTAGGCCAATTGCTGTCATTTGTTGGGCACTCGGTCATTTCTGCATTATAGCTGGTTCCAAACTTCTGTCAAGGTTTAAAAACCAGTTCAGAAGTGTTTTGTTTCATTCTGTTGAACCATTTTCTTCGGGCCAAATGAAGTTCCAACCGTAACGATGTGTTTGCCTTGATATAAAATAATTTTTGGTATTTTCCCTATAAACAATGGCTCGACTTACTTTTGATATTATTAACTTAATAAAAAGTTAATACATTTTTGTGAAGGTTTGGTGTGTTGTGGCTATTAATCTATTTTACTGCAGGCCTATGGTACGAAGGCAGCGCACCCCTGGCGTTCCAGCCAGCTCTGACAGTTGGACTTGAGGAAGAATGTTTCAGCTCTACCAGAGTTATTTCTAACAATATGATGCTTATTTATATATATATACGCAAAAATATTCTTATTGAAAACTAACGAATTAGCCACCTCCTGTATGAATTTGCCTCCTTCTGTACTGAAAATAAATTCCTTTCGGTGTCGGAGTATTGCCGCGGGCATATCTGTCTCTCTCTCTCTCTCACGCTCTCTCTCACGCTCTCTCTCACGCTCTCTCTAAGCCTAAGCTTCACACACACATATATATATATATATATATTTGTTGATATTAATATCATACAGTAGTCACCTAAGCCTATAGGCCTATGCATGCAATGTCCTGATACACTTAGTGCTCAAATCTCTGACAGCTGAACTGTGAGGTGGACAAATATCATTTTAGGAAAGTAAAAAAAAAATCTATAAAAACAACAGGCTATGAAGATTTGAATATTCTACACATTGAAACAGCAGGAATACTGTTTTTTTTGTAATTAGTTATAGGCTGTTTAAGGACTCGTAAATGTGACTCATTTTTCCAATATTCCTCGTTGCAGGGGGGGGGGTGGACGGTCTCAATGGGGTTACACACCCAATGAATACGTTTAACTGGGGTCATATCTCAAAATGTCAGATAAATTAAAATCATAATAATATGACTAGGAATTAAAAAAAAAAAAAAAAAAAAATGTGAAAGAGGGAGTGAGTCCATTACATTTCAACAGCAGTAAATGTATAATTAATATTCGTATCATTGTTTCAGATCAGATCCTCTTCCAATAAGCTGGAATTGATCTAGATTCTGGGAACAAATGGCCGTCTACCATGGGACAATCCTGGCAGCTTCAAGCAGGGCGTTTCAAAATGGCTGCTAGATGAGTCTATTTAAAAAAAAAAATAAAAAATACATTTTCAAAATTGGCATGATGTGTAGTAGGGAAAATAATCAACATGAAAAATCTTACACGACCAGGCCCTGAAGGAGATTACTGAGAGTGTCTGTGACATCAGAAGCAATTATAGAAATGTATTTGGGATAGATTACAACCAGTAAACAAACTCATTAAACATTTAATCTGGCAGAAATAGAACAACCACTTTCCTGTTTTATGGAACCAATCAACATTTGGACAGTTTCCCATCTCCATCATCGGTGCACGTTATATTTCACTCTCTATTCAGGGAGGTTTATAGAGGACAACACTCTCTGTTTAGGGAGGTTTATAGAGGACAATACTCTCTGTTCAGGGAGGTTTATAGAGGACAATACTCTCTGTTCAGGGAGGTTTATAGAGGACAATACTCTCTGTTCAGGGAGGTTTATAGAGGACAACACTCTGTTCAGGGAGGTTTATAGAGGACAACACTCTCTATTCAGGGAGGTTTATAGAGGACAACACTCTCTGTTTAGGGAGGTTTATAGAGGACAATACTCTCTGTTCAGGGAGGTTTATAGAGGACAACACTCTCTGTTTAGGGAGGTTTATAGAGGACAACACTCTCTGTTTAGGGAGGTTTATAGAGGACAATACTCTCTGTTCAGGGAGGTTTATAGAGGACAACACTCTCTATTCAGGGAGGTTTATAGAGGACAACACTCTCTATTCAGGGAGGTTTATAGAGGACAACACTCTCTATTCAGGGAGGTTTATAGAGGACAACACTCTATTTAGGGAGGTTTATAGAGGACAACACTCTCTGTTCAGGGAGGTTTATAGAGGACAACACTCTCTGTTTAGGGAGGTTTATAGAGGACAACACTCTCTATTCAGGGAGGTTTATAGAGGACAACACTCTATTTAGGGAGGTTTATAGAGGACAACACTCTATTTAGGGAGGTTTATAGAGGACAACACTCTCTGTTCAGGGAGGTTTATAGAGGACAACACTCTCTATTCAGGGAGGTTTATAGAGGACAACACTCTCTGTTCAGGGAGGTTTATAGAGGACAACACTCTCTATTCAGGGAGGTTTATAGAGGACAACACTCTATTTAGGGAGGTTTATAGAGGACAACACTCTCTGTTCAGGGAGGTTTATAGAGGAAAACACTCTCTGTTCAGGGAGGTTTATAGAGGACAACACTCTCTGTTTAGGGAGGTTTATAGAGGACAACACTCTCTATTCAGGGAGGTTTATAGAGGACAACACTCTCTGTTCAGGGAGGTTTATAGAGGACAACACTCTCTATTTAGGGAGGTTTATAGAGGACAATACTCTCTGTTCAGGGAGGTTTATAGAGTGGAAAACAGATCTCTCATGATAATGAAGCAGTTGGAGATCAGTTGGAGACCAATAGTTGGAGAGGAGGATGATTCCTGAGGATTCAATCATCATCATCAGGGGATCATCCGTTCTAAGGCAGTGGTTCTACGGCCCTGTCAGAACGACTCAGTCCCACCTGACGACACACGTTATGTTCTTCTATCCTTGTTGGGACCTCAAATGAACATTTCCATTCAGAATCCTATTTTCCTTAACCCTTAGCATAACCTTAACCCTAACTAACCGCTTACCCTAATTGTAACACTAAAACTAACCGTTAAGCTTAAAATAGCCTTTGTCCTCATGGGGGACTTAAGGTCCTTTAGGATAGAAAAACCAACACACACACACACACACACACACACACACACACACACACACACACACACACACACACACACACACACACACACACACACACACACACACACACACACACACACACACACACACACACACACACACACAGCCCCGCCAGCTAGCTAGGGTCCCATCTGTTGCAGATGGGCCCTTTCAGTTCAATCAGGGTTTTTGACAAAGACAGATTAAGAATGAGCCAGAAATACACATGCTCATGGTGAGGACAATTACATTTAAAAAGTTTCAGAAGAATCAAACATCATGGGCCAACTGACAGCATCGGGAGAAGGACACAACAATACATATATGAATGGTAACATACATTCTTTTGGAGAGATTGGAAACCCAAATTGGTCTACATGGACAAGTTCTGGCCTGGTTTAGATCTTATCTGTCGGAAAGATATCAGTTTGTCTCTGTGAATGGTTTGTCCTCTGACAAATCAATTGTAAATTTCGGTGTTCCTCAAGGTTCCGTTTTAGGACCACTATTGTTTTCACTATATATTCTACCTCTTGGTGATGTCATTCGAAAACATAATGTTAAATTTCACTGCTATGCGGACGACACACAGCTGTACATTTCAATGAAACATGGTGAAGCCCCAAAATTGCCCTCGCTAGAAGCATGTGTTTCAGACATAAAGAAGTGGATGGCTGCAAACTTTCTACTTTTAAACTCGGACAAAACAGAGATGCTTGTTCTAGGTCCCAAGAAACAAAGAGATCTTCTGTTGAATCTGACAATTAATCTGGATGGTTGTACAGTCGTCTCAAATACAACTGTGAAGGACCTCGGCGTTACTCTGGACCCTGATCTCTCTTTTGAAGAACATATCAAGACTGTTTCAAGGACAGCTTTTTTCCATCTACGTAACATTGCAAAAATCAGAAACTTTCTGTCCAAAAATGATGCACAAAAATTAATCCATGCTTTTGTTACTTCTAGGCTGGACTACTGCAATGCTCTACTTTCCGGCTACCCGGATAAAGCACTAAACAAACTTCAGTTAGTGCTAAATACGGCTGCTAGAATCCTGACTAGAACCAAAAAATGTGATCATACTACTCCAGTGCTAGCCTCCCTACACTGGCTTCCTGTTAAGGCAAGGGCTGATTTCAAGGTTTTACTGCTAACCTACAAAGCATTACATGGGCTTACTCCTACCCATCTTTCCGATTTGGTTCTGCCGTACATACCTACACGTACGCTACGGTCACAAGACGCAGGCCTCCTAATTGTCCCTAGAATTTCTAAGCAAACGGCTGGAGGTAGGGCTTTCTCCTATAGAGCTCCATATTTATGGAATGGTCTGTCTACCCATGTGAGAGACGCAGACTCAGTCTCAACCTTTAAGTCTTTACTGAAGACTTATCTCTTCAGTAGGTCCTATGATTAAGTATAGTCTGGCCCAGGAGTGTGAAGGTGAACGGAAAGGCTGGAGCAACGAACCGCCCTTGCTGTCTCTCCCTTGCCGGTTCCCCTCTCTCCACTGGGATTCTCTGCCTCTAACCCTATTACAGGGGCTGAGTCACTGGCTTACTGGTGTTCTTCCATGCCGTCCATGGGAGGGGTGCGTCACTTGAGTGGGTTGAGTCACTGACGTGGTCTTCCTGTCTGGGTTGGCGCCCCCCCCCCTTGGGTTGTGCCATGGCGGAGATTTTTATGGGCTATACTCGGCCTTGTCTTAGGACGGTAAGTTGGTGGTTGGAGACATCCCTCTAGTGGTGTGGGGGCTGTGCTTTGGCAAAGTGGGTGGGGTTATATCCTGCCTGTTTGGCCCTGTCCGGGGGTATCATCGGATGGGGCCACAGTGTCTTCTGATCCCTCCTGTCTCAGCCTCCAGTATTTATGCTGCAGTAGTTTGTGTCGGGGGGCTAGGGTCAGTCTGTTACATCTGGAGTATTTCTCTTGTCTTATCCGGTGTCCTGTATGAATTTAAATATGCTCTCTCTAATTCTCTCTTTCTCTCTTTCTGTCTTTCTCTCGGAGGACCTGAGCCCTAGGACCATGCCTCAGGACTACCTGGCATGATGACTCCTTGCTGTCCCCAGTCCACCTGGCCGTGCTGCTGCTCCAGTTTCAACTGTTCTGCCTGCGGCTATGGAACCCTGACCTGTTCACCGGACGTGCTTGTTGCACCCTCGACAACTACTATGATTATTATTATTTGACCATGCTGGTCATTTATGAACATTGTAACATCTTGACCATGTTCTGTTATAATATCCACCCGGCACAGCCAGAAGAGGACTGGCCACCCCTCATAGCCTGGTTCCTCTCTAGGTTTCTTCCTAGGTTTTTGGCCTTTCTAGGGAGTTTTTCCTAGGGAGTTTTTCCTAGCCACCGTGCTTCTTTCACATGCATTGCTTGCTGTTTGGGGTTTTAGGCTGGGTTTCTGTACAGCACTTTGAGATATCAGCTGATGTACGAAGGGCTATATAAATAAATTTGATTTGACATAGAGGTGCAGTGAAACATGTTGTTTTTACAGGGTCGGCCATAGTAGTACAGCTCTTATGGAGTACAAATTTACACAAGAAGCAACCTATTATCACACAGTCAAACTCTCATTTCATTTAGTAAGTTCACCATTCTGCAGTTCTCACGAAATAACTGTTCTTGTTCTGCAATTGGTTCTTTCTTTTATATTATAAACAGATGCAAAACATCTGCAACATCTTGCAAAACAGATGCTTTCTTAGCTTTTTGGTGAAAGCACATTTTGCAATATTCTAAGTACATAGCCCAGGCATCACGGGCTCGCTATTTAGACACCCGGCAAGTTTAGCACTCACCATAATCATATTTACTATTATAAAAGTTTGATTACCTTTTGTTGTCTTCGTCAGAATGCACACCCAGGACTGCTACTTCAATAACAAATGTTGGTTTGGTCCAAAATAATCCATCGTTATATCCGAATAGCGGCGTTTTGTTTGTGCGTTCCAGACACTATCCGAAATGGTAAAGAAGGGTCGTGCGCATGGCGCATGGCGCAATTCGTGACAATAAAATTCTAAATATTCCATTACCGTACTTCGAAGCATGTCAACCGCTGTTTAAAATCAATTTTTACGCCATTTTTCTCGTAGAAAAGCGATAATATTCCGACAGGGAATCTCCTTTTCGGCAAACAGAGGAAAAAATCACAAAGGCGGGGGCGGTCGGGTCACGCGCATAAGCCCAGAGTCCCTTGATCGGCCACTTGAGAAAGGCGATAATGTGTTTCAGCCTGGGGCTGGAATGACGACATTCTGTTTTTTCCCGGGCTCTGAGAGCCTATGGAAGACGTGGGAAGTGTCACGTTAGAGCAGAGATCCTTAGTAAAAGATAGAGATGGAAAAGAAGTTCAAGAAATGGTCAGACAGGCCACTTCCTGTAAAGGAATCTCTCAGGTTTTGACCTGCCATTTGAGTTCTGTTATACTCACAGACACCATTCAAACAGTTTTAGAAACTTTAGGGTGTTTTCTATCCATATGTAATAAGTATATGCATATTCTAGTTACTGGGTAGGAGTGGTAACCAGATTAAATCGGGTATGTTTTTTATCCAGCCTTGTCAATACTGCCCCCTAGCCATAACAGGTTAACTGACTTGCTCAAGGGCACAGACAGATTATTTTGACCTTGTCGGCTTGGGTCAACGAGCCCAGCGGCCTTTCGGTTACTGGCTCAACGCTCAAACCACTAGACAATATATATATATATTTTTTTTTTATGAAGCCCGATGACTGAGGTGGTGTACTCCTCAATGCCATTGGATGAAAACATGGAACGTCTAGTCTGTGCTAAAAAAAAAAAGAAAACAGTTCTGTAGCGTAGCATCCGCGTCAACTGACCACTTCCGTATTGAGCTGGTACTTCCTGCTTTGGCGAGAGAGAGCTTTGTATGCATCTCTGTGTGTGGAGTAAAGATGGTCTAGAGATTTTTTCCCCCTCTTGTTGCATGCTTTTTTTTTTAATGAGGAATCATTTGGTTTCCTGGATCTTCTCACAGCATTATTAGGCTGCGTTGAGACACATTTATCAACGAGCCGAGTCGAGCTCAGTTAAACCCTACCATTGTGTCGCTGAGTTGTCATAATGCTTCAACATATGTACATTACACCATGGCGTGTTGGAAGAAACAATGTAAGTAACCTCATTTATGTCCCTCTAACTGCCCTGAATGCCTCTGCTGATTCCACAGCTATTGTATACTGTAATTATGTGCCTATGAACCAGAGTTATACTGTTACAACTGAGACGGTGTGCCCTAGGAGGAAGTCCACTGTGTGCAGCTCAACCTGCACTATCAACTCAAACATAAATAACATGAGCATGTCTACTTCTGCTAAGCTTCTCAGTAAAACAATGAAAACAAGCAAGCATCTCAGAACAGTGCTAGAAATATCCCACGTTAACATATGTAATTTAAGAAACAAGGTTCATGAAAATCAATCATTTGCTAGTAACAGATGACATTCATAATCTGACAATCTCTGAAATTATTTTTTTTTAGATAATACCTATGGTTATAACATTGACAGAAAAGCCAAAAGGTGGAGGTGCTGCTGTTTATATTCAGAACCACATTCCGGTGAAGAGGATCTCATGTTAAATACTGTTGAGGTAATATGGCTACAGGTTCATCTGCTTCACCTAAAGACCATTCTGGTGGGAAGCTGCTATAGACCACCAAGTGCTAACAGTCAGTATCTGGATAACGTGTGAAATGTTTTATCATGTACAGTGCATTCGGAAAGTATTCAGATTCCTTGACTTTTCCCACATTGTTAGGTTACAGCCTTATTTTAAAATTGATTAAATTGTCCCCCCCCCCCCCCGTTAATCTACCCCATAATGACAAAGCAAAAACAGGTTTTTAGAAATGTTTGCAAATTTATAGACAATTTAAAAACTGAAATATCACATAAATATTCAGACCATTTACTCAGTAATTTGTTGAAGCACCTTTGGCAGCGATTACAGCCTCGAGTCTTCTTGGGTATGACGCTACAAGCTTGGCACACCTGTATTTAGGGAATTTCTCCCATTCTTCTCTGCAGATCCTCTCAAGCTCTGTCAGGTTGGATGGAGAGCGTTGCGGCACAGCAATTTTCAGGTCTCTCCAATCGGGTTCAAGTCTTGGCTCTGGCTGGGCCACTCAAGGACATTCAGAGATTTGTCCCGAAGCCACTCCTGCGTTGTCTTGGCTGTGTGCTTAGGGTCATTGTCCTGTTGGAAGGTGAACCTTCGCCCCAGTCTGAGGTCCTGAGCGCTCTGGAGCAGGTTTTTATCAAGGATCTCTCTGTACTTTGCTCCGTTCATCTTTCCCCTCGATCCTGACTATTCTCCCAGTCCCTGCCACTGAAAAACATCCCCACAGCATGACGCTGCCATCACCATGCTTCACCGTAGGGACGGTGCCAGGTTTCCTCCAGACATGACGCTTGACATTCAGGCCAAAGAGTTACATTTTGTCAAACTCCAAGCGGAATTGGAGGTGTACCTGTGGATGTGGATTTCTTTTGATTTTCCCATGATGTCAAGCAAAGAGGCACTGAGTTTGAAGGTAGGCCTTGAAATACATCCACAGGTACACCTCCTATTGACTCAAATGATGTCAATTAGCCTATCAGAAGCTTCTAAAGCCATGACATCATTTTCTGGACTTTTCCAAGCTGTTTAAAGGCACAGTCAACTTAGTGTATGTACACTTCTGACCCACTGGAATTGTGATACAGTGAATTATAAGTGAAATAATCTATGCACAAAGTAGATGATTTAACCGACTTGCCAAAACTATAGTTTGTTAACAAGAAATGTGTGGAGTGGTTGAAAAAACTAGTTTTAATGACTCCAACCTAAGTGGAATGTAAACTTCCAACTTCAACTGTACGTGGATTTTGGTAGATATATGATAGTAACGTGTTGTGAAGAGTGTTATGAAATGTAATGTCATGTAATATTTAAAATTTTATAAAACTGTTAATGTTGCTGGATCCACTATTCATGTTTCAAGCATGGTGGTGGCTGCATCATGTTATGGGTATGCTTGTCATCTACAAGGACTAAGGAGCTTTTTAGGATAAAAAAATAAACTGAACAGTTAAGCACAGGCAAAATCCTAGAGGAAAACCTGGTTCAGTTTGCTTTCCAACAGACACTGGGAGACCAATGCACCTTTCAGTAGGACAATAACCTAAAACACCAAAGGCCACATCTACACTGGAGTTGCTTACCAAGTCGGCGTTGAATGTTCCTGAGTGGTCAAGTTACAGTTCTGACTTAAGTTGGTTTGAAAATCTATGGCAAGACTTGAAAATGGCCGTCTAGCAATAATCAACAACCAACAGCTTGAAGAATAAAAAAATAATAAAAATAATATATTGTACAATCCAGGCGTGCAGAGCTCTTAGACTTAGCCAGCAAATTGTAATCACTACCAAAGGTGACTCTAACATGTACTGACTCAGGGGTGTGAATACTTATGTAAATTAGATATGTTCTTTACTGTCATTATGAGGTATTGTGTGTAGATGGATGAGAAAATAAATACATTTAATCTGTTTTGAGTTCTAGCACTGTGCGTGGGGTGTATAACAAGGTCAAGCACAGGGAAAAAGAAAGTACTTTGTTGCTTCTTTCTCTGAAACTCCCAAAAAAAAGGCTGTCATTGTAAAATAAGAATTTGTTCTTAAGTGACTTGCCTAGTTAAATAAAAGGTAAAATATTTTTTTAATTTTTTTTAATGTAAAAGTGTTACAATCACCTTCCTTTCCAACCAGAGGCTGGAAACAAAGCAGATTATTTCCAATTCAAATTCCTCCTGGATCTCTGGTTGACAGTGTGGTTAGAGACGTTTTTTTCCTCCTACCCTGATATCAGGCACCTCCACGTAAAGATGGTTTGATATTCTCCTCACACCACTTTCCCTCTCGTTTCAAATCACCCTGAGGACGCCATCGGGTCAAATACACAGAATACTTATGCAGTTACATTTTTTTTTACCAGACCAGCTTCGAGAAAAAAAACAAAAAAACGGTAGTGTTGTGTGCTTTTGTTTTCCAAAAAGCCAACGGGACAAATGTCTCCTATTGTTATGCTAAACCTATGCTAAATAATAAAATGACAATATCCACCTAACCATGTACACTATAATCAGCATTATTACTATTAGCTAGACTGAACCTACTACATGTAGATGGTGTGATTGTGGCAGGAAACCAGATACCTGCTGAAGCCTTTTGCATGATGGAGTTTGAAGTCAAATTAGTCTGTATTTACATAGACACGATTTTACCTCAGGTTTAAGTGTCTTTCAGTCTCAGCTCTGGTTGTTCTTAAATGGAGTGTGTGTATATTTATAATATATATATATATTTACACATGTTAAGTTTGCTGAAAATAAACACAGTTGACAGTGAGAGGGTGTTTTTTTGTTTTGTTTACTGAGTTTATATCTATCTATCTATCTATCTCTATATATCTATATATATATAAACTCAGTAAACAAAACAAAAAAACACCCTCTCACTGTCAACTGCGTTTATTTTCAGCAAACTTAACATGTGTAAATATTTGTATGAACATAACAAGATTCAACAACTGAGACATAAACTGAACAAGTTCCACAGACAGAGATAAGTTCCACAGATAAGGTAGGGGTGGTTTACAGAAGATAGCAAGCACAATTTTGGTAAAGGACCAAGTCCATATTATGGCAAGAACAGTTAAAAGAAGCAGAGAAGCGACAGTCCGACAATCATTACTTTAAGACATGAAGGTCAGTCAATCCGGAACATTTCAAGAACTTTGAAAGTTTCTTCAAGTGCAGTCACGAAAACCATCAAGAGCTATAATGAAACTGGCTCTCATTAGGGCCGCCACAGGAAAGGAAAACTCAGAATGACCTCTGCTGCAGAGGATACGTTCATTAGAGTTAACTGCACCTCAGATTGCAGCCCAAATAAATGCTTCACAGAGTTCAAGTTACAGACACATCTCAACATCAACTGTTCAGAGGAGACTGTGTGAATCAGGCCTTCATGGTCGAATTTCTGCAAAGAAACCACTACTAAAGGACACCAATAAGAAGAGACTTGCTTGGGCCAAGAAACACGAGCAATGGACATTAGACTGGTGGAAATCTGTCCTTTGGTCTGATGAGTCCAAATTTGAGATTTTTGGTTCCAACAGCCTTGTCTTTACGAGACACAGAATAGGTGAACAGATGATCTCCGCATGTGTGGTTCCCACCATGAAGCATGGAGGAGGAGGTGTGGGGGTGCTTTGCTGGTGACACTGTCTGTGATTTATTTAGAATTCAAGGCACACTTAACCAACATGGCTACCACAGCATTCTGCAGCGATACACCATCCCATCTGGTTTGAGCTTAGTGGGACTATCATTTGTTTTTCAACAGGACAATGAACCAACACACCTCCAGGCTGTGTAAGGGCTATTTGACCAAGAAGGAGAGTGATGAAGTGCTGCATCAGATGACCTGGCCTCCACAATCACCCGACCTCAACCCAATGGGGGTGGTTTGGGATGAGTTGGACCGCAGAGTAAAGGAAAAGCAGCCAACAAGTGCTCAGCATATGTGGGAACTCCTTCAAGAATGTTGGAAAACCATTCCAGGTGAAGCTGGTTGAGAGAATTCAAACGCATGTGCAAAGCTTACATAAAGGCAAAATACCATGGCATTTGGCATCATGCGGCAGGGACTGGAAGACTAATGATTATCGAGTCAACGATGAACGGAGAAAAATACAGAGAGATCCATGATGAAAACCTGCTACAGAGCACTCTGGACCTCAGACTGGGGCGAGGGTTCACCTTCCAATAGGAAAAAAAGACCCTAAGCACACAGCCATGATAACGCAGTAGTGGCTTCGGGACAAGTCTCTGAATGTCCTTGAGTGGCCCAGCCAGAGCCCAGACTCCGCAGAGAAGAATGGTAGAAACTCGTACCCAAGAAGCACCTTTCGCAGCTGTAATCGCTGCGAAAGGTGCTTTAATAAAGTACTGAGTAAATGGTCTGAATACTTATGTAAATATAATATTTTTTTTCCCCCCTTGTTTTTTGAAAATGTTAAAAAAGCAAAAATGTAAAAAAAATATAAAACTGTTTTTGCTTTGTCATTATGGGGTATGGTGTGTCGATTGATGAGGTGAAAAAAAAAAACGATTTAATCATTTTTAGAATGAGGCTGTAATGTAACAAAATGTGGACAAAGTCAAGGGGTCTTCCTGGGTCTGACTACTTACAGAATGCACTGTATAAGCTACATTGTGCGCACACACACACACACACACGGTGAGTGTCCATCTGCTCTTTTGTGGTGACAGACCTTGTACTTTGGCCAGCATTTTATCTCAGTGTGTGTTTGTCACGATCCATCCCCATCTCTCTCTTTCCCGCGCACACACACACACACACACACACACACACACACACACACACACACACACACACACACATCTGTCACAAGGCACAGTGGTGGTACCAGTCCCCCACAGACAGTGGTTTTATCATTTTAATAGGATTTCTACAGGGGGACACATTTAAAGCTCTTTTCCCACCCTCTGCTGCAGTGCTGGGGAGGTATGTGTGTGTGTGTGTGTGTGTGTGTGTGTGTGTGTAGACAGGGCGTTAGAGGGTAAACTAGTGGCATGGCTTCTGCATGGACAAGATATGAAAGTTTGTTCCACTTTTGATTCATCTATTGCCGTTATCACTTTTTGAAGGACAGACCTGGGGCAAAAGTTAGTTAGCAGGTCAACTCAATCTAGTTACATCTGTGCATCGCTTCCGTTGTAACGGGACATGTTGGACATGAAGCCCAAGCACAACCTTTCCATAGGTACCCTAATCTCTCGTGGATACTATTACCTTTATACATCTGTCACGACTGACTGGGGAATACGTGAGATAACACACAGCGTTAGTTCAGGTGGGGGAGGGGGGGATTTGGAAGGGGGGGGCATTCAATGGTTATTAGGACGTTTCACAAAGCATCGCTTCCACTTAGAGAGGGGGGAGGGGAGAGAGACTTTTCCTTTTTTGAGAGGGTGGAGACTCCATTTAGACTACCACGTACGGTCTAGTATCTGACCCAATTCACGATTTGAGTTGTGGGTTAAAACAGAGATGATAAATCACCCTGATCCTCTCCCAGCACAAACCTAGACCAGAGACACTACTGAGTACCAGAGGATAGGTTGAGGATAGGTGGAGGATAGGTGGAGGATAGGTGGAGGATAGGTGACTGAGTACCAGAGGATAGGTAGAGGATAGGTGGAGGATAGGTGGAGGATAGGTGGAGGATAGGTGGAGGATAGGTGACTGAGTACCAGAGGATAGGTAGAGGATAGGTGGAGGATAGGTGGAGGATAGGTGGAGGATAGGTGGAGGATAGGTGGAGGATAGGTGGAGGATAGGTGACTGAGTACCAGAGGATAGGTAGAGGATAGGTGGAGGATAGGTGGAGGATAGGTGGAGGATAGGTGGAGGATAGGTGGAGGATAGGTGGAGGATAGGTGACTGAGTACCAGAGGATAGGTGGAGGATAGGTGGAGGATAGGTAGAGGATAGGTGGAGGATAGGTAGAGGATAGGTGGAGGATAGGTGGAGGATAGGTGGAGGATAGGTGGAGGATAGGTGGAGGATAGGTGACTGAGTACCAGAGGATAGGTAGAGGATAGGTGGAGGATAGGTAGAGGATAGGTGGAGGATAGGTGACTGAGTACCAGAGGATAGGTAGAGGATAGGTGGAGGATAGGTAGAGGATAGGTGGAGGATAGGTGACTGAGTACCAGAGGATAGGTGGAGGATAGGTGGAGGATAGGTGGAGGATAGGTGGAGGATAGGTAGAGGATTGGTAGAGGAAAGGTAGAGGATTGGTGGAGGATAGGTGACTGAGTACCAGAGGATAGGTGGAGGATAGGTGGAGGATAGGTGGAGGATAGGTAGAGGATAGGTAGAGGATAGGTGGAGGATAGGTGGAGGATAGGTGGAGGATAGGTGGAGGATAGGTGGAGGATAGGTAGAGGATAGGTAGAGGATAGGTAGAGGATAGGTGGAGGATAGGTGGAGGATAGGTGGAGGATAGGTGGAGGATAGGTAGAGGATAGGTAGAGGATAGATGGAGGATAGGTGGTATAGTGAAGTAGTGCAGGGTGGTAGTGTGGTAGTATAGTGTGGTAGTGTGGATTACATTGCTGATTACATGCTTTTTTTTCATTAATAAGGCTATTTTATCATGAACAATATGATCTATCCACTAGAAATTCGTGGACAATAAGGACACATATGTAAAAAAAAAAGGATACATTTTTTCCAGTATAAAATCAGTCACCAAAATTGCCAAACATTCCAGTAACTTTGGTAAATTGCTGGTAGCTTTGCAACCTTAACCCATGACCCCCTTCCCAGCGGTGTGAAAACAACAACTCACTTTGTTTGATCAGTCTCTTGTCGGCCACAAGGACGTTCTCACCGTCCACCACGATGACCTTGCCGTCCCGCGGCCCCACGGCAAAGTTATCAAAGCTCACGTCCAGCAGGTAGAGGGCGAACTCAAAGTCGTTGTTGGTGAGCTGCTCAGCGATGTCCATCAGCTGTCGGGCCAGGTCAACCCTCTTGTCCCACGGAGCGTTGTAGAAAGACCACAGCTCCTCGCCGACGTAGTTCACCGCCACCACACGACCACACGCTCCCAGGTACTTGGCGAACGGCCAGCCCTCGTCTGAAGGGAAACTCTGTAGGGGAGAAAGGAGGGATGTTGGTTATTAGGAGAAAGAGGTATGGAGGAAAGAAGGGTTGTGGAACCCTCGTCTAACGGAAAGCTCTGAAGGAAGAAGTCCTGTTTTCATTTAGAACAGGAAAAACAACACCATATGAAGCGATATGGGGGAACACACACACACATAGGAGGGATGAAGATAATTTGATTAGAGAGGAGGAAGGAAGAGGAGATTAATACACAGTGATAATGTAGAAGTCTGTGCCTGATATTGGCAAAGTCGGTGGGATATTAACACAGAAAAACACAAACAAGTCCCCAAAATATATTGGAAAAAATGAAATGTGGATGTAGACGATGCCTGGCTTGTGTGGAGCCCTCAGCTATACTAAAACAGTCCATTAGAATTACAAATACAGTAACACCAATGGCTGTGGATGTTAATGCCGATTATTCATTGAATCAGGTGGCTCATTCATTACAAAACCCACTGCATTAATGATTTTTTTCCATTGGCAAGATTAGGAAAGTTTAGGCATGACATGCTAGCAACAAAACACTGACACTACACATCCAATTATATCTGACCAAATTATGAAAGACAAGCATTGTAATTTTTAATTCCGTAAAGTGAGTGTGGAAGAGGTGAAAGAATTGTTGTTGTCTATCAACAATGGCAAGCCACCAGGGTCTGACAACTTGGATGGACAATAAATGAAGATAACAGCGGACGATATTGCTACTCCTATTTGCAACATCTTCAATTTAAGCCTACTAGAAAGTGTGTCCTCAGGCCTGGAGGGAAGCAAAAGTTATTCCCATACCTAAAAAAAGTAAAGCCCTCTTTTACTGGCTCAAATAGCCGACCAGTCAGCCTGTTATCAACCTTACTAAACTTTTGAAAAAAATTGTGTTTGACCAGATACAATGCTATTTTACAGTAAACCAATAGACAACAGACTTTCAGCACACTTATAGGGAAGGACATTCAACAAGCACAGCACTTACACAAATGACTCATGATTGGCTGAAAGAAATTAGCAAAACAGCCTCCACAATATTTTTAATCAGACTTCAGTGCGGCTTTTGACATTATCGATCACAGTCTGCTGCTGGAAAAACGCATGTGTTATGGCTTTACACCCCCTGCTATAATGTGGATAAAGAGTTACCTGTTTAACAGAACACAGAGGGTGTTCTTTAATGGAAGCCTCTCCAACATAATCCAGGTAGAATCAGGAATTCCTCAGGGCAGCTGTCTAGGCCCCTTACTTTTTTCAATCTTAACTAATGACATGCACTTTGAGTAAAGCCAGAGTGTCTATGTATGCAGATGACTCAAGACTATACACGTCAGCTACTACAGCGACTGAAATGACTGCAACACTTAACAAAGAGTTGCAGTTAGTTTCAGAGTGGGTGGCAAAGAATAAGTTAGTCCTAAATATTTCAAAAACTAAAAGCATTGCATTTGGGACAGATCATTCACTAAACCTTAAACCTCAACTAAAACGTTTAATAAATAATGTGGAAATTGAACAAGTTGAGGTGACTAAACTGCTTGGAGTAACCCTGGATTGTAAACTGTCCTGGTCAAAACATATTGATACAACAGTAGCTAAGATGGGAAGAATTCTGAACATAACAAAGCGATGCTCTACCTTCTTAACAACACTATCAACAAGGCAGGTCCTACAGGCCCTAGTTTCTACCTTCTTAACAGCACTGTCAACAAGGCAGGTCCTACAGGCCCTAGTTTCTACCTTCTTAACAGCACTATCAACAAGGCAGGTCCTACAGGCCCTAGTTTTGTTGCACCTGGACCACTGTTCACTCCTGTGATCAGGCACCACAAAAATTGCAGTTAGCTCAGAACAGGGCAGTACGGCTGGCCCTTACATGTACACAGAGAACTAACATTAATAATATGCATGTAAATCTCTCATGGCTCAAAGTGGAGGAGGGATTGACTTCATCACTACTTGTTTTTGTAAGAAGTGTTGACATGTTGAATAAACCAAGCTGTCCATTTAAACCAGTAGCACACAGCTCAGACACCCAAGAGTAGCTGCTGCCTTGGCAGGAACTAATGGGGATCCATAATAAACCCCAGGAAGAGTAGCTGCAGCCTTGGCAGGAACTAATGGGGATCCATAATAAACCCCAGGAAGAGTAGCTGCTACCTTGACAGGAACTAATGGGGATCCATAATAAACCCCAGGAAGAGTAGCTGCTGCCTTGGCAGGAACTAATGGGGATCCATAATAAACCCCAGGAAGAGTAGCTGCTGCCTTGGCAACAGGAACTAATGGGGATCCATAATAAACCCCAGGAAGAGTAGCTGCTGCCTTGGCAACAGGAACTAATGGGGATCCATAATAAACCCCAGGAAGAGTAGCTGCTGCCTTGGCAACAGGAACTAATGGGGATCCATAATAAACCCCAGGAAGAGTAGCTGCTGCCTTGGCAACAGGAACTAATGGGGATCCATAATAAACCCCAGGAAGAGTATCTGCTGCCTTGGCAGGAACTAATGGGGATCCATAATAAACCCCAGGAAGAGTAGCTGCTGCCTTGGCAGGAACTAATGGGGATCCATAATACACCCCAGGAAGAGTATCTGCTGCCTTGGCAGGAACTAATGGGGATCCATAATAAACCCCAGGAAGAGTAGCCGCTGCCTTGGCAGGAACTAATGGGGATCCATAATAAACCCCAGGAAGAGTATCTGCTGCCTTGGCAGGAACTAATGGGGATCCATAATAAACCCCAGGAAGAGTAGCTGCTGCCTTGGCAGGAACTAATGGGGATCCATAATAAACCCCAGGAAGAGTATCTGCTGCCTTGGCAGGAACTAATGGGGATCCATAATAAATACAAATTCAAATGGAGAGTGTAAATGACAGAGTAAGGGTTGTGTTGGTATTACAGATTGGCTTTAATAAAAACACAGATACAGCAGACAGTTGATGGTTTGAGTTGTTACTGAGCTAGTAAACGTTGGTTAAACAATTAGTTGTTCTGTGATACTAGTTAAAATAGCTAGTTAGCCTAGCATCGGTACCAGGGCTGGTAAATTCGACATTTTGTGTTGTCACTATGAACTGCATTGTCAGGGAAATGTTTCTTCAAATTTGATTTTGAGCCCCCAGTCCTTGTTATGTGTGTATTTGGAAGGAAGCAGCTTCAATATTGCAGTAAGGCAAACACACACACACACACACCTGAAATGAGGAGTGTGTGCTACAGCTGCAGATGGCTAACTGGGCAGCCCTCTGAGGAACTGGATTGGCTACGTCTCATTACATTATCTCTCGCTCTCTCTTTTGCTCAATCGCTCTCCCTCCCTTTCTCCCTCCATTCCTCCCTCTCCAGGACAGTTACCTAGTCAAGACAATTACAGATGTGAGAAGGAATAAATTAGGGGAAAATGGAAAAACTAAAAACCAACCCATTTACTGGAGCCCACCTGAGTACTGTCTGCTAGCCATGCTGCCAGTCTGCTAGCCATGCTGCCACTCTGCTAGCCATGCTGCCAGTCTGCTAGCCATGCTGCCAGTCTGCTAGCCATGCTGCCAGTCTGCTAGCCATGCTGCCAGTCTGCTTTATTCAATCAGTGCGTGTGTGTGTGTGAATGCGTGTGTGTATTCAGTGTCAGTCCAAGTAGTGGTACACGCTAAACAAATTATTAGTCAGCTAACTAGGTCTGTGAATGGAATACATTAAGTTATATCAAGTGTGTAATATGATAACCTAGCCTAGTTTAGCATGTCATATGATAACCTAGTTTAGCCTGTAGAATGTCATATGATAACCTAGCCTAGTTTAGCATGTCATATGATAACCTAGCCTAGTTTAGCCTGTAAAATGCCATATGATAACCTAGCCTAGTTTAGCCTGTAAAATGCCATATGATAACCTAGCCTAGTTTAGCCTGTAGAATGTAATATGATAACCTAGCCTAGTTTAGCCTGTAGAATGTCATATGATAACCTAGCCTAGCCTGTAGAATGCCATATGATAACCTAGCCTAGTTTAGCATGTCATATGATAACCTAGCCTAGTTTAGCCTGTAAAATGTAATATTTGTATTTGTATTTATTAAGGATTCCCAAAGCAGCAGCAGCTACTCTTCCTGGGGTCCAGCAAAATTAAGGCAGTTTATAAAGTTTTAAAAATATTACAATACAGTCACAGATTTCACAACACACTGTGTGCCCTCAGGCCCCTACTCCACCACTACCACATAGCTACAGTACTAAAACCATGTGTGTGTATAGTGCGTATGTTATCGTGTGTGTGTGTGTGTGTGTGTGTGTGTGTGTGTGTGTGTGTGTGTGTGTGTGTGTGCCTGTGCCAATGTTTGTGTTGCTTCACAGTCCCCGCTGTTCCATAAGGTGTATTTTTATCTGGTTTTGTAAATCTGATTCTACTGCTGCATCAGTTACCTGATGTGGAATAGAGTTCCATGTAGTCATGGCTCTATGTAGTACTGTGCTCCTCCCATAGACTGTTCTGGACTTGGGGACTGTGAAGAGACCTCTGGTGGCATGTCTTGTGGGGTATGGATGGGTGTCTGAGCTGTGTGCCAGTAGTTTAAACAGACAGCTCGGTGCATTCAACATGTCAATACCTCTCATAAATACAAGTAGTGATGAAGTCAATCTCTCCTCTACCATCAGACAAACTGGATCACCAGACAGACGGACAGACTTCTCTAGAAGTAGCCTTCTCTGTGTGATCCATCTGCAGCAGCTCTGCAGGGGGGGGGGGGGGTTTCAGTACAGTTAGGTTCAAATAGTCTACAACAGCATCCTGTCCTCTAGATAAAGACATGCAGGCACACAGCTTCACCCTTTCTATTGGAAACATAAAGCCCCATGTTGGCCGGTCTGTCCATGGCAACGAAAGGGGAAGAGACGAGGAGACAAGGAATCCGTTCAGGATTGTTGGGACGCAGCCAGGGAACTACATGACGGTTTATCATAAAGCTGGATTGGAGAGTTAGCAGGCTAATTTACTTTTAAGTATTGATGATTTTATATATTCTGTTTCATATAGAAAGATAATTTACAAGCTGGATACGTTTGAACATCAACCATTTACTGTTGTTGTCATGGAGTCAGATCTTTAGCTACATTACCGTTGTTGCCATGGAGTCAGATCTTTAGCTACATTACCGTTGTTGCCATGGAGTCAGATCTTTAGCTACATTACCGTTGTTGCCATGGAGTCAGATCTTTAGCTACATTACTGTTGTTGCCATGGAGTCAGATCTTTAGCTACATTACTGTTGTTGCCATGGAGTCAGATCTTTAGCTACATTACTGTTGTTGTCATGGAGTCAGATCTTTAGCTACATTACCGTTGTTGTCATGGAGTCAGATCTTTAGCTACATTACCGTTGTTGTCATGGAGTCAGATCTTTAGCTACATTACCGTTGTTGCCATGGAGTCAGATCTTTAGCTACATTACCGTTGTTGCCATGGAGTCAGATCTTTAGCTACATTACCGTTGTTGCCATGGAGTCAGATCTTTATCTAGATTACTGTTAGCTCACTAACTCTGAATATAAGCCTGTTGTGTAGAACACCGCCAGAGTAGAAAGACAAAGGGGGAGACAGACAGACAGACAGACAGACAGACAGACAGACAGACAGACAGACAGACAGACAGACAGACAGACAGACAGACAGACACACAGAGAGACAGAGAGAGAGAGAGAGAGAGAAAGAGAGACACACAGAGACAGAGAGAGAGAGACAGAGAGAGAGAGAGAGAGAGAGACACAGAGAGAGAGAGAGAGACACAGAGAGAGAGAGACACAGAGAGAGAGAGAGAGAGAGACACAGAGAGAGAGAGAGACACACACAGAGAGAGAGAGACACACACAGAGAGAGAGAGACACACACAGAGAGACACAGACAGACACAGAGAGACACAGACAGACAGAAGAGAGGGATGCCCCAGGGCTGCTCTCTGATGGCGTCAGCAGTGGTCATAAAGACTAAGGACTTCATGCTGCCTCAATGGCCCTCGTCTTTGGCCCTTAATACTCATTCACCTCAAATCACTCACAAGGTCGTAGCATTTAACTGGTAGAAAACACAACACTCAGCTGGTATTGAGCGCTGCGGGACTGTCAAGAGATTCCTCAAGAAAGAACCATGACCAGTAGATATTATCTAGTCTTTAACAAGGGAAGTGGACAACCAAAAACCCTCAGTGGTCATTGTGATAAATGCCCTGTGTGTCCAACCAATCATTTTCCCCAGAGTGCTCCATAAGCGGTAACTGTGCTGAAGTCATTAGCCTCCACAATGAGGAAAGAGACGGACAGAGAGAGAGAGCAGTGATAAGAGCGAGAGTAGAGTAGGGAGAGAAGAGTAGAGAGTAGAGTAGGGAGAGAAGAGTAGAGAGGAGAGCAGGGAGAGAAGAGTAGAGGAGAGCAGAGTAGAGAGGAGAGCAGAGAGGAGAGCAGAGAGAGAAGAGAGAAGAACAGGGAGAGAAGAGTAGGGAGAGAAGAGTAGAGAGGAGAGCAGGGAGAGAAGAGTAGAGGAGAGCAGAGTAGAGAGGAGAGCAGAGAGGAGAGCAGAGAGAGAAGAGAGAAGAACAGGGAGAGAAGAGTAGGGAGAGAAGAGCAGGGAGAGAAGAACAGGGAGAGAAGAACAGAGAGAGAAGAGCAGAGAGAGAAGAGCAGAGAGAGAAGAGTAGAGAGGAGAGTAGAGAGAAGAGCGAGCGAAGGGTGGAAGGCATTGGGAGGAGCATAATATGAAATCCACTAAACTTTATCTAACTCAAAATAGACTGAAGAGAGAGCGAGTCCTGGTTGGGAGCCCGGGACACACACGGCTCAATGTTGTTCTGATGCTTCTCTCCTCTTCACTGCCCGTGAAATGTGTTAGGGAGGGGTGTAAAGCATGCATAGGGACTGACTATCTCTCCCATATCTCCTAGAAGTCGTGGTTTATGGCTTTCAGATTCAGAAATGCTGAAAAGCCAGAAATCGCCAATGACATGTAACAAAGCAGGTTTGAGTGCCGTGTTGGCTTACAGAATTCCCTGCTCCAGTCAATCGATAGAGAGCCTTCCTCTCTGCTATAGAGATGTATGATATACAGCGCAGTTTTCACAGAGACCTCTGGAGCCAAGTGTTTTACTTCCAGTACTTTACAAAGCTAGTAAAAAATTTTTTTTAAAAGATAAACGCAGACGTTCTGAACATTACCTTGGAAATATAATGGCCGACTACCTCTGCAGCCAGTAAAGAGCTATGTTTAATTCCATTGGGTTTAAGCGGTTTATCCTGTTTATACCACAGTCGCTAAAGACAACAATACTAAGCACACATATACCAGCAGAAAAAAAATAAAAAACACTTTCATTTATACTTTTATTTATAAAATCAGCAAATTCATATTTTCTCATCTTTTGGTCGCTTGAGACGCAACCTAGTCGCTCGTTAGATAAGTTTGATATTTAGGACGCGACCCAAGTCATTCATTCTTTATGTTCTGCTGTTGCTATGCTCGCTTATCCCTTGTTTGCTAGCTAGCCAGCTAACTGACAGCTAACACAGTCACGCACCTCTGCAGCCAAAATAACAGCAAAGTAGTTCTGTTTTCTACCGACATTCATTTGGATACATCTTTAACAATGAGCCGATGATGCCTGATTTTGCCTGGCATAGCTAGAAAAGTGTGCCTTGTCGTCAGGACACTGGTCCACACTGACTGTTCATTATGAGGAGATTGCATTACATGGGTCAACGACGTATGAGGTTTTCAAAAGGGAAAACTATTTAATTTGAAAAACACTTTGTTCTCGAGTGTTACCTATGCACTTTCAGGGTTTGTCGCCAATTTATTTTAGTATTTTTTTATTTTTTTTCACCTAAAAAAAAGTTTTGGTGGGATCATAAATACATTTTTAATTCTGACCATTATTTCAAGCAAAGAGTAAAATGAATATATACGCAAATATTCAACATTAAAGAAGTATATATATATATATTATTTTTTTTTCTTCACTTTTCACTGGACAACCCCTCATTTTGAATGACTTTGAACTTCTGTTAAATAAATTAAAACCATAACATTTTACACCAATGTATTTTCTCTTATAGACTGAGCTTTTCTCTGCATTTTTGTTGTTGTTGACAACAACAGAATTCTCTTTGAGCTGAAGGGCTCGAGATCACTGATCATTGACTTCACATGTCCTTCACAGTAGAAGGTCATGTATGGCACAGAGATGGCCAGACTCCATGCTGCTGCATACAAGTGATCTGCACTTCCTCCACCCCAACAACCTTTCTGCATCTGGCCTACAAAAGGGGCGGTTTTCAAAGCTGACCATGACAAATCTGCCTAGATTTTCAGCGTTGAGTTGTGGCCACAGCTGCAGTTTCATCTTGCTGTTCCCCTGATGGCGTTCTTCATCGAAGTTCACTTCAACAGCACTGAAACAGGTGTTGCAGATGCTTGGTCTGATGCAGAAGCAAGACCCTTCACTCTGTGTTTTTATTTATTTATTTCCCCCCCCCCCCCCCCCCCCCCCCCGACGCTGTGGCGGTGACCTGGTGTAATTTCATGGTTCCTTTGACTCCAGCGAGGTTCTTTGGCACATTAGTGACAGTCGGTAATCCAAAAATAACTTCATGCTCGATCCACTCTTCTCCAGTAGTTTGAAGAGCTCCTTGGGAGTCTGCACATCATCCATCCCATCCCCCTGTTGAACGTGTTCGTCTGCACGTTTCACAGCCCTATGCCTTCTGGTTCCCCATTCCCGTGAACCTTTTCAGAAACGTTCCAGGTGATTCGTTTGAATATGTAAATATATAGCAGGTACATGTTGTTCTTGTTTCAGTTTTGGGTGACTGGACCGTCGCTCATCGTGTGGAGTGTCATGATTTGTAGATTCTTGTTCTTGACATCTCTTAGGACCGGTTTCCAGGTGAGCCCATAGAGCCCTCTCATCTTGTCTAAGGAAGTCAGATATACGGTGGCGTAAGACTGGCTTCTCTCTGATGTGTGTACACAACACTTGTATGGATCGTTGACCTGCTGTCTACTCCCCACAAAGTGGAACGCCTGATTTTCTGTGGTCAATTTTGCAACAGAGTCAGCAGTAATCCGTGTCCTGACGATAAAAGGCATTTTGCTTGATAAAGGCATCTTCAAATTGACCCTCAATTATGAAACATAGGATAGTAGTTCTTTACTTCAAAATATTTTCGGTATTACCTGCTTCACGTGCACGACTATAAACCCCCTAAATAATTAACATTAAACATCCTTACCCTACAAAAATGGTGTGTTCCTACTTCAAATGAGATACGAGTAGTCCTGCATCACTTTGACATCAAGTATCTTGAGTATCGAAATAAAAAATAAACTTTTTTTCAGATAATTCAACAGTTTTCTTGGTTTTTAGCGGTCGCACCGAATTATCCGATTTTTTTTTTTGGGGGGGGGGGGGGGGGAGAACCTGACAGAGTTGAAATGTAAACTTAGCAAAAAACATTTACGAGAGACATGCTAACCTTTATTTTGTTGTAACTTTAGAACACCAAAAAAGTGACAGACTAGCTAAATAGTTTGTTGCAAGCGAACCTGCCAATATGACAACCAAATGAATTGTAGGTGTAAATTATTGTGTCACGATTTCAAGGTGTCCCGATATCTTTTCCAACTGTCCAATTATCTGGTTTTAATGTCCATTCTAGAATGGCCTTCTAGCCAATCAGAAATGAGTATTCAACAATGCTGTGGTATAACACAGCTCTGTAAAAATGTTAATTTCCAATGGAGGAAGAGGAGGAGGAGGAGAAGCAGCAGTACAGTGGCATGCGAAAGTATTCACCCCCTTGGCAATTTTCCTATTTTGTTGCCTTACAACCTGGAATTATAATAGATTTCTTAGGGGGTTTGTATTGTTTGATTCACACAACATGCCTACCACTTTGAAGATACAAAATATTTTTTGGGGTGAAACAAACAAGACAAAAGAACAGAAATTGAGCGTGCATAACTATTCACCCCCCAAAGTCAATACTTTGTCGAGCCACCTTTTGCAGCAATTAGAGCTGCAAGTCTCTTGGGGTATGTCTCTATAAGCTTGGCACATCTAGCCACTGGGATGCTTCACTGTGGGGATGGTGTTCTCGGGGTGATGAGAGGTGTTGGGTTAGCGCCAGACATAGCATTTTCCTTGATGGCCAAAAAGCTATATTTTAGTCTCATCTAACCAGAGTACCTTCTTCCATATGTTTGGAGAGTCTCCCACATTGCCCTTTGGCGAACACCAAACGTGCTTGCTTATTTTTTTCTTTAAGCTCTGGCCACTCTTCCGTAAAGCCCAACTCTGAGGAGTATATGGCTTAAAGTGGTCCTATATACACATACTCCAATCTCCGCTGTGGAGCTTTGCAGCTCCTTCAGGGTTGTCTTTGGTCTCTTTGTTGCCTCTCTGATTAATGCCCTCCTTGCCTTGTCCGTGAGTTTTGGTGGGCGGCCCTCTCTTGGCAGGTTTGTTGTGGTGCCATATTCTTTCCATTTTTTAATAATGGATTTAAAATGGTGCTCCGTATGATGTTCAAAGTTTGAGATATTCTTTTTATAACCCAACCCTGATCTGTACTTCTTCACAACTTTGACCCTGACCTGTTTGGAGAGCTCCTTGGTCTTCATGGCGCCGCTTGCTTAGTGGTGTTGCAGACTCTGGGCCTTTCAGAACAGGTGTATATATACTGAGATCATGTGACAGTTAAATAAAGTCCACCTGTGTGCAATCTAACTAATTATGTGACTTCTGAAGGTAATTGGTTGCACCAGATCTTATTTAGGGGCTTCATAGCAAAGGGGTGAATACATATGCACAAACCAGTTTTGCGTTATTTTAAAATATATATATATATATATATTTTAAACAAGTTTTTTCACCAATTTGGACTATTTTGTGTCCAAAATATGTAATCCAAATAAAAATCATTTTACATTTTAGGTTGTAATGCAACAAAATAGGAAAAATGCCAAAGGGGATGAATACTTTTGCAAGGCACTGTTGAAGTAGCAGTGGCAGTGGCAGTAGCAGTAGCAGTGGAAGTGGCAGTAGCAGTAGCAGTGGAAGTGGCAGTAGCAGTGGAAGTGGCAGTAGCAGTGGAAGTGGCAGTAGCAGTGGAAGTGGCAGTAGCAGTGGAAGCGGCAGTAGCAGTGGAAGTGGCAGTAGCAGTGGAAGTGGCAGTGGAAGTGGCAGTGGCAGTAGCAGTGGAAGTGGCAGTAGCAGTGGCAGTAGCAGTAACCCATAGCAATACTATTTATGACAGAGGACGCATTAGCTA
Source organism: Salmo salar (assembly GCF_965601325.2). Classification (NCBI taxonomy): domain Eukaryota; kingdom Metazoa; phylum Chordata; class Actinopteri; order Salmoniformes; family Salmonidae; genus Salmo; species Salmo salar. The sequence continues at coordinate 88,140,459 of NC_138309.1, read as the reverse complement.
TAGGCGAAGTCAAAACAAGATCACAAGAAGATGATAGTATTGTGTTAAAAAACTGAAAAGGAAACAAAAATTAAATATGAAATCTATAATTAGGCTAAGCTAATTATAGTGAACATTTGGCCTGGGCTCTGCATTCCCCCCCCACCCCTCCTGAGGGGAATAGGAGCATGGCTGAAATTAACACCTGTGTCCTCACACACACACACACACACACACACCAGTGTTAAAGGATATATAAAAATATACTAGGCCTAAAGTTAGCCTCCAACCAGCCAGGCCAGTTAGCCTCCAACCAGCCAGGCCAGTTAGCCTCCAACCAGCCAGGCCAGTTAGCCTCCAACCAGCCAGGCCAGTTAGCCTCCAACCAGCCAGGTCAGTTAGCCTCCAACCAGCCAGGTCAGTTAGCCTCCAACCAGCCAGGTCAGTTAGCCTCCAACCAGCCAGGCCAGTTAGCCTCCAACCAGCCAGGCCAGTTAGCCTCCAACCAGCCAGGCCAGTTAGCCTCCAACCAGCCAGGCCAGTTAGCCTCCAACCAGCCAGGTCAGTTAGCCTCCAACCAGCCAGGCCAGCAGCTAAACCGTCCTCTGTTATAAACCAGACCAGTTAGCCTCTAGCCAGACCAGTGTGTTCAGCAGCTAAACAGTCCTCTGTTATAAACCAGACCAGTGTGTTCAGCAGCTAAACAGTCCTCTTTTATAAACCAGGCCAGTTAGCCTCCAACCAGCCAGGCCAGCAGCTAAACAGTCCTCTGTTATAAACCAGACCAGAGTGTGATGGAATTTTCTGCATCATCAAAACCTCTGAAACCTCCACAACAAACAGGTCAGGACAGGGACAGGACAGAATAGAGACAGGGGCAGGACAGGACAGGGGTTGAAAACACACAACAGAGCACCACACACACACACACACACACACACAAACCTGTATATCAAAATAAAACATTTCACAGAAGAAAAAAACAGCCATTAGACAGTCTGGTAACTAAAGAGGCTTTAAATTAGTCTCCTGACTGGTGAGACCCTTGTCTGGTTCCCTGTCAGCTTCTTAAAACGCTTGGTCTTTTCTCTCCAACTCCTACACCGTTAGTGTAAAAGCATGAAAACACGGAGAATCTCACTGCCGTTAGACTGCTGCTGATAGGCATCAGTCATCACAGTGGGAGGCCATTCTTTGTTCTTGCTTGAACAAAAGCGGTACCTTGCTGCGTGTCGACTCGGCAGTCACGAACCAAGACGTTTCTACTGGTAGAAATCGCAATATGCTTGTTCAGTGGCTAACAAGATGACTTTGAGCCAACAGGAGGGGACAACAAAAAGGGGGACAACAAAAAGGGGGACAACAAAAAGAGAGAGAGCATTTTCTCCGTAGAGCGACGGAGACAGTCACACTTCAAATCAAAGTTTATTTGTCACGTGCGCCGAATACAACAGGTGTAGTAGACCTTACAGTGAAATGCTGAATACAACAGGTGTAGTAGACCTTACAGTGAAATGCTGAATACAACAGGTGTAGTAGACCTCACAGTGAAATGCTGAATACAACAGGTGTAGTAGACCTCACAGTGAAATGCTGAATACAACAGGTGTAGTAGACTTTACAGTGAAATGCTGAATACAACAGGTGTAGTAGACCTTACAGTGAAATGCTGAATACAACAGGTGTATTTCACCTCACAGTGAAATGCTGAATACAACAGGTGTAGTAGACCTCACAGTGAAATGCTGAATACAACAGGTGTAGTAGACCTCACAGTGAAATGCTGAATACAACAGGTGTAGACCTCACAGTGAAATGCTGAATACAACAGGTGTAGTAGACCTCACAGTGAAATGCTGAATACAACAGGTGTAGTAGACCTCACAGTGAAATGCTGAATACAACAGGTGTAGTAGACCTCACAGTGCAATGCTGAATACAACAGGTGTAGACCTTACAGTGAAATGCTGAATACAACAGGTGTAGACCTTACAGTGAAATGCTGAATACAACAGGTGTAGTAGATCTTACAGTGAAATGCTGAATACAACAGGTGTAGTAGACCTCACAGTGAAATGCTGAATACAACAGGTGTAGAAGACCTCACAGTGAAATGCTGAATACAACAGGTGTAGTAGACCTCACAGTGAAATGCTGAATACAACAGGTGTAGTAGACCTCACAGTGAAATGCTGAATACAACAGGTGTAGTAGACCTTACAGTGAAATGCTGAATACAACAGGTGTAGTAGACCTTACAGTGAAATGCTGAATACAACAGGTGTAGTAGACCTCACAGTGAAATGCTGAATACAACAGGTTTAGTACACCTCACAGTGAAATGCTGAATACAACAGGTGTAGTAGACCTCACAGTGAAATGCTGAATACAACAGGTGTAGTAGACCTTACAGTGAAATGCTGAATACAACAGGTGTAGTAGACCTCACAGTGAAATGCTGAATACAACAGGTGCAGTAGACCTCACAGTGAAATGCTGAATACAACAGGTGTAGTAGACCTCACAGTGAAATGCTGAATACAACAGGTGTAGTAGACCTCACAGTGAAATGCTGAATACAACAGGTGCAGTAGACCTCACAGTGAAATGCTGAATACAACAGGTGTAGTAGACCTTACAGTGAAATGCTGAATACAACAGGTGTAGTAGACCTTACAGTGAAATGCTTACTTACAGGCTCTAACCAATAGTGCAAAAAAAGGTATTAGGTGAACAATAGGTAGGTCAAGAAATAAAAACAACAGTAAAAAGACAGGCTATATACAGTAGAGAGGCTATATACAGTAGAGAGGCTATATACAGTAGAGAGGCTATATACAGTAGAGAGGCTATATACAGTAGAGAGGCTATATACAGTAGAGAGGCTATATACAGTAGAGAGGCTATATACAGTAGAGAGGCTATATACAGTAGAGAGGCTATATACAGTAGAGGGGCTACATACAGTAGAGAGGCTATATACAGTAGAGAGGTTATATACAGTAGAGAGGCTATATACAGTAGAGAGGCTATATACAATAGAGAGGCTATATACAGTAGAGGGGCTATATACAGTAGAGAGGCTATATACAGTAGAGGGGCTACATACAGTAGAGAGGCTATATACAGTAGAGAGGTTATATACAGTAGAGAGGCTATATACAGTAGAGAGGCTATATACAGTAGAGAGGCTATATACAGTAGAGAGGCTATATACAGTAGAGAGGCTATATACAGTAGAGAGGCTATATACAGTAGAGAGGCTATATACAGTAGAGAGGCTATATACAGTAGACAGGCTATATACAGTAGAGAGGCTATATACAGTAGAGAGGCTACATACAGTAGAGAGGCTATATACAGTAGAGAGGCTATATACAGTAGAGAGGCTATATACAGTAGAGAGGTTATATACAGTAGAGAGGCTATATACAGTAGAGAGGCTATATACAGTAGAGAGGTTATATACAGTAGAGAGGCTATATACAGTAGAGAGGCTATATACAGTAGAGAGGCTATATACAGTAGACAGGCTATATACAGTAGAGAGGCTATATACAGTAGAGAGGATATATACAGTAGAGAGGTTATATACAGTAGAGAGGCTATATACAGTAGAGAGGCTATATACAGTAGAGAGGTTATATACAGTAGAGAGGCTATATAAAGTAGAGAGGCTATATACAGTAGAGAGGCTATATACAGTAGAGGGGCTACATACAGTAGAGGGGCTACATACAGTAGAGAGGCTACATACAGTAGAGAGGCTATATACAGTAGAGAGGCTATATACAGTAGAGAGGCTATATACAGTAGAGGGGCTATATACAGTAGAGAGGCTATATACAGTAGAGAGGCTATATACAGTAGAGGCTATATACAGTAGAGAGGCTATATACAGTAGAGAGGTTACATACAGTAGAGAGGCTATATACAGTAGAGAGGCTATATACAGTAGAGAGGCTATAAAAGTAGTGAGGCTATATACAGTAGTGAGGCTATATACAGTAGAGAGGCTATATACAGTAGAGAGGCTATATACAGTAGAGAGGCTATATACAGTAGAGAGGTTATATACAGTAGAGAGGCTATATACAGTAGAGAGGCTATATACAGTAGAGAGGCTATATACAGTAGAGAGGTTATATACAGTAGAGAGGCTATATACAGGCACCAGTTAGTCAGGCTGATTGAGGTAGTATGTACATGTAGATATTGTTAGCGTTTAACCAACTATTTGTTAGCATGACCTATATAAAATAATGCTATGCTACAATATTAAGTATATAAACTATAGATCATTGAATACTGCTATATGTTAGAGTAAGTGGCTCATGTGGACAGAATGCTGATGCTGTAAAAACAGGATTTCCTGTAGAATAATAGCAATAACAGGATATGGGTGAAAGGTATATGTGGGGGGGGGGGGGGGGTGTAAGGGTTTTAGAGAACTGTGCAGTCACAAGATGAGACATCCGCCAGAGACAATAGCTACGCCAGGAAACAGGAGTGCGTCTAGAGGTTGGGACCAACCTGCACGCCAACGATAGGCTGGAATAAGTCTAAACCATACCTTAGCCTCCACTATGACAGGCCCTCAGGGAGAGGGAACTAAGTCTGTCAAGTATTTAAAGAAGAAGTTATGATGTCATTCCAGTTCTCTGTCTGCCCTGCGTGGTGTTTCAGTGAGCCCGTATATACGAACAACATATTTACCATTCAAGTGTTTGCATTAATTAAAGTACAAAGAAATCAGAAGTTACTATGTGCTGACTATTTTGTTCTGATACCAGATTCGAATTGACGCGACCCAACAATATAGTTAAAGTGACTATGCATATATGATAAACAGAGAGTAGCAGCAGTGTAAAAGAGGGGTTGGGGGGGGGTGGGGGGGACACACACACACACACAATGCAAATAGCCATTTGATTAGCTGTTCAGGAGTGTTATGGCTTGGGTGTAAAAACTGTTGAGAAGCCTTTTTGTCCTAGACTTGGCACTACGGTACCGCCTGCCATGCGGTAGTAGAGAGAACAGTCTATGACTGGGGTGGCTGGGGTCTTTGACAATTTTTAGGGCCTTCCTCTGACACCACCTGGTGTAGAGGTCCTGGATAGCAGGCAGCTTAGCCCCAGTGATGTACTGGGCCGTACGCACTACCCTCAGTAGTGCCTTGAGGTCAGAGGCCGAGCAATTGCCGTACCAGGCAGTGATGCAACCAGTCAGGATGCTCTCGATGTTGCAGCTGAATAACCTTTTGAGGATTTCAGGACCCATGTCAAATCTTTTTAGTTTCCTGAGTAGGCTTTGTCGTGCCCTCTTCACGACTGTCTTGGTGTGTTTGGACCATTCTAGTTTGTTGGTGATGTGGACACCAAGGAACTTGAAGCTCTCAACCTGCTCCACTACAGCCCAGTCGAGGAGAATGGGGGCGTGCTCTGTCCTGTTTTTCATGTAGTCCACAATCATCTCCTTAGTCTTGGTTACGTTGAGGGAGAGGTTGTTATTCTGGCACCACATGGCCAGGTCTCTGACCTCCTCCCTATAGGCTGTCTCGTCGTTGTCGGTGATCAGTCCTACCACTGTTGTGTCGTCGGCAAACATAATGATGGTGTTGGAGTCGTGCTTGGCCGTGCAGTCGTGAGTGAACAGGGAGTACAGGAGGGGACTGAGCACGCACGCCTGGGGAGCTCCCGTGTTGAGGATCAGCGTGGCAGATGTGTTGTTACCTACCCTCACCACCTGGGGGCGGCCCGTCAGGAAGTCCAGGATCCAGTTGCAGAGGGAGGTGTTTAGTCCCAGGGTCCTTAGCTTAGTGATGAGCTTTGAGGGCACTATGGTGTTGAACGATGAGCTGTAGTCAATGAATAGCATTCTCACGTAAGTTTTCCTTTTGTCCAGGTGGGAAAGGGCAGTGTGGAGTGCAAGAGAGATTACAATCATCTGTGGATCTGTTTGGGCGGTATGCAAAACACTTCATATGCAATGTAGGCTAAGGGATGGTAGCTAGCTGAGTGCACAGACGCAATGCGCAATGAACACCAAATACTTCCTCCAGGCTAACTAACCACTGTAGTTAGCATTGGCATAATGAAAATCACAATGGATTAGTTTCCGTGAAACAGACAGCTGTCTTAGCTGCCGAGTTAGTGGAATGTCCTTAGCTAGCTATGTTGTGCTAACTAGATAGTATGCTAAAGTTAGCTAGCTAGCTAAACATTTGGCTATGGCCTGGCACTGACTGTATGGGATTATGGAGAGTGAATTCAATAGTTTGTCATCTGCTAGGTAGTTATCTAATAGTGGCCATCATTCTCTTCCTCAGACTCACCTTCCTCCTCCTCCTCATCTCTACCTAGTATCAACTAGTGCCTTTTACAAAATAGCAACATTAGCACAGATAGCTAGCTAGCTAGCTAGCATTGGAAATTAGACCATAAACTAGACAACACACACGGACATGCATTGCCAAACAACGACACTGCCACCTTCTGGTTTGGAGTATTTTAACAGTGGCTGATAACTTCAAGATCTTTGCTGTGTGAAATCAAAAAAGAAATTTGACTACCGGACACTCTGTTCAGAAGTACTGTCGGCAGGCAAACGTTTGACAATCCTACCGGTGTGTCTGAACTGTAACTGTGTGGGCCCCGTTTAGCATTTTGCTGGCCATTAAAGTTTAAAGCCAGCAGCCAACCAGTCCAGTCCAGCAGCCAACCAGTCCAGCCCGGTCCAGCGGCCGGTCCAGCGTCCAGCCCGGTCCAGCGGCCGGTCCAGCGTCCAGCCCGGTCCAGCGGCCGGTCCAGCGTCCAGCCCGGTCCAGCGGCCGGTCCAGCGTCCAGCCCGGTCCAGCGGCCGGTCCGGTCCAGCCCGGTCCAGCGGCCAGTCCGGTCTAGCCCGGTCCAGCAGCCAGTCCAGTCTAGCCCGGTCCAGCAGCCAGTCCAGTCTAGCCCGGTCCAGCAGCCAGTCCAGTCTAGCCCGGTCCAGCAGCCAGTCCAGTCTAGCCCGGTCCAGCAGCCAGTCCAGTCTAGCCTGGTCCAGCAGCCAGTCCAGTAGCCGTCCAGTCCAGTCTGGTCCAGCAGCTAGCTACCTCTCACACAGCTTAACAACTCCTCTTCTTGTCTCCCTGGGAGACAGACAGACCCCCCCCCCCTCCCCCTTTATCTCTCTCCCTCCTGGCACAATGCAGACATGGGATTCAGTAACATAGTCAGAGAGAAGTTTGTATATGTGTGTGAGAGAGAGAAGGAAGGGCATAGACAAAGCTGGCAGCAAATATTATTGGTATGTGTGAGAGAGAGAGACAGAGAGAGAGACAGAGACAGAGAGACAGAGAGACAGAGAGACAGAGAGACAGAGAGACAGAGAGACAGAGAGACAGATAGACAGAGAGACAGAGAGAGAGAGAGACAGAGAGAGAGAGAGAGAGAGAGAGAGAGAGACACAGAGAGAGAGAGAGAGAGAGAGACAGAGAGAGAGAGAGAGAGAGAGACAGAGAGAGACAGAGAGAGAGAGAGAGAGACAGAGAGACAAAGAGAGAGAGAGAGACAGAGAGACAAAGAGACAAAGAGAGAGACACAGAGAGAGAGACACACACAGAGAGAGAGAGAGGAGACAGAGAGAAAGAGAGAGAGACAGAGAGCCCATCTCCCCTCCTCCTCCTCGTCTCCCCTCCTCTGTTCTCTTCTACAGAGAGAATGAGAGCAAGATGAGGAATGGTAGCATGCCGAGTCAGGTTCCTTAGACGCTGGAGACCAAGGGTAGACGAGACCGAGGGTAGACGAGACCGAGGGAGGGAGACCGAGGGAGATAGAGGATGAGGAATGGTAGCATGCCAAGTCAGGTTCCTTAGACGCTGGATTTGGCAGACACTTGAAACTTTGGGCCTCGACCAACCTGCTCTAAGCCACAGTGCATCCAGCCACCTCATGAATCCCTGTTTGAAGAGTATTAGGTGTGTGTGTGTGTGTGGACTCTCAAGGTAGGTGGCGGTCCAGGCCACCGGGCTAGAAGCAGACCGAGCATAGCAGGAACTTGGCTCCAGACCGGAGGGCTGAGGGTTCACAAAACAGAAAAGCTAGTCGTGTATCTTGTTTTGTTATATAAATGAAGGCTACAGAGCGATGAGATGTATTGTACCTGTCAATGTTTCAAATGGAGAGCTTTCTAATATCAGCTGAAGAAAGGATTGGAAGCATAGTCTCTCCCTCTCTCTCTTCCCCCTCTCCCTCCTCTCTCCCCCTCTCCCTCCCTCCCTCCCCCACCCCCTACCTTCCCCACTCCCTCCCCCTCCCTCGCTCCCCCTCATTCCCCACCTCCTCCCCCTCTCCTCCCCCCTCCCACTCCTCTCCCCCTCCCACTCTCTCCCTCCCTCCCTCTCTCCCCTCCCTCTCCGCTCCTACCTCTCCTCCCTCCTCCCTCTCCTACCTCTCTCCCCTCCCTCCAATGATGAATGCCGTGTGTCGAGGGAATAAGAACGTAACGCGAGCCGCCGTTTCATTCAAAAGAGGGGAGATTACACCACCAGGGTCCAGCACCCTTTTTTTAATTCTCTGCTCCCCCGTCTCCCACGAGGGGAGTAGGAGGGCAGGGAGAATTTTTTTCCCCACATATTGTTATGTTACAGCCTTATTCCCGAAATGTATTAAATCCTCATTCTAAAAATGTATTTCTTCCTCATCAATCTACACACTATAAGCTAACCTACGGTGAAGCATGGCGATGGCAGCGTCATGTCTGGAGGAAACCTGGCACCGTCCCTACGGTGAAGCATGGCGATGGCAGCGTCACGTCTGGAGGAAACCTGGCACCGTCCCTACGGTGAAGCATGGCGATGGCAGCGTCACGTCTGGAGGAAACCTGGCACCGTCCCTACGGTGAAGCATGGCGATGGCAGCGTCATGTCTGGAGGAAACCTGGCACCGTCCCTACGGTGAAGCGTGGTGGTTGGCAGCATCATGCTGTGGGGATGTTTTTCAGCGGCAGGGACTGGGAGACTAGTCAGGATTGAGGGAAAGATGGACGGAGAAAAGTACAGAGAGATCCTTGATGAAAACCTGCTCCAGAGCACTCAGGACCTCTGACTGGGGCGAAGGTTCACCTTCCAACAGGACAACGACCCTAAGCACACAGCCAAGACAACGCAGGAGTAGCTTCGGGAATGTCCTTGAGTGGCCCAGCCAGAGCCCGGACTTGAGCCCGATCAACCATCTCTAGAGAGACCTGAAAATAGCTGTGCAGCAACGCTCCCCATCGAACCTGACAGAGCTTGAGAGGATCTGCAGAGAAGAATGGGAGAAACTCCCCAAATACAGGTGTGCCAAACTTGTACCGTCATCACCCAAGAAGACTCGAGGCTGTATTCCCGTGTGGCTCAGTTGGTAGAGCATGGTTTTTGCAACGCCAGGGTTGTGGGTTCGATTCCCATGGGGGACCAGAAAAAAAATTATGAAATGTATGCATTCACTACTGTAAGTCGCTCTGGATAAGAGCGTCTGCTAAATGACTAAAATGTAAATGTAATGTATTCGCGGCCAAATTTTCTTCAAACAAAATACTGAATAAAGGGTCTGAATACTTATTCTAATTGTGATACTTCAGTTTATTTTTAATACATTTGCAAACATTTCTGTTTTTGCTTTTGTCATTATGGGGTAGTGTGTGTAGATTGAATTAAATGTTGTTTTTCCCCCTCATCATTTTAGAATAAGGCTGTAACGTAACAAAATGTGGAAAAAGTCAAGGGGTCTGAATACTTTCAGAATGCACTGTGGATAAAGTTTATTTTTTACATTTTCACCAAGTAAGATTTGTTGTGCAATTAAAAGTAAAATACACTGTATTTCAAGCAGTCAGCTATAATCTAATGAGTTCAGGTCTTGTGAAACTTGGATAAATATAAACCTTCCACAACCTTCAGACCCACTAATCATTTAATTATTCTATCAAATAATAATCACTGATCTGCGTTTCAAGTCTGTGAAAATGACGTTTGTTCCAAATGTAACCAGAACCACATATCATCATCATCATCATCATCATTCACTAATGATGACCAACTTCCTGTAGCTGGCATTATAGAAAATGAACACTGGTCTCATTAACAATATCCCGCGCGCTAGTGATTATAGCCCGCGCGCTAGTGATTATAGCCCGCGCGCTAGTGATTATAGCCCGCGTGCTAGTGATTAGGTCGGGTGCTAGTGATTAGCCAGGTAATCTTTTACATTTCAAGTTGAGTCAACGTGGATCTATCTGCAAGCTAACAAGGTTGAACAGTTGAATTGTTATGAACACACCCTTCTGTCCGTCTCCAACGGTTTGAGCAGCAGGCTAGCTAGCCTGTCCACTCTGTTCAGAGGTTTTTCTCAGCATGAGAACGAGTTGCCAATTACTTATAGAAATGCTGTTTTGTTCTTATTCCACATTTATAAAACACAGACTAGACAGCTAGTATAACAGTCTTTGGTTAAAATGCTGCTAGCTGTACCGCTAGCGACAAACTGAGCATTCATTTTTCCCAGAATCAATGTTTATTGATACTCTCGTTTTAGTAGTGTCTTCTCCACGGGCGAAGAGTCGAGACATAAAAACGGGAAGGTGAACACAGCACAGAAGGAGCGAAGGAGATGAGACCAAAAAGACAACAAGCGGACATAAAACGCTCAGAAAAACACAAAAGAAAAACCATAAATTCTTGGTATACAGGCATTTGGAATATCGAGCTAAAACATTAAAATCCGAATGAATTTGATATATTGCCTTAGGAGTTATCTAGGCTTGAAACCCCTCTAACATGATTCCGTCAGTACACAAAAACCCTACAGAATAATGAAAGGGGCAAGCCCCTCGTGTAATTCACAGCGTCTGGATCCCCCAAACCCCCCCAACCCCCCAAAAAAGACGCTAAAATCGCACACTAGTAACAACGTGAATACTATTCAGCAGACAGACCGTGGACCTCAACCACTGGAGGGACAGAAGAGGCCAGAGACTTCGACAACAAGCGAGAAGGACGAACGGTCGTTGTCACGATTCCAAATAAAACAAGGGCTTTGCTCTCCCATAAACAGACCTGACCTAGCATCCTTGGCATTGAGGTTTAACGGGGGCTTACTTTGGTCCTGTTACATGAATAAAAGACGAGCATGTATATTAGATTACACCAACGCTCATTAAAATCAAACAGCACGAGCGCGAGACGACGTCCTTTTAGAAATGCAAACAAGCGGCGGTGTGTTTGTTCAGAGCTCTGGGAACGTTGCCTCTGTCGAAAGAATAAAATCGGGAGGATAATCTGAGCTGGGGTCGGGTTGAGACAGACTGCCTACTTCAGTTTTCTCCCTTTCTTTCCTACGTCTTTATCCCCCCCCCCCTATCTTTTCGGCTCTCTCCCAGGCTCTCTCCTTCATTCCGGTTCCAGTGTTAGATGCCAATGTATTCCTTCTTGGAGAGAAGAGAGGACATTGAAAGAAAGTGTAAGTGCTACACTACAAAAGTATGTGGACACCTGCTCGTCCAACATCTCATTCCAAATCATTGGCATTAATATGGAGTTGGTCCCCACTTTTGCTGCTACAACAGCCTACAGTCTTCTGGGAAGGCTTTCTACAAGATGTTGGAACATCGCTGAGGGGACTTCCATTCAGTCACAAGAGCATTAGTGAGGTTGGGCACTGATTTTGGGCGATAAGGCTTTGCTGGCAGTCGGCGTTCCAGTTCATCCCAAAGGTTTCCAATGAGGTTGAGGTCAGTGCTCAATGCTAGCCAGTCAAGTTCTACCACACCGATCTCAACAAACCATTTCGGTATGGACCTTTCTTTGTGCACGGGGACATTGTCATGCTGAAACAGGAAAGGGTCTTCCCCAAACTGTTCCCACAAAGTTGGAAGCACAGAATCTTCTAGAATGTCATTGTATGTTGTGGCTTTAAGATTTCCCGTCACTGGAACTAAGGGGCCCGAATCATGAAAAACAGCCCCAGACCATTATTTAAAAACAGCCAAAGACTATTATTCCTCCTCCACCAAACTTTACAGTTGGCACTATGCATTGGGGCAGGTAGTGTATCTCCATGTCAGGTTCAGTGAGGGAGAGAGGGAGGATGGGGCTGGCGTCTGAAGTGCTCTTAACCATACAGGTCCTACAGTGACCATGTTAACCCCTAGGGCCTGTCATGTCCTACAGTGACCATGTTAACCCCTAGGGCCTGTCATGTCCTACAGTGACCATGTTAACCCCAAGGGCCTGTCATGTCCTACAGTGACCATGTTAACCCCTAGGGCCTGTCATGTCCTACAGTGACCATGTTAACCCCTAGGGCCTGTCATGTCCTACAGTGACCATGTTAACCCCTAGGGCCTGTCATGTCCTATAGTGACCATGTTAACCCCAAGGGCCTGTCATGTCCTATAGTGACCATGTTAACCCCAAGGGCCTGTCATGTCCTATAGTGACCATGTTAACCCCTAGGGCGTGTCATGTCCTATAGTGACCATGTTAACCCCAAGGGCCTGTCATGTCCTACAGTGAACATGTTAACCCCTAGGGCCTGTCATGTCCTACAGTGACCATGTTAACCCCAAGGGCCTGTCATGTCCTACAATGACCATGTTAACCCCTAGGGCCTGTCATGTCCTATAGTGACCATGTTAACCCCAAGGGCCTGTCATGTCCTATAGTGACCATGTTAACCCCAAGGGCCTGTCATGTCCTACAGTGACCATGTTAACCCCTAGGGCCTGTCATGTCCTACAGTGACCATGTTAACCCCTAGGGCCTGTCATGTCCTACAGTGACCATGTTAACCCCTAGGGCCTGTCATGTCCTATAGTGACCATGTTAACCCCAAGGGCCTGTCATGTCCTACAGTGACCATGTTAACCCCTAGGGCCTGTCATGTCCTACAGTTAACATGTTAACCCCTAGGGCCTGTCATGTCCTACAGTGACCATGTTAACCCCAAGGGCCTGTCATGTCCTACAGTGACCATGTTAACCCCAAGGGCCTGTCATGTCCTACAGTGACCATGTTAACCCCAAGGGCCTGTCATGTCCTACAGTGACCATGTTAACCCCTAGGGCCTGTCATGTCCTACAGTGACCATGTTAACCCCTAGGGCCTGTCATGTCCTACAGTGACCATGTTAACCCCTAGGGCCTGTCATGTCCTATAGTGACCATGTTAACCCCAAGGGCCTGTCATGTCCTATAGTGACCATGTTAACCCCAAGGGCCTGTCATGTCCTATAGTGACCATGTTAACCCCTAGGGCCCGTCATGTCCTATAGTGACCATGTTAACCCCAAGGGCCTGTCATGTCCTACAGTGAACATGTTAACCCCTAGGGCCTGTCATGTCCTACAGTGACCATGTTAACCCCAAGGGCCTGTCATGTCCTACAATGACCATGTTAACCCCTAGGGCCTGTCATGTCCTACAGTGACCATGTTAACCCCAAGGGCCTGTCATGTCCTACAGTGACCATGTTAACCCCAAGGGCCTGTCATGTCCTACAGTGACCATGTTAACCCCTAGGGCCTGTCATGTCCTACAGTGACCATGTTAACCCCTAGGGCCTGTCATGTCCTACAGTGACCATGTTAACCCCTAGGGCCTGTCATGTCCTATAGTGACCATGTTAACCCCTAGGGCCTGTCATGTCCTACAGTGACCATGTTAACCCCTAGGGCCTGTCATGTCCTACAGTTAACATGTTAACCCCTAGGGCCTGTCATGTCCTACAGTGACCATGTTAACCCCAAGGGCCTGTCATGTCCTACAGTGACCATGTTAACCCCAAGGGCCTGTCATGTCCTACAGTGACCATGTTAACCCCAAGGGCCTGTCATGTCCTACAGTGACCATGTTAACCCCAAGGGCCTGTCATGTCCTACAGTGACCATGTTAACCCCAAGGGCCTGTCATGTCCTACAGTGACCATGTTAACCCCAAGGGCCTGTCATGTCCTACAGTGAACATGTTAACCCCTAGGGCCTGTCATGTCCTACAGTGACCATGTTAACCCCAAGGCCCTGTCATGTCCTACAGTGACCATGTTAACCCCTAGGGCCTGTCATGTCCTACAGTGACCATGTTAACCCCTAGGGCCTGTCATGTCCTACAGTGACCATGTTAACCCCAAGGGCCTGTCATGTCCTACAGTGACCATGTTAACCCCAAGGGCCTGTCATGTCCTACAGTGACCATGTTAACCCCAAGGGCCTGTCATGTCCTACAGTGACCATGTTAACCCCAAGGGCCTGTCATGTCCTACAGTGACCATGTTAACCCCAAGGGCCTGTCATGTCCTACAGTGACCATGTTAACCCCAAGGGCCTGTCATGTCCTACAGTGACCATGTTAACCCCAAGGGCCTGTCATGTCCTACAGTGACCATGTTAACCCCAAGGGCCTGTCATGTCCTACAGTGACCATGTTAACCCCAAGGGCCTGTCATGTCCTACAGTGACCATGTTAACCCCTAGGGCCTGTCATGTCCTACAGTGACCATGTTAACCCCTAGGGCCTGTCATGTCCTACAGTGACCATGTTAACCCCTAGGGCCTGTCATGTCCTACAGTGACCATGTTAACCCCAAGGGCCTGTCATGTCCTACAGTGACCATGTTAACCCCAAGGGCCTGTCATGTCCTACAGTGACCATGTTAACCCCTAGGGCCTGTCATGTCGTACAGTGACCATGTTAACCCCAAGGGCCTGTCATGTCCTACAGTGACCATGTTAACCCCTAGGGCCTGTCATGTCCTACAGTGACCATGTTAACCCCAAGAACGATCCACCACACGAAAAAGACATCCAGTCAACTTGACACAACAGTGGGAAGCATTGGAGCCGACGTGGACCAGCATCTCTGTGCTTTCGACACATTGTAGAGTCCATGTCCTGACGAATTGAGGCTGTTCTGAGGGCAAAAGGAGTTGCAACGCAATATTACGAAAATGTTCCGTACCCTCGGTTACCGATTTAACCCCTAGTGCAACGTTTCCCAAACTCAGTCCTTTGGACACAAAGGGGGGCACCTTTTAACACTACACAGCTGAATCAAATGATCAAACCTTGAGGATTAGTTATTTAAATCAGCTGTGTAGTGCTAGTGCAAAAACATGCCGCCCCCCCCCCCCCTTGGGGTCCCCAGGACCGAGTTTGGGAAACTGTGCCCTAGGCCCTGTCATGTCCTATTGTGGGCTTGACTGAGCAGACAAGGCTTCGGTTTGATGGGCTTGACTGAGCAGACAAGGCTTCGGTTCGAAGAGCTACCACAGTCACATGCTTGGAAACGAGGGGTAAATTGTTCTTAAATGTAAGGCTGGCTAGGTGCTAAGCTAACCAGAGGCTGGAATAGTCTAGGGCAGGGCTCTCCAACACGACAGGACAGGACAGGGCTCTCCAACACGACAGGACAGGACAGGGCTCTCCAACAGGACAGGACAGGGCTCTCCAACAGGACAAGACAGGGCTCTCCAACAGGACAAGACAGGGCTCTCCAACAGGACAAGACAGGGCTCTCCAACAGGACAAGACAGGGCTCTCCAACAGGACAAGACAGGGCTCTCCAACAGGACAAGACAGGGCTCTCCAACAGGACAAGACAGGGCTCTCCAACAGGACAAGACAGGGCTCTCCAACAGGACAGGACAGGGCTCTCCAACACGACAGGACAGGACAGGGCTCTCCAACAGGACAGGACAGGGCTCTCCAACAGGACAAGACAGGGCTCTCCAACAGGACAAGACAGGGCTCTCCAACAGGACAAGACAGGGCTCTCCAACAGGACAAGACAGGGCTCTCCAACAGGACAAGACAGGGCTCTCCAACAGGACAAGACAGGGCTCTCCAACAGGACAAGACAGGGCTCTCCAACAGGACAAGACAGGGCTCTCCAACAGGACAGGACGGACAGGGCTCTCCAACAGGACAAGACAGGGCTCTCCAACAGGACAAGACAGGGCTCTCCAACAGGACAAGACAGGGCTCTCCAACAGGACAAGACAGGGCTCTCCAACAGGACAAGACAGGGCTCTCCAACAGGACAAGACAGGGCTCTCCAACAGGACAGGGCTCTCCAACAGGACAGGGCTCTCCAACAGGACAGGGCTCTCCAACAGGACAGGGCTCTCCAACAGGTAATTACTGGAATCAGGTTTGCTAGATTAGTGTCGGAACAAAAACCTACAGGACGGTAGCTCTCCAGGATTAAGGTTAGAGAGCCCTGGTGTAGGGTCTAAGGGCCCGGGTTTCTACTAAGCTAACATATGGAATGGTTTTGAGATGGTCATACCAAGGATCATTTAGCAATTTGATTTTGAATTTTAGGACCACTAACTAAAAAATAAATTATATATATTATAATATAAATAAAAATATATATATAAACATTTGGTGAAACGTTGAATTTGTCCTTACTGCTATTAGCCCATAGAAAAACATTGAATAACAGATTACTGCTATTAGCCCATAGAAACACATTGAATAACAGATTACTGCTATTAGCCCATAGAAACACATTGAATAACAGATAGTCAACATATAAATCCAAAGGAAGTATGTTTTGAAGTGTCTGCCCTATAAAATCAGAGAAATAAGAACGCTCAGGAAATAGATCTTTTTTTTTTACCCATATTTAACTATAAAGTACTTCCACATAAAGTACTTCCACATAAAGTACTGCCACATAAAGTACTGCCACATAAAGTACTTCCACATAAAGTACTTCCACATAAAGTACTTCCACATAAAGTACTTCCACATAAAGTACTTCCACATAAAGTACTTCCACATAAAGTACTTCCACATAAAGTACTTCCACATAAAGTACTTCCATATACACGGAGTGTAGGAAACATTAGGAACACCTTACTCTTATTGAGCTGCACTCCCTTTTACCGTCAGAACAGACTCAATTCGTTGGTACATGTAGGTATCCCATATACAGGGTTATTTGGAAAAGACCACGGGATGGTTTTTCAATACCATCAAAACTATTTATTTGAATTAAAAAACATGTTGCATATTTGAAGCTGTAAGTAATTACCTGCAGTCAACTTGCGCGATATGCTTGGGAGATAAAGAATATTGCGTTCTTCTTAATCTGAAGTTTACGGTAGACCTGAGTCACGTCTCAGGTGGTGTTTGTTTACCAGCACACAACGACGAGAGACCGGAGCCTTGTGAGTGACTCACTGTTGTGCAGCACGTACCAGTTGATCTAACTACGGGTATGGAATTCACAACTAAATGCTTGCCGGCTAGATATTTTAATGACTATTAAATTAACTTACTAAAATTTGCTAAATTCACTGCAGTTGTGGATTCGGTTTGCTAATTTAGCTAGCTAGTTAGCTATCTAGCTAAGTGGTTAGCTTCTTCCAAAAACAAGTATTCTCTTGGTAACAGCCCAGAATCCCCTCCTGGATCAAGGGTCTTGCTGGGTAATATTTATTTTCTGCATGCTACAAACTGTGAGTAGCATTTTTCTGTTACTTGTATAGTTTAGTTCAGAAACTTACAAAAATGTTAGCAATGTGCTATTTAGCATATAGCATTTTCTATGACATGTACTTGTTAGTATTTATTTAAAAGAATTATATTTTACCAGGTAAGTCAACTGAGAACACATTCTCATTTACAGCAACAGCCTTAGGAATAGTTTCAAGGGAAAATACAGGGGATGAATGAGCCAATTGAACGCTGGGGATGGTTTGGTGGCCATGTCGGTATGAGAGTCAGATTGGGAATTTTGCTAGGACACCGGGTTAAACACTCTTACAATAAATGCCTTGGGATCTTTAGTGACCACAGAGAGTCAGGACACCCATTTAACTTCCCATCCGAAAGACTGAACCCTACACAGGGCAATGTCCCCAATCATTGCCCTGGGGCATTGGGATATATATATTTTTTTTTAAATTTTAGACCTAGAAGAAAACAATGCCTCCTACTGGCTCACCAACACCACATCCAGCAGCATCTGGTCCCCCATCCAGGGACCGACCAGGACCAACCCTGCTTAACTTCAGAGGCAAGCGGGCAGTGGGATGCAGGGTGGTATGCTGCTGGCATGGCTAACCTTCGGACTACAGAGGTATCAGTGGGGTTTGAAAACCCCCTATGTTCAGTACCGGTATTACCGAATATCCCGATATGGCACAAGGTCAGTATGAAAATCTGGATAACACCCAAGTTTATCTACAAGGTGTCTAAAGCGTTTCCACAGGGATGCTGGCCCATGTCGACTCCAATGCCTCACCAGTTCTGTCATGTTGACCCGGATGTCCTTTGGGCGGTAGACCATTTTTGATACCAACAGGAAACTGTTGACCGTGGAAAAACCCAGCAGCGTTGCAGTTCTTGACACATTCAAAAACGGGTGCGCCTGGCACCTACTACCATACCCTGGAACATAGCTTTCACCTGGTCAGTCTAGGTCATGGAAAGAGCAGGTGTTCCTAATGTTATGTACACTCAGTGTACACGTCCATTAAACATCTTTAACTGGTACCTTCAGATGAGTCTTGTGAGGACTGTCGGTGTCCTAGAGCAAAACAACCGACATGTACGATACCAGTCAAAAGGGTTTGGACACACCTACTCATTCAATAGTTTTTTATTTATTTATTTTTTACTATTTTTCTACATTGTAGAATAATAGTGTAGACATCAAAACGATGAAATAACACATATGCAATCATGTAGTAACCAAAGTGTTAAATCAAAATATATTTCATAATTGAGATTCTTCAAAGTAGCCACCCTTTGCCTTGATGACAGCTTTGCACACTTTTGGCATTATCTCAACCAGCTTCACCTGGAATGGTTTTCCAACCGTCTTGAAGGAGTTCCCACATACGCTGAGCACTTGTTGGCTGCTTTTCCTTCACTCCGCGGTCCAACTCATCCCAAACCATCTCAATTGGGTTGAGGTCGGGTGATTGTGGAGGCCAGGTCATCTGATGCAGCACTCTATCACTCTCCTTCTTGGTCAAATAGCCCTTACACAGCCTGGAGGTATGTTTTGGGTCATTGTCCTGTTGAAAAACAAATGATAGTGCCACTAAGCGCAAACCAGATGGGATGGTGTATCACTGCAGAATGCTGTGGTAGCCATGTTGGTTAAGTGTGCCTTGAATTCCAAATAAATCACAGACAGTGTCACCATCACACCTCCTCCTCCTCCTCCATGCTTCACGGTGGGAACCACACATGCGGAGATCATCTGTTCACCTACTCTGCATTTCACAAAGACAAGGCGGTTGGAACCAAAAATCGCATATCTGGTCTAATGTCCATCGCTTGTGTTTCTTGACGCAAGCGAGTGTCTTCTTATTATTGGTGTCCTTTAGTCCTTTGTCACCGAAGCCACATAGCTGGAAACAGAACCGGCCCATTACAGCCTGTAGCTGGAAACAGAACCGGCCCATTACAGCCTGTAGCTGGAAACAGAACCGGCCCATTACAGCCTGTAGCTGGAAACAGAACCGGCCCATTACAGCCTGTAGCTGGAAACAGAACCGGCCCATTACAGCCTGTAGCTGGAAACAGAACCGGCCCATTACAGCCTGTAGCTGGAAACAGAACCGGCCCATTACAGCCTGTAGCTGGAAACAGAACCGGCCCATTACAGCCTGTAGCTGGAAACAGAACCGGCCCATTACAGCCTGTCGCTGGAAACAGAACCGGCCCATTACAGCCTGTAGCTGGAAACAGAACCGGCCCATTACAGCCTGTCGCTGGAAACAGAACCGGCCCATTACAGCCTGTAGCTGGAAACAGAACCGGCCCATTACAGCCTGTAGCTGGAAACAGAACCGGCCCATTACAGCCTGTAGCTGGAAACAGAACCGGCCCATTACAGCCTGTAGCTGGAAACAGAACCGGCCCATTACAGCCTGTAGCTGGAAACAGAACCGGCCCATTACAGCCTGTAGCTGGAAACAGAACCGGCCCATTACAGCCTGTAGCTGGAAACAGAACCGGCCCATTACAGCCTGTAGCTGGAAACAGAACCGGCCCATTACAGCCTGTAGCTGGAAACAGAACCGGCCCATTACAGCCTGTAGCTGGAAACAGAACCGGCCCATTACAGCCTGTAGCTGGAAACAGAACCGGCCCATTACAGCCTGTAGCTGGAAACAGAACCGGCCCATTACAGCCTGTAGCTGGAAACAGAACCGGCCCATTACAGCCTGTCGCTGGAAACAGAACCGGCCCATTACAGCCTGTCGCTGGAAACAGAACCGGCCCATTACAGCCTGTCGCTGGAAACAGAACCGGCCCATTACAGCCTGTAGCTGGAAACAGAACCGGCCCATTACAGCCTGTAGCTGGAAACAGAACCGGCCCATTACAGCCTGTAGCTGGAAACAGAACAGGCCCATTACAGCCTGTAGCTGGAAACAGAACCGGCCCATTACAGCCTGTAGCTGGAAACAGAACCGGCCCATTACAGCCTGTAGCTGGAAACAGAACCGGCCCATTACAGCCTGTAGCTGGAAACAGAACAGGCCCATTACAGCCTGTAGCTGGAAACAGAACCGGCCCATTACAGCCTGTAGCTGGAAACAGAACCGGCCCATTACAGCCTGTCGCTGGAAACAGAACCGGCCCATTACAGCCTGTAGCTTCAAAGAGCTGGAAACAGAACCGGCCCATTACAGCCTGTAGCTGGAAACAGAACCGGCCCATTACAGCCTGTAGCTTCAAAGAGCTGGAAACAGAACCGGCCTATTACAGCCTGTAGCTGGAAACAGAACCGGCCCATTACAGCCTGTAGCTGGAAACAGAACAGGCCCATTACAGCCTGTAGCTGGAAACAGAACCGGCCCATTACAGCACTTAAATATTGATGTTTTATTGCTGCTAACTGGTCGCCTCCCTCCTCCACACAGTCTCTCAGAAAATGTTCTCCTTTTTGACTCAATGATTCCAAGCAGTGCAGGGACTCTGAACAGTCAAAGGTCATAAAAAACAGCCCAGAGGTGCCTCTCCCCCAACATATACTGGGCTCTGTCTACCCACAAGCCACTTATCTCGTCTCCGTCCCAGGGACCCCCAGGGTTCCTCTCCTGCCCACAGTTCCCACCCTGCTCCATTACTCATGACCACCAGTAAACACAAGATGGTAAGAGTTTAAATGTGTCTGTAAGATGAGGACAGGAGACCATTCACCAAACCTTGGAGCTGAGGTATAAATGGCATTAAAACACTGATGGAATTATCCCACAATGCCAGGTTTTTTTTTTTTTTTAGAGCGGACACAAGAGGAGGGAGAGAGAAAGAGACAGACGGATAGAGGAAGAGGGATAGAGCGAGAGAGACGGACCACACAGGGCTAATCAGATTTGACAGATTGGCTTAACTAAACGGCCTGATCTGGTCTTTGTCCTTCCAGATGTCTGGAGGTGTAGGGGGCTGTGTGGGGCTGAGTGAGGGATTGGAGGTCACATCACAATATTGAACATCTACCACAGGCCTGGCCCACTATTGTCCCAACCCTTCACGAGGTACGGTCAATGCCAAATGAAATTGCAATTGATTAGTTGATTGTGAATCACCGGGGGGGGGGGATTAATGTGGAGAGCGGTACCATATATATTCCGTCATCTGGACATACAGGATGGTACAGGGATGACAGGGGATAACATCATACAGTACAGGGATGACAGGGGATAACATCATACGGTACAGGGATGACAGGGGATAACATCATACGGTATAGGGATGACAGGGGATAACACCATACAGTACAGGGATGACAGCCCATAACACACTGGTATTGACTTTGGGTCAGACAGAGAGAGATAGAGGACTCTAGATTCATAGAACCCAGGTCAGAGTTAGACAGAGGACTCTAGATTCATAGAACCCAGGTCAGAGTTAGATAGAGGACTCTAGATTCATAGAACCCAGGTCAGAGTTAGACAGAGGACTCTAGATTCATAGAACCCAGGTCAGAGTTAGAGGATTATAGATTCATAGAACCCAGGTCAGAGTTAGAGGATAATAGATTCATAGAACCCAGGTCAGAGTTAGATAGAGGACTCTAGATTCATAGAACCCAGGTCAGAGTTAGAGGATTATAGATTCATAGAACCCAGGTCAGAGAGAGATAATAGGACTCTAGATTCACAGAACCCAGGTCAGAGTTAGATAGAGGACTCTAGATTCATAGAACCCAGGTCAGAGTTAGATAGAGGACTCTAGATTCATAGAACCCAGGTCAGAGTTAGATAGAGGACTCTAGATTCATAGAACCCAGGTCAGAGTTAGACAGAGGACTCTAGATTCATAGAACCCAGGTCAGAGTTAGACAGAGGACTCTAGATTCATAGAACCCAGGTCAGAGTTAGATAGAGGACTCTAGATTAATAGAACCCAGGTCAGAGTTAGATAGAGGACTCTAGATTCATAGAACCCAGGTCAGAGTTAGACAGACGACTCTAGATTCATAGAACCCAGGTCAGAGTTAGACAGACGACTCTAGATTCATAGAACCCAGGTCAGAGTTAGACAGAGGACTCTAGATTCATAGAACCCAGGTCAGAGTTAGATAGAGGATTATAGATTCATAGAACCCAGGTCAGAGTTAGACAGAGGACTCTAGATTCACAGAACCCAGGTCAGAGTTAGAGAACTCTAGATTCACAGAACCCATTTAAACATGGACATTGCCAATGACGGCTTCCACCACTTTAAAGTATTCAAGTTGGGTGGAGATTTCTCTTGGTTGGGAGCTATCAGCCAATGATGAGAGCATTGTTTTGTTTAAATTCGAGTTGCCTATGGTTTCTAAATATGTAATCAGCTATACAACCTTCATCTAGCGGCCACCATAAATGAATGATACACCAGGTTTGATTCAGGACTCCAGCCCTGCTAGCGGCAGTAAATTATCAATATTAGCTTGACGCTTTTTTTTATTTTTTAAAACACAAAATGAAAATGTGCTACTTTAAAACATAGAGATAGTCTCAATGGTGCTACCAATTCTGCCACAGCTTCCATAATGGCATAGATACAAAAAGAAGGAGTCCTCTAACTGCCTGTCACTAACTCTCGGTCAGTTCAGAGATATTACAGATGTGATCCTGCAGTGTTTCTCAATCCAGGTCCTGGGGACCCAAATAGGGGCAGATTTTAGTTGGGGGTTTTTTTTCTCCCACAAATCAAAAGGTTTGATGAGTTGATGGATGGAATTAGGTGTAGTGTTCAGGCAGAAACTAAATGAATGTGACTCCTTTTGGGTAACCAGGACCAGTGTTCAAAACCACACCCCCAGTTCAAAACCACACCCCCAGGACCAGTGTTCAAAACCACACCCCCAGGACCAGTGTTCAAAACCACGCCCCCAGGACCAGTGTTCAAAACCACACCCCCAGTTCAAAA
Organism: Salmo salar; assembly: GCF_965601325.2. Classification (NCBI taxonomy): domain Eukaryota; kingdom Metazoa; phylum Chordata; class Actinopteri; order Salmoniformes; family Salmonidae; genus Salmo; species Salmo salar. The sequence continues at coordinate 88,117,075 of NC_138309.1, read as the reverse complement.
CCACACCCCCAGGACCAGTGTTCAAAACCACGCCCCCAGGACCAGTGTTCAAAACCACACCCCCAGTTCAAAACCACACCCCCAGGACCAGTGTTCAAAACCACACCCCCAGTTCAAAACCACACCCCCAGGACCAGTGTTTCAAAACACACCCCCAGTTCAAAACCACACCCCCAGGACCAGTGTTCAAAACCACACCCCCAGTTCAAAACCACGCCCCCAGGACCAGTGTTCAAAACCACACCCCCAGTTCAAAACCACGCCCCCAGGACCAGTGTTCAAAACCACACCCCCAGTTCAAAACCACACCCCCAGGACCAGTGTTCAAAACCACACCCCCAGTTCAAAACCACACCCCCAGGACCAGTGTTCAAAACCACACCCCCCAGTTCAAAACCACACCCCCAGGACCAGTGTTCAAAACCACACCCCCAGGACCAGTGTTTCAAAACCACACCCCCAGTTCAAAACCACACCCCCAGGACCAGTGTTTAAAACCACGCCCCCAGTTCAAAACCACACCCCCAGGACCAGTGTTCAAAACCACACCCCCAGTTCAAAACCACACCCCCAGGACCAGTGTTCAAAACCACACCCCCAGTTCAAAACCACACCCCCAGGACCAGTGCTACTGCATGCTGTTGAAAGGGAAGAGACAGAAGTAGTCTATGGATTGGCCTCAGTTTCAAAACTAGTTTTACACACACACACACACACACACACACACACACACACACACACACACACACACACACACGCGCAAACACACACACACACACACACGCGCAAACACACACACACGCGCAAACACACACACACGCGCAAACACACACACACGCGCAAACACACACACACGCGCAAACACACACACACACACGCAAACACGCGCAAACACACACACACACTTTGAATAATTCCAACCTGCCCCTCCATTTACTGTAAATGTGTAGTAACTCAGTAGGTCTAACTCTAAGCAAATCAGAGGAAGTCTCCACCACAGCACTCCATAACACTTCTCCATACTGGTTGAGGAGGACGTATTTAGATGAACAAGCTGCAGGTTGGTTTTGGGGTGGGTCTGATTGATGCTAAGTGGCTAGGCTAAACATTTACGGCAGAGGAAGATTACTCCCCTGTAATTTACAGAGGGTTTGGCACCTTACACTCTTGATATGTCCCCGTTTACTTCAAATAATATCATAATATTTTTTTTCCAGATTGTTGAAAATACATGTTTTTTGAGAAACTTAAAAAAAACTTTTAAAAAATTAAGTAAATGTGGGAACTTGTTTGCTGTCCGACTTAGGAAAATGCTGCTCTGTGTGCTGCTGCAGCAGCAGGGTGGGGGAAGCGCCGTGCGTGTGTGTGGTGGGGGAAGGGCCGTGTGTGTGTGTGTGTGTGTGTGTGTGTGTGTGTGTGTGTGTGTGTGTGTGGTGGGGGAAGGGCCGTGTGTGTGTGTGTGTGTGTGTGTGTGTGGTGGGGGAAGGGCCGTGTGTGTGTGTGTGTGTGTGTGGTGGGGGAAGGGCCGTGTGTGTGTGGTGGGGGAAGGGCCGTGTGTGTGTGTGTGTGTGTGTGTGTGTGTGTGTGTGTGGTGGGGGAAGGGCCGTGTGTGTGTGTGTGTGTGTGGTGGGGGAAGGGCCGTGTGTGTGTGTGTGTGGTGGGGGAAGGGCCGTGTGTGTGTGTGTGTGTGTGTGGTGGGGGAAGGGCCGTGTGTGTGTGTGTGTGGTGGGGGAAGGGCCGTGTGTGTGTGGTGGGGGAAGGGCCGTGTGTGTGTGTGTGTGTGTGTGTGGTGGGGGAAGGGCCGTGTGTGTGTGTGTGTGGTGGGGGAAGGGCCGTGTGTGTGTGTGTGTGTGGTGGGGGAAGGGCCGTGTGTGTGTGTGTGTGTGTGTGTGTGTGTGTGTGTGTGTGTGTGTGTGTGTGTGTGTGAGAAACGGGAGGGAGAGAGGTAGTAGCCATTAGGTTATCCATCATACCAGCTGGTAGTCTGGATCAGCACCTAACGGAGGGTTTGGTTGGTTTTACACCCGGCCCTGCTGTGTTCCTCTCCTGACTGACAGCCCTGTCCCTTCCGTTTCCTGCTGAGCCCACGAGGGCAGAGGAAGGGAAGGGTTTCCTGCTGAGTCCCCGAGGGCAGAGGAAGGGAAGGGTTTCCTGCTGAGTCCCCGAGGGCAGAGGAAGGGAAGGGTTTCCTGCAGAGTCCCCGAGGGCAGAGGAAGGGAAGGGTTTCCTGCAGAGTCCCCGAGGGCAGAGGAAGGGAAGGGTTTCCTGCAGAGTCCCCGAGGGCAGAGGAAGGGAAGGGTTTCCTGCAGAGTCCCCGAGGGCAGAGGAAGGGAAGGGTTTCCTGCAGAGTCCCCGAGGGCAGAGGAAGGGAAGGGGTTTCCTGCAGAGCCCCCGAGGGCAGGAAGGGGTTTCCTGCAGAGCCCCCGAGGGCAGGAAGGGGTTTCCTGCAGAGCCCCCGAGGGCAGGAAGGGGTTTCCTGCAGAGCCCCCGAGGGCAGGAAGGGGTTTCCTGCAGAGCCCCCGAGGGCAGGAAGGGGTTTCCTGCAGAGCCCCCGAGGGCAGGAAGGGGTTTCCTGCAGAGCCCCCGAGGGCAGGAAGGGGTTTCCTGCAGAGCCCCCGAGGGCAGGAAGGGGTTTCCTGCAGAGTCCCCGAGGGCAGGAAGGGGTTTCCTGCAGAGTCCCCGAGGGCAGGAAGGGGTTTCCTGCAGAGTCCCCGAGGGCAGGAAGGGGTTTCCTGCAGAGCCCCCGAGGGCAGGAAGGGGTTTCCTGCAGAGCCCCCGAGGGCAGGAAGGGGTTTCCTGCAGAGCCCCCGAGGGCAGGAAGGGGTTTCCTGCAGAGCCCCCGAGGGCAGAGGAAGGGAAGGATTTCCTGCACCTTTAACACTAGAACCGCCTGAACTTTCAGCCTATCAGGACCCGCTAGAAAAGCGTCCTCTTCATCAGATGCATATCAACACGCAAAGTGCGCAAGCATAAGCACAAACGCTTGATAAATAGTTCATTAACAAATTGTAAACCATACAATTGCATGAAGAAATATTTGTGGACATATATCCATGTAAAAAAATATAAAAACAATAGTTATTTGTTTAGATAGAGTATCATTCCTAGTGAAAAATGAAGGCCTAAAGCCAATTTAACAACTTCAGTTAAATGTTGCGTCACCATTCTAACAGGCGAATAAATACATGACTGGGCAGGGGCGTAGCAAATGGGTGGGCCTGGGAGGGCATAGGCCCACCCACTGGGGAGCCAGACCCAGCCAATCAGAATGAGTTTTCAGATGATTCCAGAGGTGAAGAAAAAGGAAGTGGAGGTCCTGGGCTGGAGTGGTTAAACATGGTCTGAGGTTGTGAGGCCAGTTGGATGTACTGACAAATTCTTTAAAAACGACTTTGGTAGCGGTTTATGGTAGATAAATGAACATTATATTCTCTGGCAACAGATTTGTACACAACATTTGAGAGAAATAAGAAAATAGTAAAAAAAAAAAAAAAAACCCTTGAGCTGTGTCCAAACTTTTGACTGGTACTGTATACATTTCTTTTTTTTTTAAATAAACATGTTTCAACGGTTTATACAATACCCCAGTATACGGTATGTACAGTATACCGCCCAAGCCTAGTTTATACAATACCCCAGTATACGGTATGTACAGTATACCGCCCAAGCCTAGTTTATACAATACCCCAGTATACGGTATGTACAGTATACCGCCCAACCCTAGTTTATACAATACCCCAGTATACGGTATACCGCCCAAGCCTAGTTTATACAATACCCCAGTATACGGTATGTACAGTATACCGCCCAACCCTAGTTTATACAATACCCCAGTATACGGTATACCGCCCAAGCCTAGTTTATACAATACCCCAGTATACGGTATGTACAGTATACCGCCCAACCCTAGTTTATACAATACCCCAGTATACGGTATACCGCCCAAGCCTAGTTTATACAATACCCCAGTATACGGTATGTACAGTATACCACCCAAGCCTAGTTTATACAATACCCCAGTATACGGTATGTACAGTATACCGCCCAAGCCTAGTTTATACAATACCCCAGTATACGGTATACCGCCCAAGCCTAGTTTATACAATACCCCAGTATACGGTATACCACCCAAGCCTAGTTTATACAATACCCCAGTATACGGTATACCACCCAAGCCTAGTTTATACAATACCCCAGTATACGGTATACCACCCAAGCCTAGTTTATACAATACCCCAGTATACGGTATACCACCCAAGCCTAGTTTATACAATACCCCAGTATACGGTATGTACAGTATACCACCCAAGCCTAGTTTATACAATACCCCAGTATACGGTATGTACAGTATACCGCCCAAGCCTAGTTTATACAATACCCCAGTATACGGTATGTACAGTATACCGCCCAAGCCTAGTTTATACAATACCCCAGTATACGGTATGTACAGTATACCGCCCAAGCCTAGTTTATACAATACCCCAACCACCCAAGCCTAGTTTATACAATACCCCAGTGTACAGTATACCGCCCAAGCCTAGTTTATACAATACCCCAGTATACGGTATACCACCCAAGCCTAGTTTATACAATACCCCAGTATACGGTATACCACCCAAGCCTAGTTTATACAATACCCCAGTATACGGTATACCACCCAAGCCTAGTTTATACAATACCCCAGTATACGGTATACCACCCAAGCCTAGTTTATACAATACCCCAGTATACGGTATGTACAGTATACCACCCAAGCCTAGCTTATACAATACCCCAGTATACGGTATGTACAGTATACCGCCCAAGCCTAGTTTATACAATACCCCAGTATACGGTATACCACCCAAGCCTAGTTTATACAATACCCCAGTATACGGTATACCACCCAAGCCTAGTTTATACAATACCCCAGTATACGGTATACCACCCAAGCCTAGTTTATACAATACCCCAGTATACGGTATACCACCCAAGCCTAGTTTATACAATACCCCAGTATACGGTATGTACAGTATACCACCCAAGCCTAGTTTATACAATACCCCAGTATACGGTATGTACAGTATACCGCCCAAGCCTAGTTTATACAATACCCCAGTATACGGTATGTACAGTATACCGCCCAAGCCTAGTTTATACAATACCCCAGTATACGGTATGTACAGTATACCACCCAAGCCTAGTTTATACAATACCCCAGTATACGGTATGTACAGTATACCGCCCAAGCCTAGTTTATACAATACCCCAGTATACGGTATGTACAGTATACCGCCCAAGCCTAGTTTATACAATACCCCAGTATACGGTATGTACAGTATACCGCCCAAGCCTAGTTTATACAATACCCCAGTATACAGTATACCGCCCAACCCTAGTTTATACAATACCCCAGTATACGGTATGTACAGTATACCGCCCAAGCCTAGTTTATACAATACCCCAGTATACGGTATGTACAGTATACCGCCCAAGCCTAGTTTATACAATACCCCAGTATACGGTATGTACAGTATACCGCCCAAGCCTAGTTTATACAATACCCCAGTATACGGTATACCGCCCAAGCCTAGTTTATACAATACCCCAGTATACGGTATGTACAGTATACCGCCCAAGCCTAGTTTATACAATACCCCAGTATACGGTATACCGCCCAAGCCTAGTTTATACAATACCCCAGTATACGGTATGTACAGTATACCGCCCAAGCCTAGTTTATACAATACCCCAGTATACGGTATACCGCCCAAGCCTAGTTTATACAATACCCCAGTATACGGTATGTACAGTATACCGCCCAAGCCTAGTTTATACAATACCCCAGTATACGGTATGTACAGTATACCGCCCAAGCCTAGTTTATACAATACCCCAGTATACGGTATGTACAGTATACCGCCCAACCCTAGTTTATACAATACCCCAGTATACGGTATGTACAGTATACCGCCCAAGCCTAGTTTATACAATACCCCAGTATGCGGTATGTACAGTATACCGCCCAAGCCTAGTTTATACAATACCCCAGTATACGGTATGTACAGTATACCGCCCAAGCCTAGTTTATACAATACCCCAGTATACGGTATACCGCCCAAGCCTAGTTTATACAATACCCCAGTATGCGGTATGTACAGTATACCGCCCAAGCCTAGTTTATACAATACCCCAGTATACGGTATGTACAGTATACCGCCCAAGCCTAGTTTATACAATACCCCAGTATACGGTATACCGCCCAAGCCTAGTTTATACAATACCCCAGTATACGGTATGTACAGTATACCGCCCAAGCCTAGTTTATACAATACCCCAGTATACGGTATACCGCCCAAGCCTAGTTTATACAATACCCCAGTATACGGTATACCGCCCAAGCCTAGTTTATACAATACCCCAGTATACGGTATGTACAGTATACCGCCCAAGCCTAGTTTATACAATACCCCAGTATACGGTATACCACCCAAGCCTAGTTTATACAATACCCCAGTATACGGTATGTACAGTATACCGCCCAAGCCTAGTTTATACAATACCCCAGTATACGGTATGTACAGTATACCGCCCAAGCCTAGTTTATACAATACCCCAGTATACGGTATGTACAGTATACCGCCCAAGCCTAGTTTATACAATACCCCAGTATACGGTATGTACAGTATACCACCCAAGCCTAGTTTATACAATACCCCAGTATACGGTATGTACAGTATACCGCCCAAGCCTAGTTTATACAATACCCCAGTATACGGTATGTACAGTATACCGCCCAAGCCTAGTTTATACAATACCCCAGTATACAGTATACCGCCCAACCCTAGTTTATACAATACCCCAGTATACGGTATGTACAGTATACCGCCCAAGCCTAGTTTATACAATACCCCAGTATACGGTATGTACAGTATACCGCCCAAGCCTAGTTTATACAATACCCCAGTATACGGTATGTACAGTATACCGCCCAAGCCTAGTTTATACAATACCCCAGTATACGGTATGTACAGTATACCGCCCAAGCCTAGTTTATACAATACCCCAGTATACGGTATACCGCCCAAGCCTAGTTTATACAATACCCCAGTATACGGTATGTACAGTATACCGCCCAAGCCTAGTTTATACAATACCCCAGTATACGGTATACCGCCCAAGCCTAGTTTATACAATACCCCAGTATACGGTATGTACAGTATACCGCCCAAGCCTAGTTTATACAATACCCCAGTATACGGTATACCGCCCAAGCCTAGTTTATACAATACCCCAGTATACGGTATGTACAGTATACCGCCCAAGCCTAGTTTATACAATACCCCAGTATACGGTATGTACAGTATACCGCCCAAGCCTAGTTTATACAATACCCCAGTATACGGTATGTACAGTATACCGCCCAAGCCTAGTTTATACAATACCCCAGTATACGGTATGTACAGTATACCGCCCAAGCCTAGTTTATACAATACCCCAGTATGCGGTATGTACAGTATACCGCCCAAGCCTAGTTTATACAATACCCCAGTATACGGTATGTACAGTATACCGCCCAAGCCTAGTTTATACAATACCCCAGTATACGGTATACCGCCCAAGCCTAGTTTATACAATACCCCAGTATGCGGTATGTACAGTATACCGCCCAAGCCTAGTTTATACAATACCCCAGTATACGGTATGTACAGTATACCGCCCAAGCCTAGTTTATACAATACCCCAGTATACGGTATACCGCCCAAGCCTAGTTTATACAATACCCCAGTATACGGTATGTACAGTATACCGCCCAAGCCTAGTTTATACAATACCCCAGTATACGGTATACCGCCCAAGCCTAGTTTATACAATACCCCAGTATACGGTATACCGCCCAAGCCTAGTTTATACAATACCCCAGTATACGGTATGTACAGTATACCGCCCAAGCCTAGTTTATACAATACCCCAGTATACGGTATACCACCCAAGCCTAGTTTATACAATACCCCAGTATACGGTATACCACCCAAGCCTAGTTTATACAATACCCCAGTATACGGTATATGCGGTATACCGCCCAAGCCTAGTTTATACAATACCCCAGTATACGGTATGTACAGTATACCGCCCAAGCCTAGTTTATACAATACCCCAGTATACAGTATACCGCCCAAGCCTAGTTTATACAATACCCCAGTATACGGTATGTACAGTCTACCGCCCAAGCCTAGTTTATACAATACCCCAGTATACGGTATGTACAGTATACCGCCCAAGCCTAGTTTATACAATACCCCAGTATACGGTATGTACAGTATACCGCCCAAGCCTAGTTTATACAATACCCCAGTATACGGTATGTACAGTATACCGCCCAAGCCTAGTTTATACAATACCCCAGTATACGGTATACCGCCCAAGCCTAGTTTATACAATACCCCAGTATACGGTATACCGCCCAAGCCTAGTTTATACAATACCCCAGTATACGGTATACCGCCCAAGCCTAGTTTATACAATACCCCAGTATACGGTATGTACAGTATACCGCCCAAGCCTAGTTTATACAATACCCCAGTATACGGTATACCGCCCAAGCCTAGTTTATACAATACCCCAGTATACGGTATGTACAGTATACCGCCCAAGCCTAGTTTATACAATACCCCAGTATACGGTATACCGCCCAAGCCTAGTTTATACAATACCCCAGTATACGGTATGTACAGTATACCGCCCAAGCCTAGTTTATACAATACCCCAGTATACGGTATGTACAGTATACCGCCCAAGCCTAGTTTATACAATACCCCGGTATACGGTATGTACAGTATACCGCCCAAGCCTAGTTTATACAATACCCCAGTATACGGTATACCGCCCAAGCCTAGTTTATACTCGTATATTTGTAAGTTGAACATTCTGGTGAAATTGTCACACTGTAGAGGTCATGTCAGAAAGGGCCTAACAGTATATTTTCCACCTTGTCTTCGACAGGTTTCTCTAAAACATGTCAGCAGTCTTGACACTGCATCTCACTCAGAAGGAAACAATGAAGACGCCTTTACCTTTTAAATACAGTAACAACTAGAAACACTAGAAGACGACAGGGTATTAAAAAAAAGCTTTCGTCAGGTTCCTCCTACCTGTAGTACGAGGGGCTCGGGGTTGAATGCCAGAGTCATCAGTAGCTGCATCCTCTCTGTGTCCTTTAGGTTCTTCAGCAGGAAGCTGCCAGAGTCTTTGGTCTCAGCGTAGCGCCGTACCACCCTGTCCAGTAGCCTCTGGGAAGGGCAGTGCACCAGGTCAGACCAGCCCTCTACCACCTCAGGGGTCAGCAGCCTCACGTCCCCGTTCAGCCTGGCGAACTCCGTCTTGTATATGGCCTGGATGAGGTCGCATCGCGGCCGGCCCGTAGCCCTCTTACATATCTTCTGGTCAATGTCCGCCAGCTCTTGATTGGATCCTAGGCGTTTGAGCACCACTCGCCTCGTCCCTTCGCGCGGCTCTCCGTACTGGGCGAAATACACATTCTTGACGTTGAAGACATCCAGGAAGCGTAAACGTCCCCAGGTCTCGAAAGACACCTGGCCGTTCATGAACTTCCTGCACCAGCTGGTGCCGAAACAGGCGGGACACTTGTTGAGGTTGATGAAGCGGCGGTCCGTCAGCTCGTTCTTCTGAAAGGAAGCGAACAGGTTGTGGGTGTTCATCAGTAGGATAACAAACAGGCCCACCACCAATAGAAGCTTCAGACAACGGTAGAGACGACCCAGCTTCAGAGGCAGGAAACGCAGCATGGTGGGGCAGGATGGAGAGTTTAGGGGTTAGGGGAAACTGTTGAGAGTATTGTCGGGACGGGGGACGGGACGGGGCTATCCTAGCCTCACAGCCTCTCTGTCATGTTTCACTGGGGTATCAGAGGGCCTGGTTGGGGAGAGGCTGGCACAGTAGCCCCATGCCAAGCTCTGGCACGGGCCTGTGAGTCATGTTCTCTCCGTCTGTTGAACCTTGAGCCTCGACCGGTGAGCCTGCAACCAAGCAGAGAGAGAGAGAGAGAGAGAGAGAGAGAGAGAGAGAGGAGAACATTACACAAGATGCCAGCGAAATACAAAAAGGATCCATTTCACAACAGTTGCGCCATATGTCTCTATTGGTTCACGATAACCTCGTGTCTGGGCTTCCAACTTACACCTCCCTTAAAACAAGGAGTGAATTTGTGGCATTTGAAAATGTTTCACAAATGGGAATCACCCGAGACATTTTAGAGAATTATTACCTTCTACGCAGAAACGAGATGGACTACAGCCCCTCTCCTTCTATCTCTGGGATATACTGTACCTTCTTACAAACTCCAATAAATGTTTTTTTTATTTTTTATTTTATTTTAAAGAGTGGAGGCGATGTCCCACTAGGGCTAGGCGATATATCAAAATATTTTATTAATAATTATTTATTAATCAAATTATTTTATTTCAAAATGTATACTTACACACACTATTCCAAATGCCTATATGGCAAGAATAAAGTTTAGTTTTTTGTTTGTTTTTCCGAGCGTTTATGTCTGCTTATTCTCTTGTCTATATGGTCTGATCTCCTGTGCTGTGTTCACCTTCCTATTTATACACACGCCAAGCCCCTCCCCCTCACGCCATGCCCCTCCCCCTCACGCCAAGCCCCTCCCCCTCACGCCAAGCCCCTCCCCCTCACGCCAAGCTAGCCTGCTGCTCAAACCGTTGGAGACGGACAGAAGGGTGTGTTCATAACAATTCAACTGTTCAACCTTGTTAGCTAGCAGATAGATCCACGTTGACTCAACTTGTAATGTAAAAGATTAGCTGGCTAATCACTAGCGCGCGGGCTATAATCGCTAGCGCGCGGGCTATAATCGCTAGCGCGCGGGCTATAATCGCTAGCGCGCGGGCTATAATCGCTAGCGCGCGGGCTATAATCGCTAGCGCGCGGGCTATAATCGCTAGCGCGCGGGCTATAATCGCTAGCGCGCGGGCTAATCACTAGCACACGGGCTAATCACTAGCACACGGGCTAATCACTAGCACGTGTTATATTGTCAATGAGACCAGTGTTAATTTTCTATAATGCCAGCTACAGGAAGTTGGTCATCATTAGTGAATGATGATGATGATGATGATATGTGGTTCTGGTTACATTTGGAACAAACGTCATTTTCACAGACTTGAAACGCAGATCAGTGATTATTATTTGATAGAATAATTAAAATGATTAGTGGGTCTGATGGTTGTGGAAGGTTTATATTTATCCAAGTTTCACAAGCCCTGAATTCATTAGATTATAACTGACTGCTTGAAATACAGTGTATTTTACTTTTACAAAATTGTACAACAAAGCTTATTTAGAGAAATATATATTGTGAATCGACCAAAAAGTTTGACAATGTAGATAGGGTTTTTAGACCATATTAACCAGCCCTATGTACAGGTCCCCGTTTTCTCTGTATCATTCAAACAACAAGGCTGAAGATGGATCCTCAGAAGACTCCAGTTTCACTGTCTCCCTGACAATTGATAATATAGTACATCTCCATGTTGATTTCTTGTCCTTATAGTCAAGCTGTGGCAGCATCCATCCCTTTAACTTCTGCTGGGGGAAAAAAAAAAAAAATGACATTCTGTAACAGTAAACGGTATAAGAACATCTCTCTCTCTCTCTCTCTCTCTCTCTCTCACAAAGATCTATTGGTTCTCCTTTTAAAAAAGAACGGGACCCTAGGTGCAACACAGAAGAAAACCTTGCTTAGGAGTTTAACCTTTGATCAGCAGAGTTGCCCCAGATGGTTTTAATCTAGCTTTGAAGTAGACGGTATAAAAGAGCCTGGTGTCACAACAGTAACAGCAGAAGGGAGACAGACACAGAGAGACACAGAGAGACAGAGAGAGACAGAGAGAGACAGAGAGAGAGAGACAGAGAGAGAGAGACAGAGAGAGAGAGACAGAGAGAGAGAGACAGAGAGAGAGAGACAGAGAGAGAGAGAGAGAGAGAGAAACAGAGATGGTTTGGTCCTGAGGGGTAATGTTGATGTACATGTCAGGTTCACCTGGGTTAGCTGTTAGGGAGGTTCACCTGGGTTAGCTGTTAGGGAGGGAGGTTCACCTGGGGAGCAGTTAGGGAGGGAGGTTCACCTGGGGAGCAGGTAGGGAGGGAGGTTCACCTGGGGAGCAGGTAGGGAGGGAGGTTCACCTGGGGAGCAGTTAGGGAGGGAGGTTCACCTGGGGAGCAGTTAGGGAGGGAGGTTCACCTGGGGAGCAGTTAGGGAGGGAGGTTCACCTGGGGAGCAGTTAGGGAGGGAGGTTCACCTGGGGAGCAGGTAGGGAGGGAGGTTCACCTGGGGAGCAGTTAGGGAGGGAGGTTCACCTGGGGAGCAGTTAGGGAGGGAGGTTCACCTGGGGAGCAGTTAGGGAGGGAGGTTCACCTGGGGAGGAGGTTCACCTGGGTTAGCTGTTAGGGAGGGAGGTTCACGTGGGGAGCTGTTAGGGAGAAGTTTCACCTGGGTTAGCTGTTAGGGAGGAGGTTCACCTGGGTTAGCTGTTAGGGAGGAGGTTCACCTGTGTTAGCTGTTAGGGAGGAGGTTCACCTGAGGAGCAGGTTCACCTGGGGAGCAGTTAGGGAGGAGGTTCACCTGGGTTAGCTGTTAGGGAGGAGGTTCACCGGAGGAGCAGGTTCACCTGGGGAGCAGTTAGGGAGGAGGTTCACCTGGGTTAGCTGTTAGGGAGGAGGTTCACCTGGGTTAGCTGTTAGGGAGGAGGTTCACCTGAGGAGCAGGTAGGGAGGAGGTTCACCTGGGGAGCAGGTAGGGAGGAGGTTCACCTGGGGAGCAGTTAGGGAGGAGGTTCACCTGGGGAGCAGGTAGGGAGGGAGGTTCACCTGGGGAGCAGGTAGGGAGGGAGGTTCACCTGGGGAGCAGGTAGGGAGGGAGGTTCACCTGGGGAGCAGTTAGGGAGGGAGGTTCACCTGGGGAGCAGGTAGGGAGGGAGGTTCACCTGGGGAGCAGGTAGGGAGGGAGGTTCACCTGGGGAGCAGGTAGGGAGGGAGGTTCACCTGGGGAGCAGGTAGGGAGGGAGGTTCACCTGGGGAGCAGGTAGGGAGGGAGGTTCACCTGGGGAGCAGGTAGGGAGGGAGGTTCACCTGGGGAGCAGGTAGGGAGGGAGGTTCACCTGGGGAGCAGGTAGGGAGGGAGGTTCACCTGGGGAGCAGGTAGGGAGGAGGTTCACGTGGGAAGCCAGAGATGAAGAGCCAGGCGGCTTGATAAGAACTAAGCACCAGGTAGGGAGAGAGAGAAACCCAGGCTTGACATATCAATAACCTCACATTACAAGCCCCCTGACAAAGTCTCTGCACAGACCGTCAGCCCGTCAAGCTGGGTCGTAGATAAGGGACACATGGTAGCAGGGCAGTAGCTCCCGATCTGGGTCGTAGATAAGGGACACATGGTAGCAGGGCAGTAGCTCCCGATCTGGGTCGTAGATAAGGGACACATGGTAGCAGGGCAGTAGCTCCCGATCTGGGTCGTAGATAAGGGACACATGGTAGCAGGGCAGTAGCTCCTGATCTGGGTCGTAGATAAGGGACACATGGTAGCAGGGCAGTAGCTCCTGATCTGGGTCGTAGATAAGGGACACATGGTAGCAGGGCAGTAGCTCCCGATCTGGGTAGTAGATAAAGACACGTGGTAGCAGGGCAGTAGCTCCCGATCTGGGTCGTTGATAAGGGACACGTGGTAGCAGGGCAGTAGCTCCTGATCTGGGTCGTAGATAAGGGACACGTGGTAGCAGAGCAGTAGCTCCCGATCTGGGTCGTAGATCGAGACACGTGGTAGCAGGGCAGTAGCTCCCGATCTGGGTCGTTGATTGAGACACGTGGTAGCAGGGCAGTAGCTCCCGATCTGGGTCGTTGATTGAGACACGTGGTAGCAGGGCAGTAGCTCCCGATCTGCTCAATAGCAATACTAGAAGACTTGATGAAGTGTCTTTGGATAGATTCACAATGGCTTTGACCATGCAAATTGCCCATTCTCAATTAGAGCTCATTAAGACACGGCTATTAGGGCCGCTGCTAACTTGGGAGGGAACAGCTAACGAGCGGGAGAGGAGCTAGCAGCTAGTGTGATTAATGCGCGTCGACGACCTCCGTACGCGCTCGTCGACACGGCAAGAGACGGGAAGTGACACGACACACACAGGACGCCACACCTCGGTCCGCTTACTGCAGCAGGTCCAGTCCCCATTACTTTACTGTAATGCTATGTAATAAGGAGCCTGCCAAGCTGAAGCATTCACCCTGCAGCACTTCTCTTCTCCTCCCCAACCCTCATTCCACCAGACTAGCTAAAAAGACATTAGAATTACTGATTTGAGAAATTATGCACCCATCTAGCAGCAAATCGCTTTGCCTTTCCTTTGCTCCACGTAAAAAAATAAATCAGTTTCTCTCAACACAGAGAAAAGGCTCCGGTGGAATTTCTCATTTGCCAGTTCTATTCTAAATTACATTCTCATTGAGCAAACTAATTGGCAGAATCTAAATCCATTCCAAGGTGACATAAGATCACGTGGAACCATTGCCTTTAAGCCCGGTACACGGAACAATAAACCACTCATATTTTGGGCATTTTCATATTATTCCCCCCTCTCTGCCTAAATATGAACGGGGGGGAAAGCAGGACAACACACCAGCGATTTAATACTGTCTAAACATTTTATTAAATTCTATTAAAAAAAGCCTCATATCGTAACTTTGCATTCGTATTCCGCAGACACAGACACGGGGGGGGACGAAGATTGTAAGAGAGAGGGTAAGTAGATTGGGAGAGACAGAGAGAAAGGGAACGAGAGCAAGAGAGATAGCGCACGAACGCAAGAGGTAAAAACTGATGTCGATAAGAAGCCTCAAAAGGGATGACTGCCTGGCTGCCTTCTATAACAGAGAGTGTGAGTGGAGACGGCTACTGAGGTGGAGACGATTGAACATCTCCAGCATGATATCATCTCTAGTCAAGAAACATTTAGCATGTGGCACGGAGCTCCACGAGGAGCAAAGGGATCCAGAGACAAGGCCCACATCAGGAGGGGGTATCAGAGTTCAGGCCCACATCACATGGCTGGCGGGCTGAATGACTGGCTGGCGGGCTGGCCGAATGACTGGCTGGCGGGCTGGCCGAATGACTGGCTGGTTGGCTGGCCGAATGACTGGCTGGTTGGCTGGCCGAATGACTGGCTGGTTGGCTGGCCGAATGACTGGCTGGTTGGCTGGCCGAATGACTGGCTGGCCGAATGACTGGCTGGCCGAATGACTGGCTGAATGACTGAATGACTGGCGGGCTGAATGACTGGCTGGTTGGCGGGCCGAATGACTGACTGGTTGGCGGGCCGAATGACTGACTGGTTGGCTGGCTGAATGACTGACTGGTTGGCTGAATGGCTGGCCGAATGACTGGCTGGCCGAATGACTGACTGACTGGCCGAATGACTGACTGACTGGCCGAATGACTGACTGGCTGGCTGAACGGCTGGCTGGCTGGCCGGCCGAATGGCTGGCTGGCTGAATGACTGGCTGAATGACTGGCTGAATGACTGGCTGAATGACTGGCTGAATGAATGGCTGAATGACTGACTGGTTGGCGGGCCGAATGACTGACTGGTTGGCGGGCCGAATGACTGACTGGTTGGCGGGCCGAATGACTGGCTGGTTGGCGGGCCGAATGACTGGCGGGCCGAATGACTGGCTGACTGAATGACTGGCTGACTGAATGACTGGCTGGCCGAATGACTGGCTGACCGAATGACTGGCTGGCCGAATGACTGGCTGGCCGAATGACTGGCTGGCCGAATGACTGGCTGGCCGAATGACTGGCTGAATGAATGACTGGCTGAATGACTAACTGACCGAATGGCTGGCTGAATGGCTGGCTGAATGGCTGGCTGAATGGCTGGCTGAATGGCTGGCTGAATGACTGACTGGCTGGATGAATGGCTGGATGAATGACTGGCTGGCTGAATGGCTGGATGAATGACTGACTGGCTGGATGACTGGATGAATGGCTGGATGAATGACTGACTGGCTGGATGAATGACTGGTTGGTTGGCAGGCCGAATGACTGACTGGTTGGCTGGCTGAATGACTGGCTGGCGCAGATTAATGAGAGGACATAGCTTTTCCCCATTCAGGAGAGAAAGACAATTAGTACGGTTACACGCACACAATAATGTGATTATTGTGGATAGCCAGATTAATATAATAGTTTGATTAAAACGTTTACATGCTGTGCAAGAAGAATGATTTCCCTAATAATCCTGTTTCCATGGACACATCTGAAATATGGCTACCTGATGGAACATAAATAAATACAGATGATCACCAACCCAAAAAATAAATAAACATTTCAAATCGACGGTATTCTGGAGACGCCGTTTGGATTCCAACTTTACACATGTTAAAACTATTTCTAAAATTAATACTTTCAGTTTTTCCCCCCCCCCCCAAAAAAAACTCACTTCACTGCGCTACCTGCGAACGCACAGATCAAACACGTCGCTGGAACGATGACTTAGCTCTTTACATGTCCATTCAAAAGATTTCCCAGAAAACAATGTGTTTTAATCAGCGTATGAGTTACTTTGATGTTGACCTTAACCTCTCTAGGCTAGGCGGGACGAATTCGTCCCACCTACGTAACAGCCACTGCTATCCTGTGGCGCGATTTTCAAAACCTTAAAAATCCTATTACTTCAATTTCTCAAACATATGACTATTTTACAGCCATTTAAAGACAAGACTCTCGTTAATCTAACCACACTGTCCGATTTCAAAAAGGCTTTACAACGAAAGCAAAACATTAGATTATGTCAGCAGAGTACCAAGCCAGAAATAATCAGACTCCCATTTTTCAAGCCAGCATATAATGTCACCAAAACCCAGAAGACAGCTAAATGCAGCACTCACCTTTGATGATCTTCATCAGATGACAACCCTAGGACATTATGTTATACAATACATGCATGTTTTGTTCAATCAAGTTCATATTTATATCAAAAACCAGCTTTTTACATTAGCATGTGACGTTCAGAACTAGCATACCCCCCGCAAACTTCCGGGGAATTCGCTAACATTTTACTAAATTACTCACGATAAACGTTCACAAAAAGCATAACAATTATTTTAAGAATTATAGATACAGACCTCCTCTATGCACTCGATATGTCCGATTTTAAAATAGCTTTTTGGTGAAAGCACATTTTGCAATATTCTAAGTACATAGCCCAGGCATCACGGACTCGCTATTTAGACACCCGGCAAGTTTAGCACTCACCATAATCATATTTACTATTATAAAAGTTTGATTACCTTTTGTTGTCTTCGTCAGAATACACACCCAGGACTGCTACTTCAATAACAAAATGTTGGTTTGGTCCAAAATAATCCATCGTTATATCCGAATAGCGGCGTTTTGTTCGTGCGTTCCAGACACTATCCAAAATAGTAAAGAAGTGTCGCGCGCATGGCGCAATTCGTGACAATAAAATTCTAAGTATTCCATTACCGTACTTCGAAGCATGTCAACCGCTGTTTAAAATCAATTTTTACGACATTTTTCTCGTAGAAAAGCGATAATATTCTGACAGGGAATCTCCTTTTCGGCAAACAGAGGAAAAAATCCCAAAGGCGGGGGCGGTCGGGGTCACGCGCATAAGCCAGTGTCCCTTGATCGGCCACTTGAGAAAGGCGATAATGTGTTTCAGCCTGGGGCTGGAATGACGACATTCTGTTTTTTCCCGGGCTATGAGAGCCTATTGGAGCCGTGGGAAGTGTCACGTTAGAGCAGAGATCCTTAGTAAATGATAGAGATGGAAAACAAGTTCAAGAAATGGTCAGACAGGCCACTTCCTGTAAAGGAATCTCTCAGGTTTTGACCTGCCATTTGAGTTGTGTTATACTCACAGACACCATTCAAACAGACATCCACGTCTTCGGCGCCAGGGGGACCAGTGGGTTAACTGTCTTGCTCAGGGGGCAGAACGGCAATATGTTTTTACCTTGTCAGCTCGGGGGATTCGATCCAGCAACCTTTCAGTTACTGGCCCAACTCTCAAATTGACTATGAATGACATTTTCATGTAACAACGATGCTTCTTCACACAGATCAAACCAAAAGAAAAATGTGTACATAGCAACATATAGCTTTATCAAAGATGGAAGCCATTTCAAAATAACTTGAAACTTTTTGTTCCTGTTGAAAACAAGTCTAGTAGGTTTCTGCAGTCAAAAAAAAACAAAGGCTACTATTGTGTCAACCGGTCATATTTCTAACAAATCTAAAGCACATTTGTGTTGGCAGTAGTAATACCTACAGTATTAAATTTACTGACCCAAGAAAGTAAAAATGTAGCCTCTCGTATTCTATAAAAAAGTACTTTCAGCATGGATATGGTCGATGAGAATCCTTGATTGAATCCAGACCCGGCTGATTGTAATACAGATGTAAATCTATCCTAATACAACTGGCAGTGAAACTTAAAGCAATGTTTTCATTTGAACCAACCTCATCCTGTTTCGAATTAGAGGCACCAAGAACTAAAAAGGTGGCTCCCCATCTCCGCGCCCAGCTAAGAACCAGGGAGAGATGGAGGGAAAGCAGGTAGCACAGGCCTGGGGATAAGGGCACTTACATTAGTGTACACTACCAAGGGATCACTGTTTGGAGTGAGCGCCAAATTACACTCAACAGAACTGCTGCCAGAAGGTGAAGAAGTCCCTGAGCACCATGACTCTCTGAAGCATGGAGAGGTGGTACTATATTAACCCTGGCTCTCTGAAGCATGGAGAGGTGGTACTATATTAACCCTGGCTCTCTGAAGCATGGAGAGGTGGTACTATATTAACCCTGGCTCTCTGAAGCATGGAGAGGTGGTACTATATTAACCCTGGCTCTCTGAAGCATGGAGAGGTGGTGCTATATTAACCCTGGCTCTCTGAAGCATGGAGAGGTGGTGCTATATTAACCCTGGCTCTCTGAAGCATGGAGAGGTGGTGCTATATTAACCCTGACTCTCTGAAGCATGGAGAGGTGGTGCTATATTAACCCTGGCTCTCTGAAGCATGGAGAGGTGGTACTATATTAACCCTGGCTCTCTGAAGCATGGAGAGGTGGTACTATAATAACCCTGGCTCTCTGAAGCATGGAGAGGTGGTGCTATATTAACCCTGGCTCTGTGAAGCATGGAGAGGTGGTGCTATATTAAGGCTCTCTGAAGCATGGAGAGGTGGTACTATATTAACCCTGGCTCTCTGAAGCATGGAGGCTCTCAGAAGCATGGAGAGGTGGTAAATGAATGAATGCTGAGAATCGAAAAAAACAGGACAGAGAGAACAGAAATCAAAGAAGAGGCTGACTCCTCACATAGCGGAGAGGAGTTGGGAGCATCAGAAAGTTTGGCGGATGTTAGGAGAAACAAAACAGCTTGTTACAGAGAAAGACAAGACACCAGAAGAAACCAAGGGGCAACAGGTCACCCGGGCTTTAAACAGAATGACAGAAGGTTATAGCAACGATGACAAGAGCAGAAGGTGCAAAATGACTTCCAGTCTAAAAAAAAAATTTAAAAAAATAACATTTTCTGTTAGACATTATAAACTGAAATGGACAGAAGAGAAAGGTCTGTGCGACCGATGTCGTCGTTGTGAGACCACAGGATCAGATAACATCATGTATGGCTACGTCACTCCTCCCATCGCTAACCATTTCACCACCTGAGGTTAAACCTCATGATATCATTGAACCAAGGCAGAAGGGAACATTCTTGATTCATTCGTATGAGAGAGACAGACAGAGAGAATAGGGCAGAAATAAAGAGGAAGAGATCAATGGAACACAGAAGGCAGGATAAAGCAACTGTTCTCAATCTCAATACAAATGGATCCTCTACTGCAGTCATTTCCCCTCCGTTGTGCTACGGAGAAGAGGAATGGGGAGAACTACAGGTGCCAAGGCCATCGACTTGGGGGGAGTTAATACTGTTTAAAAATCACAAAAACATTTATATATATGAGAGAGAGAGAGAGAGAGACACACACACACGGCTAATGGAAAATTGAGTCCTCCAAAATATAAAGCACCAATTAGCCACGTCCCCCCAAAAACAAACGATGTGCCATTCATCTCACGCTTGAACTCGATTCACATCTGATTTTTTTGTTTGTTTTCTCTAAATAAGAGAGTTACTGTACAATTAAAATGTCAAATACGCCGCATTTCAAAAACAGTCAGCAATCATTTTATGAATGCAAGGCTTGTGAAATTAAAACGTAGGCTAAATATAAGCCTCTCACAACCACAGACCCAATAATCATTTATTTAATCAAAATTGTGTAACATTTCCCCCCCCAATCATCACTGATCTGGCTGTGAAAATGCCCTTTTTTGTTCCAAATGTAACCAGAATCATCATTCACTAATAATGACTAACGTCTTGTAGCATTAGGCTAATAGAAAACTAACACAGGCCTCATCAACAATCTCTCGAGCCCACGTGCTAGTGATTAGCCCGCGCGCTAGTGATTATAGCCCGCGCGCTAGTGATTATAGCCCGCGCGCTAGTGATTATAGCCCGCGCGCTAGTGATTATAGCCCGCGCGCTAGTGATTATAGCCCGCGCGCTAGTGATTATAGCCCGCGCGCTAGTGATTATAGCCCGCTCGCTAGTGATTATAGCCCGCGCGCTAGTGATTATAGCCCGCTCGCTAGTGATTATAGCCCGCGCGCTAGTGATTATAGCCCGCTCGCTAGTGATTATAGCCCGCGCGCTAGTGATTATAGCCCGCGCGCTAGTGATTATAGCCCGCGCGCTAGTGATTATAGCCCGCGCGCTAGTGATTATAGCCCGCGTGCTAGTGATTAGCCAGCTAATCTTTTACATTACAAGTTGAGTCAACGTGGATCTATCTGCTAGCTAACAAGGTTGAACAGTTGAATTGTTATGAACACACACTTCTGTCCTTCTCCAACGGTTTGAGCAGCAGGCTAGCTAGCCTGTCCACTCTGTTCAGAGGTTGAAATCAAGTGGCCCACCTTACTTCTCAGAATGAAAATGGGTTGCCAATTCCTTATATAGAGTGCATTCGGAAAAATGTTTAGACCCCTTGACTTTTTCCATAGCCTTATTCTAAAATTTATTAAAATTGTTTTTTTCCCCCCCTCAATCAATCTACACACAATACCCTATAATGACAAAAAGACAGATTTAGACATTTCTGCAAATATATAAAAAAATGAAAATATTTAATTAAATATTACAGAAGTATTCAGACCTTTTACTCAGTACTTTGTTGAAGCACCTTTGGCAGCGATTACAGCCTTGAGTCTATTATATTTAATACATTTGCAAAAATGTCTAAAAACCTGTTCTTGCTTTGTCATTATGGGGTATTGTGTGTCGATTGATGAGGGGGGAAAAAAATGTTCATTCCATTTCAGAATAAGGTTGTAGCGTTACAAAATGTGGAAAAAGTCAAGTGAATCCTTTCCGAATGCACCGCATATCGGTGTTTAGTTTGATACAGCGTTATTAGGCTTTTGATTCAGATACGTCAATAGTTGGAAATGCAGATGAACTAGGCAGGATATTGTTTAAGAACTGCTAGATTAGTTTCATATAGCCTCGACCGCTCCGCCCTTTCTAGAGTAAAACATGCATCTGACTGGCCCTTTGTAGAGTAAAACATGCATCTGACTGGTACACAATCTGTCATTACAGAATATCTGTGTCTGACAAAAGAGTATTATGCAGCTTTAGTTAATACAGTATAAAAAAAACAGGGACTTAATGTCTTCTAGAAAGATAATCAACATGGATTCCCCAGGTAACACATAGGAAATGACTTAAGCTATTTAAAATCTCTCTGTGGAACAGACATGCATTACATCCCCTCATGTCAAGCTCATACTTTCACCAAGTTACAGTGGAACATGGAAGAAACGTAAACAATAACACAAACTGAACTCTTCCAGGGGGAAGTGTTTAAATATTGACCTATTCTGAGTTGTACCCAATGGGGGGGA